>NC_142515.1:88883333-89189166 GCF_057876585.1 Rhinolophus sinicus | reverse complement strand
TCCTACTGACTGTTCTTGCTGCTGTGTGCTCCTCCCTCAGACTCTGTCTCCCTAAAGAAGGCTGATAATATTACCTGCCTGTAAGGATGAGAGACACTGCCTGCAAAGTGAGGTAATAATTGCTTAGTAAATGTTCTATATTACTATTATCGTTGTAGTATCTGTAGATTGTAAGAGCCTGTAGCCCAGAAGCAGGGATAGGCACGCAAATACAAATTAAAAAACAAATAAATAATGCCAATATGTGTCATCATTTTCTCTCTTTCTTCCAGGCCAACTGAAGGATGCTCATACTGCTGGAGCAGTTCCTTCTCAGGAGGGGCAGGGAAGGGAATGTCCAAGAACAGGCAGTCTGGTATCAAAGAATCACAGGCAGAACGCGGGATAGAGGTAGATTGCGCAGGACCTCGAATTCCAGGGATGCCTTGAGAAAACAATTCTGGGGATGTAGACATGAACAAGAGGCAAGGAGAGCAGTGAGGTCAGTGGTTGTTTGGAAATGAGGCAGGTCAGACCTGAGACGTTGGAGGGATGCAGGGTGGGAAAGTAGGGCAAACAAGAAGCCTGGAGCGTTCTCTCTCTCTCTCTCTCTCTCTCTCTCTCTCTCTCTCTCTCTCTCTCTCTCTCCTCCCCCCACCATACTGCTTGTTAAAACATCCTGAAATGACTTCATATTTAAAGACTTCAGGTCATGAAACTAAGTATCAGTGCAGGAAAAAAATGTCTCATTTAAAACATTTTAAGGGTTTAGGTGTGTTCCCAGGAAGTTCTCATTCTCTCCTCCCACCCAGGTCTGTTTGTACTGTGTTTCTCCTTCTTCTTACTCTTTATCTTTCCTGTTTTTCCTGAACGTCTCCCTCCAAGGACTTCTGGGCCAATGGGTGATTGTTCAAGTGCCGCATAGAGGAGGTACTTTCTTTGTGGGGGTCCCTTCACCACTCCCAGCACCCACTTCCACCTCAACAAACCTTCATCTAGAGTTTGAGGCAACTTCTGAAAAGAGTGCCTGCTTCCCTTATTCCTAAAGGGAGCACAAACCAGCTCTGGCCATTCTCCCTGCATCCACGGGCCCCTGCAGGACTAGGGAGGTGGGAAGAGACATGGCACACGCTGTGTGGTATATGGAACAGAAGAGCATGGAAAGGCCTCGGTCCCGCAGTGCCCCATTCCTCCTCCCAGTGCTGTCCTCAGGAATGGAGTGATGGTTGAAGAAACCCAGGTGGAGGGTGAAGGAAGGCAGCCTCAGTACCAACATGCAACGTTCCCTCAAATAGCTCACAGTATCATGGAAAATAAGGCCAGAGGGAGTCGTGAGAAGGGACAGAAATCCAGTGAGCTGTTCACACATTCCCACTAGACAAAGAAACGCTAGAGGGCACATACTGAGTCCCAGCTCCTCAATGCCTGGCGTGGGATAGGAATTCAGTAGTAAAATGAGAACCCTGGAAAGATCAGGGGAAGGGTGGGGAGGGGACAAAGTCAGTGATGTACGTCCCCAGTGCCTTGCAGGTGGGTCATAACAACCTATATGTCCTTGCCCAGTTTCTGAACCAATTCTGACCAGAGGAAGCAAGAAATTAGTCCCTTTTGGCCACAGAGAATGTGATATGGAATGACTCTTATTGCCCAAGGCCAGGTTTCTGCAGCATCTGGGGAGTGTCCCAGGCACCTGCTTGTTCAGCCCCCTGAGTGTGTGCCAACCACCAGCCTCAACTGGGAAAGGAGTAGTTACCATCTCAATGGCCTGCTGCCTCCCCCACTGCCTGATTGGCCCTTTTACATTCTGATTACAGCCCAAACCAAGCCTCTGTTTGCCCTGGGCTTCTGAGAGTCATGTATTTAAGTATAGGCAGTCTGACCTGGGGCCCAGCCCAGCTCACCTGCACACCTGGCTGCATTCTGACCCACCAGGTAGAACTCAGAGCCTGTGGTGAGGCTCAGAGGGAGCAGGAAACGTCCTGGGGAGATGTGAGCCTGTCCCCTCCCTCTTACCCAAGGATCGGTGACAGTCTTTCAGAGGGGAGCAGTAATGGAGTTTTTATTGCTTGTGCTTCATTGCGTTTGATCCTAATGCCAGGAGGTGATTGTTCAGATTTTTTTCAGGTCAATGCTAATTAACTTTATTAATGCATTTTTGGTGAAGGGAAAGCAGTAGAGCTAGGTTCTGCTTCTATTTGTTTGGCCCTTATCGTCAAACTGCATCAGACTTGGCATGTCTATTAAGAATCTGGGGCTAAGAGGCAGTGACCTTTCTGGATGGTCCATAAAATTGAAAGTGGAACCCACAGAGCCAGGAGAGGGCCGTCTCCTAGGGAGAGGACACAGGGAGAGGAGAAAGCAGAACAAAAGAGACAAACCCATGAGTGAAATGGAAGCAAAAGCAGGGCAATGTGTTAGAAGGGACCCTGAACTTGAAGGCGCCTCTCCACTCCATTCGTGCAATGTGTGTCTGGGGACACTCACTGAGTTTTCGTTTCTTCTTCCATAAAAGATGGCCTCAGATTATTGTTAGAAAGATACATACTGATGAAAGTACCAAAATACAGTATTTAGCTTGTCCTCCACATATGTTAGCTGAATTTTCATGGGATCAGTGTGTCTGAAGCGTGAGGTTTCTAGGCTCATCATTGTTTCTTCTTTAAATAAATATGTATTCAGTATATATTCCCTTCCAGACACAGCAGTAGCTGAAGATGCGCATAAACAAGGCAGACACAGATACTAATAGGACCTTATATCCTGGAAGGTATTAAGTACTGTCTCAGAATCACCTAATAAAAATGACTCATAACATCATGTTGTTATTGGACTTTGCTTAATTGTTACCTCCTCAGGCAGACTTTTGACCCCATAGGAGAGGGACCATGTCTTATAACCTGTGGTGTCACCACCATTAGCCTCTAAGCGACATGTAATAAATGTGCCCTTGCCCTCAATAAAGTGGATGAACTCACTCCCGCTCAGAAATGGAAACAGATGGTGACGCAGAGGCCCCAGGAGCTTTGCTAGAGGAAGTCTCAAAGTCCCCCACAAAGGCCCCTCTTGGGGGATGCCCTCTGCTGCCACTTGGACCAGGTTCATTTCCATGATGTTAACCCATAGACACCCAGAAAAGACCCTGCTACCTCCGGGGGTAGGAGAGGGGTCCCGTGGCCAACCCAACCTCCAGAAATACCCTATTCTCTTGAGTGGGAGCAAGACAGAGATTAAATTTCGTTTGAAAACTCAGGAACCCATGATATCAGGAGAAGAGTCTGAGAACCTTCGAGAGCCTCAAGCACTGGGGAGACCTCTCAGCCTTGAGAGGAGAGAGGAGAGGGGTCTTGGAGGGTGGGGTGCATGGGTGCAGGGGGGCCCCGGGCTAAAGTCAGAGCAGTTCTTTACCAAAGGAGAGCGTCAGCACCAGGCACCTGTGACAAATGGTGTCCATGGAGAGAGCTGCATTTCCTTTTCCAGATGAAAGAAAGTAAAGGCTGGGATAAAAAGTTTGGGGCCTCAGGGGTGACAGAACAGTTAATTCAGTGGGCACATTCTTAATAATGCACAAGATGTCTTCTCTCTCTCTCTCTCTCTCTCTCTCTCTCTCTCTCTCTCTCTCACACACACACACACACACACACACACCACAAATACAGCCTCTAGATCCCTTAAATATAATTCTGCACGAATGATCCCCCATGCAAAATCTCACAGAGCCCAGCATCTGCGTGAGAGTGGGAGACCAACACACAAACGCTCGCCTGCACACCCTCGGGCACACGGGCATGGATCCCCGTGAGCAAACCTCCATCAGGGGGCTCTGCTGCGTTGCTCTTCCCATGGATTTTTTTTTTGACAAAACATAAATAATAAAATAGTAATAAAAAGTCTGTTACAGTTCTCCTGCTGACACGGAATGACTCGTCTCTGTAATTCTTCTTCCATTTCCCAAGCGGCTCTATAGATCACGGAACAGAGGAAGTGTCCTGAGCTGTGACTTGGAACATGTGCACCGCTCAGCACCCTGAAAGGCCCAGCTTTGCCTCGTCATGAGCTGCGATACTGGGGAAGCACGAGGGCTGGGGCTGGGACGACCTGGGTTCAAGTCCTGGCTCTGCCACTTCTACTACCTAACCTTAGGCTAGTCCATCGGCCTCCAGCCCTCCCCACGGAGGTGGGAGTCAGAGCTTCCCCAGCCGGACTCTGTGGGGTTCAGTGACGTCACCTTTGTCGATGCAAGTCTCTCTTGTTTGGTCAGTAAGTGAATATTCTAACCATTTCCCCGGTACCTCGAGGATTCACATCAACTTGGGGTTCCCTACTTGATTTCAAGTCTCCTTTAAAGGCGTAGCTTTCCCATTACTTATTTGTCTAAATGAAAGGAACGAAAGATTAATTATCTTGAATTCTGACGAAAATTAAAGACACCCTAGGGCGTCTGAGAATCTAACCCAAGAAGATGAAAAGACTGAATTCCTGTGGCTAGAGATGAAAATCCTTAATATTTATATAGGAACGGTACTTTTAAGATAATGTCTCCTACAGCAGGTCCTCAAGACCCGCTGTGATGAGAACAAAGCTGGAGCCGCTGAGGGGGCCGGGCTTCAGAGCAGCGCCCCTGCAAGTGGCCCAGAGGCTGCCGTGCCCTCAGCAGTGGCCCAGTCCGCGTGGGGGTTGAGTTGGCTCCCACATTCAGTCTGAGTCCAGAAAACTGCCCCTTGGCAAGAAGGTGCCACTGTGCCCTGCAGAACCTGGCACCGCAGCGCTGGGTCTCCCGCATGGCAGGCCACCACCGTGCGGCCTGCTTGGCTCACGAGGGACCCGAGTGCCCACCGGCTTCAGACACATACACACACCTCCCAGGCAACTCTGTGTGTATATCACACTAAGTTCTTCTTAAAATTCTATGACTCCCACCCACCACGCTGCCACACATACCCTTTTTACCTCAATTTCTTGGATTATATTTTTGGAAGCGGAATTCCTTGTTAAGAGTATGTTTGAGGCTCTTGATAAAACACATCTAAATGGCTTTTCCTGTCCAGCAGTGTATGAGAGTGTGGCTGTCTCTTACCTTCACCAGCACTGAGTGTCGTGTCTGTGTGTATGTGTGGGTGTGGCTGTGCACGCGTGCACTCGTGCACACACACACATGAGCGAGTGTGAGAGAGGACAGTTGAAGGGTGAAGAATCTTAATTATGAGATCATCAGGGAACATATCTTTCAGGGAACATATCTAGTCTTTCTGGAACTGGAGAGGAGAAATGTAGAAACAGATATATTCTGTCAAAAGGCAACAGGTGACCAACAGGGTGCATTTTTTCTAGACTGCTGATGTTATCACTGATTATAATTTGGTGAGACTGGGCCATTCTCCTAGGCTGCAGAGTTAGGAAGTGTGTACCTGAGCTGAAGGTGGCAGAATGCAGTCTCCTGTTTCTGTGCCCCCTGCCCCAGAGAATGATCACTTTGGGAAAGTTGAGACAATGCAGTTGCCATTATTTTCTCTCCCTCTTGGTCTTTCTTCCAGGACCCAGTTTAATACAGGCCAACCTTGAGCAACCAGAAAGTAAAGAGACGTGTTTTCTGGAAACTTGATTTTCTGATTAACTGAGGAATTCTTTTATGTGTTTATTATATGCTGATATAGCGTTTGCTCTATGCCAAGTAATGCACTAATCATGTTACAAATAATAAGTCATTTAATCCTCACAGCAAACCAATGAACGGGTCCCTGGGTCCCAGTGTGTCCTATTTAGAGAGTAAGTGAACGGAGGCACCTCTGTTTACTGGGAGGTGGAGCCGTGCGTGTAACTCCACGTCCACGCGCTTAACAGCTCCACTGGGGTTTAGCTAACAAATATTGTTTTCGTATAAAACCTTGTTATTGAAAAGCTTTTAGAGAATTTTATATACACTTCAGCAAGTGAAGTGGAGAGAATGGAATTTCCCTGGGGTCATTTGAGATGCCCACTGTGTCCTGAGGTCATTCTGATGAGCTCCTGGCCTCAACGTACAGGCCCGTGAATTTGCCAACAGCAGGTTCAGGAACCTGGGGCACAGGAACCTGTGTCCTGCGCCAGGAACCCTCCTCCCACTACCACTCGCCCCCAGAAATTGTTTTTTGTTCTTTCCATTTGCTGCTGCAAATTTGCTTTTGGAGAGAGTGCCAGGTTTTGAAATGAGACACACCTCAGCAAAAATCCCTGCTCCATTGCCATTAGCTGGGTAAATTTCAGCAACTCACTCACATTTGCAAAGGCCCTCCCTCATCTATAAAATAGGTTGCTGCGATTGTAACAGTTAAAGAAAAGATAACTTACAACTACCTAAATAAGGGGTTGGCAAACTTTTTCTGTAAAGGGCTGCATAATACATATTTTAGGCTCTGCAGACAAAGAGGTAAAATTGAGGATGTTATGTAGATACTTACATAACAAGAGAGAAAGCTAATTTCCTCAGGCTTGTTGTTGACAAAATCCAAAATGTAATAATAATTGAGCACCATTTTGCCAGCTTTACTGAGGCATGCTTTACAAACAAAAGTAGCATATATTTAAGGGGTACAAAGTGATGTTTGGCACACATATACATTGTGAGATGATTCCCACAGTCAAGGCAATTAGTATATCAATCACTTCATCTAGTTACCATTTTTGTGTGTGTGGTGAGAACACTTGAGATCCATCTCTCAGCAAATTTCGAACACGATTTTTTTATAGTACATGTCTACTAATAAAAAATAAAATGGAATTTTTTGGGGAGGATTGCTTTTTCCTCACTTGGGGTGCAAAGTTAGTTTTTCCTGTCATCAAACCGATTGTAAATGTTCCTCTGTAAAAACCTTAGTTCAAAGTCTATAAATAAACATAACAGACCTGATCTGGCCCATAGGCCATGGGCTGCAGGCCCCTGACCTAAACATTTCCTAGTACATAATGGGTATTTAAAAATATGTTTCCCTTTCCCTGATGTAAGGTTATGACTCTAGTTTGCTGCATTCTACTTAGCGGAATGACAGCCCTTTAAGTGGTGTGGTGGTTTCAGACACATTCTAAGACTTCCTTCCTAGTCATCAAGCCTTATACCTGGCTCCAAGGTCCATGATATTGGAAGCAGCAGCTATGTTAAAGAGTCTGTGCCTCAGTGTCTCCCTTCCAGAAAATGGAGATGACTTTGTGTTGTATAATCCTGCCAGGCTAATGGTGGGAAGTGGGAATGGTATTCAGACTGGAGACAGCAGGAAATACTGTATTCAAATAAATGTCTTTTGAGGAAGTCTTTACAAAATATATATCTGATACAAGACTTGCATCCAGAATACGTAAAGAACTCTCAGAACTCAATACTAAGAAAACAAATAACCCAATTTAAAAAGTGAGCAAAACATTTGAACACCAAATAAGATACAGAGATGAAAAAGAAGCATCTGGAAAAGGGCTTAATATCATAGGTCACTAGGAAATGCAAATGGGACCTCAGGGAGATACTGCTACACACCTATTAGAATAGCTAAAAGTAAAAACAAACAAACAAAGAAACCTACCAAAACTAAATGTTGAAGATGCAGAGGACTGAAGCTCTTCTGCCTTCCTGGTGGGATTGGGAAATGGTACAGCCACTTTGGAAAACAATCTGTCAGTTGCTTATAATGGCAAACATAAGCTTACGCAGCAAATATCCTAGCTATGTACTCTAGAGACACAAAAACCTATGCTTACACAAAAATCTGTTTGTGAGTGGCTGCGGCGGCCTTATTCATACGTTCCTCAAACTGGAAACACCCAGACGTCCATCGACCAGTGAACAGACAAACTGTGGTACATCCACCCTACTAAAACTGAAGGGACTCTCGATACATGTGATAACATGGATAAGACGCAAAGGCATTCTGCTAAGTGAAAGAAGCCAGACTCAACAGGCTTTCAGAATGTTACATGACATTCTGAAAAAAGCAAAACAATAGTGACAGAGAATAGATCTGCGGTTTCCAGAGGTTAGAGTTACGGGAGGCGTGGCCGAAATGTCTAGATCTTGACAGTGGTAGTGGTTACATGACTGAATGTGTTTGTCCGAATCATAGAATTATACCTCACAAAGGGTGAATTTTACTTCATTAAGTTTCACTCAATCAACCTGATTTTAAATAGACTAAATAACACGTATCAAGTAAAAGGTACCCCGGAGGACCTGGCACAATGTGTAAAGGACACATCAGGAACAGGTGAAAGGGGTCTGGGTGTCCTGGTGAATACGCTCTATACATTTAAGCATTCCTTCTGGAAGGGCACGTTCTCTCTTCCTTTCTCTTCCTCTTTTCTGTGCCCTCCTTACTGGTCCTCAGCCCCAGCTCCGCAGAACATTTCCAGGGCTACCTGTCACCTTAATCCTCTAGGGTGTGGACCACATGGGAGGGAAGCCTCTTCATTCCTGCCCCACCCCCGGCCCGGGCTCTTTTGTGCTCATGGAGAGGAAAACCTGATTACAGACCGCCCCTGGCCAGGGTGCGTCATCATGCTGGCCCTTGGCCAATGAGGGAGATGTACACAGAAGGCTATCAGTGCGTCAAGGCACATAAATCCTGAGGTCTTGTCCTGTGTAAGCCGAGTTTTATCAGGAGCGCCCAGCTTATTTTTGGGCTACGCTCTGTAGGCTATGAAGAATGATTTAAACTAAGGTCCATAAACATCTGTGGTTCCAACTGAATTGCTTTGTGAAAACCAAGCCAGCAGGGTTTCCTCCCTCGCTGGGGTGGGCCAACCTTGGAACAGGGAGCAAAAGGGGCTGGGAGTAGGTCCTGAACTGCTGTGACAATCTTGGGATCCCACCTCCATCTCAAGGAACCTTCCAGGGGTTGCCTGGTTAACGATTAGTTATTTCAGATATGGGGCGTGTCCCGTCCATCTTCCCAGGTAAATCGGTGGCCTAAGGACTCCCTTGGAGGGAGCAGGTAAAAATAATGAAGGAACTTCAAGGTACAGTGCTTGCTGCGTGACTGTGGTGAAGAGTATGGGTTCTCACCCAGGCTGCCTATGTTCGCTCTGCCTTTTACCACCCGTGTCACCACAGGCCCACTAACAAACTGCTCTGTGCCCCACTTTCGCCCATTTCTCAATGGAAATCCTAATAGTATGTACCTCACACTGTAGTTGTGAGAATTCAATGAGTTGAAAAATGAAAAGCTCTTAGAATGTTGTCTGGCATGTGGACAGTCAATAAAAGAAGGCATGTGTTGAGATTTGCTGCTCAGATTCAGGGTCCCTACTGTTCAGCACTGAGGCTTTGGACAGAAAGTCAGATATAAAGAGCATAGCATGGAAGGCAGTGGGAGATGGGGCGTATTTGGGAAGTGCACCCTGTCTGATATCTTCATTAGCACCCATGGAGTGAGGAGCATATCACCTACTGACCTCGGTAACCAGAGCAGGTGCTCCCTTGGGTTCCCCTGTTCATGGGTGTCCCCCTCCAGGAAGAGTGGAAAAAGATGGGTGCTGAAAGGACTTCTGACAGTGAGGAACCCCCTAGCCCTTCTCCGTGGCTCCCTGCAGCCCTAATGCAAGCATCGCACGCTTGTTTCCATAACTGTGATTTTCTGACACACACTTGGCCTTTAGAGAAATGGAAGAGCTCCGTCACAGTGAATATTATTTGGTTCAAGACCCCGCGCAGAGTTGCTGTTTTGTGTTGCAGGTGTTATGAAGTCCCTCTGGAGGCTGAGGTCTCTGAATTAAAAATGAGAAAACAGTAACAGAAGAACGCAAACAAGGCCAAACATGTCCTCCTGACCTCTGCTTCAGTATCCAGGGACACCTGGGTCTGAGTTACCAAAGGATCACAGTCTTGGGCCAGGCACCACCCCTCCCACCACCACCCCAGCTCATTCCAGTGCCCCCACATTCTGCCTCATTCTGTCTACTCTGGAGAACTGCCAATATGCGCGGGCCTCCCTTGCTTTTCTCATATGAGTTTCCCTCTCCTCCTGACTATACTTCTTCCTCCAACGCCTTCTGTCTGGTGTCACTGGGATGGAGTGCTGTGGCTCTAATTTGGTTCCAGCACTGTCCTCATAAGTCACTTAGCTCTTTTCCCTCTGCAACTCATACTCTTGTGTAGCACACACTGAGTCTTTAGGAAGCGGACAGTATGACCCTTGCTGACCTTGTCCTTAACTCCCCCGCAGCCTTCCCCCAAACAGAGCTTGTGTCACTCAGTGTGGGAAATCCCCTTTGCTGACTACACAGCCCCCTCCAGCCACTGCTCCATCCTTTTCCTTTATTCCAATACCAAACCTCTGTAAAGAGCAGTTTCACAGGCTGCCTCTGCTTGCTCATTGTCCATTCACACATCAGTCCCCTCGAATAGGTTTTCTGCAGTCACTCTCACTTAATCCCCTTCAATCCAGTTCACCAGTGACCTCCATGTTGCCAAATCTACTGGACCCTTTCCTTGGTTGATTTTACTTAACTTCTCTGCATTATTTAGCACTGTTGATGACCCTTCCTCCTTAAAACTCTCTTCTCCTGGCCTCTTTGGATGCCATTTCCTCCTAGATCTTTCTTTCACAGTTAACTACTCAGTATCAGCCTCCTTCGCTACCGTGACTAATTTCTCATTTCGGGTGCCATGGGGAGAAACGCTATGACCACCTCTAGCCTCTGTCTCCCTACCTGATTCCATTCACTCTCCTGGCTTTAAATGTATTCTGGATGCTGACAACTTCCAAATTGACATCTCCAATGCAAAGTACACCTCAGAGCTTCAGCTTTGTACAGTTAATTGTCTACTTGGCATCTCTGTTTAGATGTGTGACTTGTTAGGCTTAACGTGTCTGACACTGAGCTCTGATCGTCCTCTCAACTAGCCCCTCCTCCAGCCCACCCATCGCAGTAAAGGGGACCACTCCCGAGTAAGTTGATCATGCCAGAAACTTGGGGTCACTAAAGATTGCTCTTTCCTTATCTCCTATACCAAATTCATCAGCAAGTCATGTCAATTCTACTTCCAAAATATACTTGGAAGCCTCAGCTTCTCTCCATCCCCATGGCACCATCATCATCTGCCAATATCCTTCCAACTGTTCTTTCAACATTCTCTGTGGATGTCATCAAACCCATCCCTCACAATAGAAGAGTCCTTTGGAAACATTAATCATATTCTCTATTGTGTTTCTGATAATATGTAGCCTTGGGAGCATACTTCTCACCCCATTCTTTCCCCATGCTTATATATGTATAAATGCTTAAGTGATTGCAGGTCCGTTTGCCTTCCTTTCATTTTTTAATTAGATTCCTGGAATATTTCCACTTATTGAAACTCCACTCTTTTGCTGCCAGTTTCTCACTCAATGGAAAGGCTAGTCTGGTGGCCAGAATTTGTTGCTCTGCTATCAGGACTTGGTCCCAGCATGTCTTTGAGCTGTTTTACTCAGCACATTTTGGGGTTGCAGTTTATAGTCAGAGGTTGCCTCTATGTCATTCATTAGTTTGCCGTGGAGAGTTAATTGTTTATAGAAGAGACGAGACACACATGAAAGTTGTATGAGCAACTATTGGTATCCATTCCATGTTATTTCTTGAGGAGCACGTGGAAAGCCTCAGAGGTCCCAAACAACTCTCCCAATGACTCACATCTAGTACTAGGAATCCCCCCACTAGACTCACTCATTTGTCATTGTCTCTAATGGAAAGCAGAAACATTGATTACCAGTCACTAGTAATTCAGTATGGAATGCACAGGGCCTTATAAAAGGGACATGTAGCTGGGAAGACTTAATAGAAAAAAGGAAAGCGCCAATCACAACAGGCTAGCAGGTCTAGCTAGAGATGAGGTGGGCAGCATTGAAAATTCAGAACCCCCAAGCAAATGGCAGGGGAGAATACATGGCTGAGGAGAGCAGTGGAAGGGCAGAGGTGCTTGACCGACATTGTCAGCACCTTCACCACTGGCTTATCTTACAGCCACAGCCTCTCTTCTCCCCTTGATTCTCACCAGCCTGCGACTTCTGTCTCCTCACTAGACAATAATCTCTTGATGGGCAGATATGCTTATTCATCATTGTCCCCTCAGCACCTCTTCTGGTGTCCAGTGTTAGGACAGGGGGATGGTAATGGGGGCACTAAGTCTTCTACTTTGAGTTTCGGATCTCTGGTGTAATTTCATTTAACAAGTGTAATTTAGCTTGGGTCTTTTTGAAAGCTTTCCTTTCTTTCTTTGCCTCGCAATGATTCTGCTTCCTATACATTTACTATGCATACTAGTTTCGATGTTTCTATTAATATTTACTTCAGCGCAGTGCTGGCCCCGGGACTTGGGAGAGGTTTTGCCTCCAAGTGGGATCCACTCCTGGCTCCAACATAAATCTACATAACGTATGCAAAGGTTGCAATAACCAGCTTAACTGCACCTTCCCCCACCCCAACTGACAAAGCTGAACTCAATAGAAAATTCCATTACAGGCTAAAGCAATTTACATCCTGGCTAGAAAATATAACACTTGAGTTGAGATGCAGTAGTTTACAGTAGTTTCCAGCACATTCTGCCCAGCTGACCCTTCTCTTATTTTAATAAATCTTCCTTCTATATTTCTACCTGACTCGTGAATTCTTTCATGGCCCACAAATGAGCAGACACAACATCCAGCATATAGTATCTCCTCATTAAACACTTCTTGCATTCGAGAAAGAAGGGTTGCTATGTGCTACTGTGGGAGCAGGCGGGGGTAGGGATATCAGAGAAGGAGTTAAAAATAGGCGACATGATCACGCACCAATTCCTGAGTATGTCCCGAGGGGCTTCTAGGTGCCTGGTCCCTATCAGACAATGAAGAAAACCCACAAGCTGAGTAAAGTATCACCCACCCCCACATTTGTGTAACCAAGAATTTACACGTAGAAATGAACTAAGTACAGCACTGTGTGCAGTAGGAATTCTCAGGCAAAGACAGAGGTGATCTGGATACACAGCCATACTGGACAGGCACCTAAAAGTGTCAGACAGAGACCAGGAAAATGCAAACAGCCTACATAAGGCATGAGGGGCCACCTGTTACATGTGAATGGAGTCAGCAGGCGGGGGGCCAGGGAGATACACAGGACTGGCTGGGCAGAGGCGGCTCACTGCAGGTCTAAGGAGTCAGGCCAGGGGAAAGACTGGGTCTGAGCACTGGCGGTCATTTTAGTTTCCTAATTATTAAAACAGGAAATTGAGGCGAGAGGACTGTCCCACCCCTCTCAGCTCTGATTTCTTAGATGGTCCGCTGAGAGCCTGTGTAAGTCCTTCTGGAAGCACAGTTTTGACAAACTCATGTGTACACAATGGCTAAGACAGAGAGGGAGCAGACTGCTTGGAAAAGCCCTCAGAAATGGCCCCAATTACAATGCTCCTGCGCGGGAGGCTGTGGGAGGACAGTGAGCGTGCAGGACAAGGAGCCAGGAGTCTTGAGCACCAATCTGTCCCTTCAGAGCACGTGACTTCAGAGCAGTCATTTCTTCCCCAAATGCCAGTTGTTAACTGTAAAAATGGTGGTATGACTACCTGTCTCTCAAAGCGGAAAGTAGCTGATGGGAGAGCATTCCTGGAATTGCACAACTGAGTACTCAGGCAAAGACAGGTCCCCAGCAAGCACCCGCTGTGGGTGTGGGGTGGTCCCAATGCTGTTGTTGCACCAAGTGACAGCAATCACAGTGACATCCACACTGACCCTGGGGTCAAGCTGAGGATGCTGGTGCCCTCCCCCAGGGCTCCGGCCACTGGAGCAGGCCCGCTTATTGATGGTGAGTTATTGTTCTTTTCCACGCTGCTAAGCCCACTGTTGGCAGTGACACTGCAGCCCTCCTGTGCTGGGGCCCTGTCTAGTGTCCGGGAGAAAGCTGGAGACAGTGATTCATAAACACCCAGGACACCAGCCCTTCCAAGAAGGGTGCTGCCTCCCATGAATATGCATGGCCCGCCGGGGCTGGCTTGAAGCCTGGAAAGGATGTGGGGGGCTGGCCTGAGCTGAGAACCCTGGGCAGGCTGGTCACCAGGGAGACGCAGCAAAAGCTTGCCGAGTGAACTGCGCGGGCAGTGGCTTTCATCAGCAGTGCCATCAGCCTTGCCATCACCCAGGAAGACAGGCTGGCAGATGTGAACATAAATACATCCCCCTCTTGCCTCACCTCAGTGCCCTGAGGAGCTATTAGAGACTTAAAATTACCATTTCAGTAAACGGGAGAGAGAATTGGAGAGGAAGAGGCTGTGTTTGTTAGCTTGGCAGCATTGTTGACTCCACTGCTCTTTTCTCTCTCCGTGGCCCCCCTGAAGGGGGTCTGCAGACAAACTGGGTCTGCAGAGGTACAGGAGCGACACCTTCAGATCCTGCTCTGTCCCTTCCTGCATCCCTGCTAGGACCTCTGCCTTGCCCAGAAGCAAAGCTACATGCAGACAGCACTTCAGAGTTCTCTGTGATTCCAGAGAGCCAGGAGGGTGCCCAGCCCCGAACCCCAGAGGAAGTAGGTGGGCTGAGGCTTAGGATGACCACTTGTTTTCTCCCCCTACATCCTCATGGAACTTGGGCGTAGTACAGTCATTAGATCAATGTTTATTTAGTTTGAATGAATGAGTTCTAGATGTTTGGTAAATATTTGGTGATTGATGATTGATTGAATCAAGCAGGGCATTTTAATCCCCTGTAAAAGTGTGAACTCTCTGGAAGGAGCCATCTGACATGCTGAGGCAGTTATTTACACCTACATGTGTCCTATCCTGATTTAAGTGCAGGTGTGGTGGAGATGGGGGAGGACGGACACACACACACACACACACACATACACACACACCCCTGCGCACTGTGGAGCCGTCACAGACATCCACCAGCTCCACCACAGCTAAACCTGACCATGTCATCACCGTGTCCCTCCTCACTGATTCCTACCACAAGTGTCCACTGACTACCTCCTTTCCACCTTGCTCTGTACGTAAGGGGGCAGAGAACAAGCCAGGCAAGGGTTCACCCTCACGACACTAACACGCCAGTGGGGAAGTCAGAAAATAAACAAGGAAATAAACGGGGCAATTCCAAATCTTCATATGTCCCTAAGGTTGTGTCTTTCTCCCTGAGTTCTGAATTTCTTCCCCAGCTCCCTAAATGTTTAAAACGACACAAGCATTTATACAATGTATGCAGTCTTCCTCCCCACGCTGTATACCTGAAACTAACATAAATAATATTGAATGTCAACTGTAACTGAAAAAAAAAATTATTTTTTAAATAAATAACAAACACCACAAGCCGAACTAGTACCTGGCTTTCTCAGGTTCATGGCCAAATTTAATCTCTGAATTGTTGTTTTCTTGAACCGCATCTCAACAGACTGACCGGGAGAGTCAGCCTGCCCTGCAAAGGGGGGAGTGAAAAAGCGGGTCTGCCCACAGCAGAGCCCAGGTGTGGAGTCGTCTCACAGCCTGGATGGCTTTGCATTGAGCTCCTCCTAGAATCCATTCAGGCATGTCAAGCGGGTGGGTCTGCACCAAGATCTAAAGTGGATTTCCTTTCGTCCTGTGAGCAGTCACCAGCTCACTCAGCAGAGCCAGCTTCATGGCTGTGCAGCCTGAGCATCTGCACAGGGCTCTGTGCTTAGAGGGTCCCACACTCGGTTTCACACTCTGCAGTCACCATCTGGATAGTCCTACTACACGCGAACAAGGGACCCTGCATTTTTATCTTGCACTAGGTCCTGCAAGTTTGGCAGTCAGTCCTGCCTTTCAGGGATTGGGTAGAGCTTGACTTCAGGTCCATCAGTTACCTTCCAGACTGCACTTTCCTCCTCTAGAACATACGGAGGTAATTGCTATAAGGCTTCCTCCACACCGGATGCCCAGGAAGGACTATCAGCCCAGACTGAATCTCTAAGACATAGAGATTAAGTTCCTGATGAGGGACAGCCCAAGACAAGGACAAGCAAAGCTCAGTTTAAAACCCATCCGTGCCAGTGGTGCTGTATGATCTGAATCTCTCTACTGCATCAGAGATATTAGAAGACTCCAGGGGCAGCTGAGTGGGTGAGGATCTCAGTCTTCCTATCAGGGTAACAAAATAGAAAACAAAACACAGACACACACAATCCCTCTTCTGGTCACTACCTTTCACCCTCTGAGCTGAATGGTAACCACTAGATCAACACTGAAAGGCAGGTGAGAGAGAATGTGGTCTACTTTCTCACACCCTCCCATAGGACCAAGAGCTTCTGAAAGTTGGGGAGCAGTCTCCATCGGGAGGAAGACCTAATATCCCAGATGCATAAATTTAACCCATGGAAAATCAGTCAGGATATGTTTGGTTCTGCTGAAGGCACAAGGAACCCGTATCCCTCAATCACAACCACAGTTCATTCTCACTCAAGTTCTGTGTCCCATGAGAGCTGCCTGTGGGACTCTGTCCATCCTGGTCCCTCAGGGATCCAGGCTAATAGAGGCTTCCTCTCAACATGTGCTCACATAATCACTGTGGCAATTATACGCTGGATCTCAGAACTTCTACCGGGAAGCAGCATATGTAACTTCTGCTCACATTTTATTGGTCGAATAAAGTCACACGGCCTTACCTGACTTTTATTACAATCCTACCATATGTTCAGAAAGAGGAGAACCAGAAATAATTGTGAGTAACATCCATGATTACCACACGTGTCAAGGCTAGATCTTCCTCTTTCCCACCATACCTGGCGCCACGGAAAAAATGACCAAGAAGAGAATCCTATCATTAGTAAGTTGGACAAGGCCTTTTCTTTCTGTTTAAGTAAAAGGGCTATACCTTTCCCCTCACCCTTAGAGATTACGTGAGAATAAAATGAAATAACAGATGAAAATAATCGATGACATTAATTGAGTACTAAGTGTCAGGCACCGCTGTGGTGCCCTAACCCTCACTCAGGGCTATAACACGGATCAGTCAGTACGCATACTGTACAGATGAGGACACGGAGGCACAGAGCAGGGTGTAACTAGTCCAAGATCACTCAGGAAGACCTAGGACGTAGCCCAGGAAGTCCGACCCAGAGCCTGCTTTGAAGGAGGAGCAAGGTACAAGATGGAAGCCTGCTACGAAGGAACTTCCACTCGCCATCCTTTCTGAGTACCCACTGGGGAGAGCCCCCCACTTCTGCTTTTGGCTTCACTTGGGTTGTTGGGGGCCTCCAGGAGGCCATGGAAGCATCGCTGCTTTTTCCTGGGATCCCACACGCACAAACAAACATCTGGGGGTCCACTGGGCCTGGTGTGATCTCATCAATCTGCCCCTGAACTCAGAAGCCAAGGCGGGGGCTTGCCTGAGCCTCAAAACCTCCCAAATGACAAGAGAAAAAGAAAAAGAACACCTTTCCACGTGAGCCCTCCCTTCACCCCAGTCAGCTTCTGGTCTGACATGGAGAATACCAACCAAAGGTAGAGCCGCTTCCCCCACTCCCCAGGTCCAGTTCTCCACTGAGTCACACTCAGGAACTTTGCATTTCACTTCAGGGCCACCTCCTATAAAATCATACCTGTCACGGCTGCACCGCTCACTGGGCCTGGCGCTGGGGCTCACTCTGCTGCTCAGTCGTGGCTCCAGACAGGGAGGGGGCCTGAGATGACGCCTGTGAAAGGCCCTTAAGAGACAGGGGTCCTGGGTGAGGAGGGTGGAGCCGGCAGGAAATAGGGCCTAACTCTGTTCTGCAGATGCTCCAGAGAGTAGAACTGTTCTGTCCAGCAGCTTTGGGCTGAGTCCATCCTGGCTGGGAGCTCTCGAGACACTTCTCCATGTGCCAGCCCCCTGTGCCCAGATCGGTCACCAGTGAGCTCAGTGGCCACTGCTGGAATACAGGGACAATGAGGGAGAGCGGATATAAGGTGTCAGCGGCATAAGCTCAGATGATAGCCTCAGCCCATAACCCCAGGTTCATGCCACAACCAACCATCACCCCACACACACCCAGGACCATAGACAGAGCAAGAATTCCCCTTTCGGTCAGGACTTGAAGGCCCCCAGCAGCGTCACTTCCTCCTACACGTAAAAGTCAAAGTCTGGGTCCTCAGAGACTTGCCTTTGACTGACTTGTTGCCTTATCTCCAGATGTATTTTTTTAAGACACCAATGCGCCCATTTTACTCTCCTTGACTCAGTGTGAATGAGTTATCAGTTGGCTCCCCTTTGTTCAGGCAGTCATGGCCGAGGCAACGTGAAAGCTCCAGAATTGAGAAGGTGGTGGCCAGGCAAAATGCCAAGCTTAGGGAAAGGGAAGTAGGCAGAGAAAGGCCCATGTAGGCCAGGTGCCTTCCAGTTCAGGCTGGGAAAGGCCTTCCTTCCAGGGACCCCAGGGTATTCCAGGGTCTGCCTGGCAGAGGCTCCTCGCAAGGTGTTGAGCGCCATCCCACACCATAGCATGGGAGAGGACGTTGGCAATCTCCAGTGTCATCCCTGCATTTAAGGAGAGGGAAGCTGAGGCCCAGGGAGAGCAGCTGGATGCTGCCCTTGGCAGACTAGACCCTGAATCTGACTCTACAGACCAGTGAGCAGAGCTGCCTCAGGACCTGGGCACCTGGAATGGAAACCTAGAGAGGGAGGCAAAGGTCAGGATTTAACAGCTCCTCCTACGACTCAGGCACCTGTCACGGCAACTGGATACTCACCAGCCACGCAGGGAGTGGACCTGACCCAGCCTTGGCCCAGCTGCCTGAGCCTCCCCTGGGGAGCTGCACCCACGTGAGCCTGAGTCCCAGATGCCAGCTCTGGGCAGCCCCTCGAGGGTCTGGGTGGCAGGAGAAGGATCAGCTAGCCAAGTCCGGGGTACTATTCCCATGAAACCTGACAGCCAGTGGCCCCCCTGCACAAGTGCAGAGCTCGGCTCAGATCAGAAGAGGACTCCGAGGCTCCATTTAACCTAACTGGGCCAGCAAACCAGCGGTACAAAAAGCCAGGCGCACCACCCGTTTTGTTCTCGCCTCGCTTTGAAGTCTTGCCTCATCAAGTTTTTAAAACATGAGACGCAGGCATTTCATATTTAATGTGTAACACAGGAGATCAAAGAGCAGATAGAGATGGAAAACATCGGGACATAGTTAAGGTTTACTCTCATCCTTCAGCCCCTTCTCTCATCTGCTCCTCCGCCTCTTCCACTCTCCCTTTCTCCTCTGTTCATCTCCTCTTCTCAGCCGCTTTCCCCCTTCCCACCTCTTTATCTCTCCATTTCACTCCATTCCACCTTTGCCTCACCCCCTTGCAACAGAGACCATTACCCATCTAGGTCTTCTTGTCTTTCCCACATGAAAGACTCTCTTATCTTCCAGCCAAACTTCTCCCTTCTCCTCTCTGTCTTTCCCCCGCTCCCTTTTCTTTCTGCCACGTTCTCTCTCACCTCTCTCACCACCTTTCCTTTTCCCTCTCTCATTCCCTCCTCTCTCTCTCTCTCTCTCTCTCTCTCTCTCTCTCTCCCCCCCCCCCCCCACCTGCTCTCTGTCCTTCACATTGCCTCCACTGCTACTAGAGTCACCATGACAACAGGCCTCCATGACAATTACAGCCCAGACAGACAGTATAGCCTCTTTCCATTAGGGACGCCAATGCTTCCTGGAATCTACTCCTTGACTTCTTAGCTCAGGCTGCGAATTCGCCTCTCTACAATTTTGCGAGGCCACAGGAAACAGACTTTTTCACCAACCACAGAGCTGGGAAAGCAAACATGAAGGAAAGGAGGCCGGGAGAGCAGGGCAGAGGAGGCTGAAGCGCTGGGCTTCCTCTCTGGGTGGGACAGGAGGACAACAGCCAGGGAAAAGGGGGGTTAGAAAAACTGGAGAGTCGATAGCATGTCTCTTCTCCCATCCTACGAGACTCAGTAGAAAGCAGCTATTTCCTTCAGGTCAGGAGAGAGAAGAAGGGATGCAGCAGCCAGTGCAACATGTACTAGAACTTTCTGCGCCAGCAACTGAAAGTGAAATAAACACAGCACCAAATGCCTTTGCCTGGTTCTTAAGGTTCTTTGAACGCTTTGTGATTACACCTTGATTGGGATGGTATCTCCTGGCCCCATGTATATTGGGCATCTACTTCCTAGGCAATACAGAGCAGGTGGCAGTGGGAAGCAAAGACTGCAACACACCTTGACCTAAACAATATGTATTACAGTCTATTTCTAAGATACATTAACTACTTAAGACTGAAATATATAAAAACAGATCAAACTAAAAAGATGCGAAGAGACACAACACTATTAGTTTCCTCATAAAATATGAAGTAAGTGCAAGGATAGCAAGATGATTTGCCACCGGGCGTTCTGACAGACTTGAGGAAGGCTACCTCAGGTCTGAGTGGGCAGGGGCGTTTGGGGAGGGCAGCCCACACAGCCTGGAGCAATCACTTAGCCACACCATGAAAGGACTTGAATGCCAGGCTAATTAGTTTAGACTTGACCTTGAAATTTATGGGGGAAGCATGGACGGTTTGCAGCTACTTACCTACATACCGTGTTTCCCCAAAAATAAGACCTAGCTGGACCATCAGCTCTAATGCATCTTTTGGAGCAAAAATGAATATAAGACCCAGTCTTACTTTTACTATAATATTAGATCAGGTCTTATATTCATTTTTGCTCCAAAAGGCACATTAGAGCTGACTGTCCGGCTAGGTCTTATTTTCGGGGAAACAGGATACATAGTAAGAAGTCCGGGACACGCGTAATTCATTTTAGAAAAAGTGAGTGGCACTGAGAGATGTTACTAGAAACCCTGTGTACAGGGGAGAAGGGAGATCTCGGTGCGGCTGAATGTGGACGTGACAGCCGCAAGCCTGCTGCCCTCCTAACATAGCTCCCCACCCTGGCTCAGCAGCCTGGGCACTCGGCCACTCAGCCTGGTCACAGCAAGACCTGCTGACTTACTCGTCCCCATCATGTCATCTCCCTGCGTCACGCTTGATGCTAGATGGAAGCGATGGGGTTTTACTGGGAAAGCAGATTTTCCTCTCGCAAATGCCTCAGATAGAACAACGAGGAGGTGAGCTGGGCGAGTGAAACCGTGTAGACGGCCTACAGTGTCTCGTTCACAGGGAACATAATTAGGGCATGTTATATACACTTCAATCCCAAAGCAGGAGATGAAATGAGGTCAAGATGGCTTCTCTGACAAGCTGGGCGATCTCATAGAAAGGGAGTGTACGTAGGAAGTAGTGCTGGGTCTGGCTCTGCCACCTGCCAGCAGGACCTTAAAACACCGAGGAATCTCCTGGGGCTTCTGTTTCCCCATTTATAAATTAGCCCAAATCAAATGGAACGTGTTCCTGTCATAGGCTGCTATGGGGATTGAGAGAAATAGTAGACACAAATGCTCTCAGGATGGTTAAAGGTGCTTTTGGGTTATGGAATACGTGCCTCTCGGTGGTGGTGGTGGTGGTGCCAGTGATATGACCCGCAGGTGACCGGACACTGTGGTCACAGCTCTAGCCTAGAAAGCTCCTCTGTGGTCTGAACAAAAGATGCGATCCCCTCCGGCCTCAAGTTCCCCATTGGTAAAAAGAGAAGGTTGGACTAACGTGACTTTTCCTCTAAAATGTGGGGCAGTGGAGATGATTTGAGGTGGAGCATGAATATAGCATTAAGCTACATTGAATCCTTAGTGACAAGCTTATCTCCTTTTCAATTATCTTTCAACCCTTCACGTCTCAGCCTGGTTCGGTTTTCAGTTAACACGTATCTAATATCTGCTAATTTACCTTTTCAAGAAAGAGAAAGTGGGTCTCAGGCTCAGAACCTTGGCAAGCAGCAGTACCTACCTGGAATGTAATGACATTGCTGAGTTCTCAGTGCACTTTTTTTTTTTTTTTACCTTTTATAGGAATTAATATTGGTTTTTCCATTTACCATAATGATATAAGATTTTCTATAAGATACATCTATAATAGTGAGCAATTACACACATGTGGCTAAAATCATGGCAGGTGGGTAGCAGTAGTTTGAGAATTGTTGGGCAAGCTGGACCCCTAAAATTCCTTCCAGCATTTCCTTTCCCTGACGCTCTCACTCCACCTTCTGATAGGAGAGCAGTTCCCTCCATGACGTGTCTATACATTGGGAGGGAGGGAGACAGTGATGATTCAGACCCCCACAGTAGGCCCACATTTAGCACTGGTGCAACAGTGACAACCCAGGGGGGGCCTTCAGTAGTTTCCCAAGTACATTCATGTATTTCTCCCATGTGATCGCAGAACATTGTACACATGAGGAAAATGAGACCCCCTATAGTCACATGGTTTGCCCAGAATCACTGTCGTTGATGACTTGGAGCTCTAACCAGATTCCTCCAAAGCCTTGGTTGTTTCCAGAACACTTACTGTTTCTATACTCCATTATAGTAGGCTATACATAACACATGGAGATGCCAAGAGACCCTTTAGAGTTGAAAAAATTAATGGGATTTCTTCACTTGAGGGAAGAATCTGACTTGCTCAGGCTCCATTATATGATGGATATTCCACTTTCTCCTTCAACAGAATGAAAAGAGGGGGAAAGTCCCAGCCCTGTAGTCTTTTACTCTTTCCATGGGAATGGCAGGCAGAACAGGAAAGAAAGACATAACTGGCATCCCCCAGTGACAGCATAGCTACTTTCATTTTAGGGGACTTATTTCTTGGTCAAAAGTCCCTGTACCCTTTTTAATTCACCAATCCTTCCATAACCCTTTAAATGAGTCACAATGAAAGGATCATCTTTGACTCATTGAAGATTGTGCATCTACAATGTGCAAGCGTGTAAGACGTATGCCGCGAACAGAAAGATTATAATAGTGTAGGAGGGGTTAACATTGAGTGCACAAATAACTGATGCAAAGCAGCATGTGATAAAATAATGATGACAATTATGAGGTAAGAATGCATATTTATAAAGATTTAACTGTATGCCAGACACTCTTCTAAGAACATTCTATATGTTATTTTCTTTTTCAATCTGCAGAACAATCCTATGAGATAAATGCCAGCATTGTACCAATTTTTCAGATGAGGTGACTAAGACTTGAATAAATATCATTCAAGGTCAACCAGCTCCTACATGACAGAATCAGACTCGCATCTGTCTGACCCCAGGGCCTGAGGAGTCACCCATTCAGTGCCTGCTGAAGCTGCATTCTGTGCTAGGTACCTTCACCCTCTCTCCCACTTGTACCCTCCATTAGGCAATGTGGCAATGGGACAGAAGGCAGGGATGGGAACCGGGCTACCAGGGTTGAATCCCAGCTCTGCCACCCCCTGTGGCATGGAGGAAGTTGCTTACCTTCTCTCTGCTTCCAATCTATCTATAAAAGGGGTTAGGTGTCTAAGTTAATATAGGTAGAGTGCTCATTAAGCCACCTAGCACATAGTACATGCAAGAACTAGATAGTAAAAGCAATTATTATGATGGTATAGATATTAATAATCTCATTTTATAGGCAAGGATACTCGATTCCAAAACTGAAGCAGCACATGCAAGATTTCATATCTGCTCTTTTCATGATGCAAATCAAGCAGTGTGTAAAGGAAAGAGTAATTAATTTCAACCCAAAGAAGAGGATGAAGGGAGTTAAAAGACTGGACAGATGTTTTTCCAAGTCGAGGCAACATGATAAAAACCACCTCAGGGAGAAAAGATGGGAAGTGGCCAGTAGATTCACTGGGCCGGCAAGGAACAGTTTTCTCATGGAGGGCCCGGAACGCCCAAAGACATGGCAAGGTATTGAAGGCTTCAACCAGAGTTTTATCAGGACCAACAGCAGTGTAACAGAAAATTACAGGAAGAGAGATTAGAGAATAAGAAGTCAGTAAGACACTGAATAGGCCCAGCAAGGGGTTCTGTGTAGGTAAAGGCCCTAAAAATAGATGGGTAGAATTTATTTATATGTATGCATTCATTCAATAAAAATCTATTGAGTACTTACTAGTATTAGGAACTGGGAATATAATATGCAGTGAGCAAGACCCAATCTCAGTCTACAGGGAGACATATAGGAAATCAAGTAGGCAATAATAAAACAATGACAATGTTATCATTAAAATAATAAGGATACAATAATAAGTGTGATGGAATCATGGGAGACCAGAAACTAATCCAGACTGGAGGGGTCAGAAAACACTTCCTGAAGGCGATGACAGCTGAAGGATAAGGAGGAGTTAGCAGAGGAAAGCTGTGGGCAGGTTGTGTTCCAGGCCAAGCAGTGGCCTGTGCAAATGCCCTGAGGTATAACAGACCATGGCATCTTCAAGAAGTGGAGTAATTTGGTGGGACTGGACAAAGATGGAGATAGGATGAGATATGTAGCAGGAGCTAGGTCATCTAAGGCCTTTCAATCAGCACTAATAAATTTCTGTTTTATCATAGAGACCAAAGGAAGTCATTGGATGGTTTTAGACAGAAAACTCATAAGACCAGGTTTATTATTTAGAAAGATCACTACTAAGTGGATGGAGTAGGCAAGAGCGATTGCAGGAAGACCCAACAGGAAGCTAGAGTTGTAAACCTGGTTAGAGAAGACAGTGACTTTTATAGGGACATCAGGACAGAGAAGGAATGTGATGCTACCTGTAATTTAAAGGTCATTATTCTGGCATCAGGTGAGAAGTCAATCTGGAGAGGGAAGCGATGGGAGTCAGCTGGACAGCAAGGCAGTGAGGAGGTGTGGCTGGGGGGGCGGACACGGGGACAGCCATGAGCTCTGTAAGTATAACAGGCTTTATCCATGTCTCCCCAGGAGCCAAAGATCAACCTGGGGAAATGAGGGTCGCATGCATGAAGGCTGGTGAGCCCTCACTGAGAGGTACACATTAACACAGCGGGGGGTACAAGGGTCCCTAGGGTACCCTCAAGAAAGGAAGAGCTGGCTTTGGGCATGCCTCATCCAGAAGACATCCTGGAAGTCACAAGAATGAGCGACATAGCAGCAGAAACTCCAGTGTAACTGGAAACAGCAAGAGCTCTGGCTGTTTGTTCTCCAGCTTCCCAGCTTCCAGAGGCTGCTTCACTGGTGGCTGCTGCTCCCTGGGACTCTCTCCTACAGCCCACATCTTGCCACTACAGTGCCTGCTCCTCCTGGGGCTGCTTGAGGCCTGTGAGAAGCAAATGTTTCCCACTTTGCCAGGTCCTGGCACTTCCCCATTTCTTATTGGTGCCCCTACACCTGCCCACTCCTTCGTCCCTTCCTTGCGCTCTCTTCAGTTACTCTTTGGGGTGCATCACCTGCTTCCTGATAGGAGTTGGCCAGAGGAAAGATGTAGACTGACACTGAGAGGGGAAGCCTTCCAGGTCGAGGGGCCCGTGATGTGAAGTGAATGGTTTAAAGGAGCAAAGAGTTTTTGAGGAATCAAGAGAAAGTAAGTAATGGCAGCATCCAGAGAGCACAGAGGAGTGAAGGCCGGTGTGCTCAGCAAAGGCCAGTCCTGCAGGGCCTGGGCAGCCACGTGGACACAGAGCGAGTGAGCAGGCCCAGCCAGAAACCAGGTGTCTGATTCTGAGAGCAACGCTCTCTCCCTCTATCCCATCATAGCCTCCAGGTCCTGCACTCTCTATGTGCTTACTACTTTCTAGATTATCCTCCCTCCTTTAGTTCCCCCTATTTTCCCAGAAATCCCACAGTGATAAGTGGGTTTAAAGAGCCACCTGGGCAAAGGGACATATGACTCAGAGTCCCCTGACATTGCTTCTATCCTGATCTGTCACATTGCCGGGAGAGAAGGGTTCTGAACCCAGCCCATAATGTCTCAGGAAGGAGTGCAAGGTGCCGTGGTTATGAAGTTCAACGTGCCATGAAGTGGCTGGTTTTCATTCTCTTCTAGCAGGTTGGTCTCACTGCCAGGGCAGCCAATGGGTCTTCTTAAACTCTCGATTGCTTTTCCATGTGCCGGCCACCTGTAGCTGCTCCCCTGGAGTGTCAACCAAGAGGCATGCCCCACATGTGCCTGATTCTGTTGTGCCCTCAGCTATCGATGCACTTGGATGGAGCTGCCACCAAAACTCCCCATGACAGAAAGGTTTCCAAGCTTTCCTTAAAAGCCAACACCTCAGCATGATCCATGAGGACATTCAAGGACATGTCAGCTAGTTCAAGGAAGGCTTGCTGTTTGCAGGATGGAACCTGTCATGGACACTTTGCAGATCAGTAAGAGTCAGGACCCCCTGAATCTCTGGGACAACTCTAACACTGTTATGGGAACCCCTTCCCTCCACCTCACCCCATGTGACTGTTTTTAAAAATCTATACTTGCGTAAGATGGAACCTCTGTAATTCAGAATCACTGCCATTTTAAACTCAATGTGAATTCATGAAAAGTCTAAAATTGTGAAATGTTAATGAATGAAGCCTATTTTCTTTAAAGTGCATAAAGCCCCTTTCAATCCATGATCTGCTGAAATGAACACATAGGTGTGATGTTGGATGCACATATTAAGACTCACATGAGGGACAGGCTCAGGAACTGTCAAACTATTAATACGTAAGTGCTTTAAGGGCCCTCCCTGAAATCTTATTATTCTGTTTATCAACACAATGAAGTGTTGGGGTGCACTCCCCTTGCTAGCCAAACTACTGTCCTTGTAGGCCAATTGAACACCACGCCTCCCATCAAGACAGTTCTGTTCTCACTGATCTTCCCATCATGACTTGCCTTTGTGTTTATTACCTACTCCATTCATTTGGCTCTGAATTATTAGGACAGTAGACTGAGGAAACTTCAAACATGGTAAGGACCTCTTACTTGGGAGGTACTTTGAAAATTGACGGGGGGTGTTTTTGGTTCTCATAATAAGTATAGAGCAGTAATAGCATGTAGCTATAAGAAAGCGGGGATGTGAGAAGTCTGCAGTGCTGGGGACAATCCCGCACAGAAGAACTGCCTTGGATCCTACACAAATCTTGAGCGTCCCACTGGACACACAAAGATTGAATACAGACCTTGACCTATGCTGGGGTTTCACACAGGAAATGTACTTTCCATGATGGCTCATTCCATGTCACATCAGGAATTATTTTGACGTGACATTTATAAATAAGGATCAGCTCATTTGTGAAAAATATCATGCTTCCTCATTTTCTCTATTTTTCCAGCCAGTAATTTGAACTGCTATGCTGTCCTTGCTCCAATTAAAGCTATTTTCTTTTTTGTCTTTTCATATACAAATAAGTCTAGTCTGTTACTAGTAACTTTGACATGTGTTTTAGTTCTATAATATATGTGCATATACGTCTGCTCTTTCATTGAATGTACGTCTTGCATAGAACAGCTTCTGATCTTGCTTCTCTTAAATCCAAACATATTCATTATAAGCAGGTGAAACTATCATCAGATAGTTTCATTACATCGTCTACTGTCGCTATAGCTGGAAATGTACATATTGAAGTAGATATTATTTATTTTAAAATAGTTGCCTTTTATTTCTCCGTTATATTATAGTTAGGGCACTATACTGATTTTTATTATGTATATAAGTATGTTATCATAGCTGCAAATTTCATTTTGATTTGGTAAATGAGGCATTACAAACGATTTGTTATAAAAGGGAACCTTTAATGCAGTAAATGTGAGAACCACTGATCTATTACAATCCCTCATTTTACAGAGGAAGAAAGTGAGGTACAGAGAAATTAAATGGCCTGATTAGTAAATTGCTGATCTGGAATTAAAACCCTGGTCTGTCAGCCCCGTGCTCTTATTTTGTTCTCTAATTTTAGTTGAATATCGAGTAGCTCTTGCTTCCACAGCCGGATTATACTCACTGTCTCCTTGAGAATGAAGCTATTTTGTACACTCCCTTTTCTGTAGTCACCTCAGTGACAAGCACAACATTAGACATATAGTAGTTACCTAATATATACATACTATATCCACTGGACTGAATTTAATGGCATCAAATTCAAAAGAAATTATTTAAACCAAATAGCAGAATGTTAACGTTTTATGGCAAGTAGTGGCTTCCAGTGTGAAATAATCAGCGCTATCGGTTCTGGACCAGGAAGCCTCTGTGGGCACAACTACATTCGATGCACCTCTTCATCTCTTCTCCTATCCCTCACCTGTTTCTTGCCATTAACTACATTTTGGTCCCAGAGTTGATCTTCTTGGCTCAAAGCCCTTCCCAAAGACCTACCAGCATTCATCTCTAGCTGTCCTCTTACGAGCCATATCCTTGTACTAAATGCAATGCTGGGACAGGTGCTCCAAATCTTAAGAGATTTTCAAAGAAAAGTCAGATTTCCCCTGTCCAAGCTTTTCAGGTTCTGAATTATTTTTTTTTCCCTGACTCTTTCCAAATGTGTTAAGAAACTCTATGGGGAGACACTTTGTTGACATGATACAGGGGCTAATTTTACATGTCAATGGGAATGGCACCAAAAACCTGGGTCAGAAGCCATATTTCAGAAGCAGATTAATTTTTCTAACTTCTCAGTGAGTGTATGTGTGTGTGTGTGTTCACACATAAATGAGAGAGAAAAGATTAATCCGATTTAGCCATATCTAATTTAGCTGCCAAAATTGAAAATGTGTAGCAAGAAGACGGGAGATACAAAAGCTATTTGCAAGACAGTGGGGTCATGAGAGTTATGACCAGATAGCACGACCTATCAGAATGAAATTATCTGGGACAGTGATGAAAAATGTATGTTATGGGTCTGGACATTGCATAGAGCAAGCTAATTAAACATAAACCCTACTTTCATAGATGACACTCTCAGATACACACACACACACACACACACAGACACACACACACAGAGACACACACACACACCCCATTGCCGCCACTGCCACCACCAACATCAACAATAGCAATAACAATAACCATAATAGTTCTGCTTTGATATAGATGAAAAAAAGTTAAGAAATCATTGATTCAACTCTAACAACCAAAAGAAAATAAATTATAGTTCCAAAAACCATCAGAGAACTGAAGACACAAGAAATATAAACTCACAGGAGAGAACTCTCAAGGTATTTTAATCCAGTGGTGAACTGAGTGAAACTAAAGGGGTTACAAAGCCCAGACCCAGTCTAATCTAGATCAGATTAACTTAGCCCTCACTCTCATAGTGGGACAGAAAAAGAAGAGTGAATCTTTGTGGAAGCAAACATTATTTACTTCAGTCTTTAGTGTTCCTTTGTATGTTATAAGAACACAAAAAGGCAAGAAAATATAACCCAAAGTTAAGACAGGAAACAGTCAGTAGAAGCCTAGATATTGGAATTATCAGACATCTACTTTAAAATAATTATGGCAAAATACCAAAGGATCTAGTGGAAAGGTGAATATATGTGTGAAGAAGGGAAAGTTCAGCAGAGACAAGAATGCTATAAAAAAGAACCCAATATAAACACCAGAAATAAATATATTTATATATATAATATCATAAATAAGGAATGTATTATGTGGCTTAGCAGAACACTGAATGCAGAAGAGGAAAGTGTCAGTGATCCTAAAGACATATCAATAGAAAATGTTCAAACTGAAACACAAAGACAAAAATGGGTGAATAAAAAACAGAACAGAGCACCCTAGATCTGTTGTTTGATATCCAATGTTTTAACATGAGTTAAAAACCAAAAAAAAAAAAACTCAATACCAAAAAACAGCTCAACACCAAAAACACAAGCAACCCAACTGAAAAATGGGCAGAGGACATGAAGAGACATTTTTCTGAAGAGGACATACAGATGGCCAACACACATGTGAAAAAATGCTCAACCTCACTAATCATTAAAGAAATGCAAATAAAAACCACAGTGACATACCACCTCACTCTGGTCAGAACAGCAATCATCAATAAATCAACAAAGAACAAGTGCTGGCGAGGATGTGGAGAAAAGGGATCCCTCGTGCACTGTTGGTGGGATTGCAGATTGGTGCAGCCACTATGGAAAACAGTATGGAGGTATCTCAAAAAACTGGAAATGGAACTACCTTATGACCCAGCAATTCCACTCTTAGGTATCTATCCAGAGAAATCCAAGAGGCTAATTCGAAAAATATATGCACCCCTATGCTTATTGAAGTATTATTTACAACAGCCAAAACTTGGGAAACAACTGAAATACCCATCAGTTGACAACTGTATTAAGAAACTGTGGTACATTTATACAATGGAGTGTTACTTGGCTACAAAGAAGAATGAAATCTTACCATTTGCAGCGATGTGGATGAACCTAGAGAACATTACGCTAAGTGAAATAAGTCAGTCAGAGACAGACAAATACCATATGATCTCACTTATATGTCGAACCTAAAGAACTGAATAAATGAGCAAAGTAAACAGAAATAGTCTCAGAGATATAGAGGAAAAACTGACGGTTGCTAGAAGGGAGGGGAGTGGGGATGAGGGAGAAGGGGAAGAAATTAGATAACATAAATTGGTAACTACAATATTGCCATGGGGATATGAAAGACAGTTTGGGGAATATAATCAATAATGTTGTAAATATTTTGTAGGGTGTCAGAAGGGCACATGTATTATTAGGGAGACCACTTCATGGACAGTGTAGATGCCTGACCACTGCACTGTACACCTGAAGCTGAATAATATTGTATGTCAACTATAATTTACTATATATATAGTCACAGGATGTGGAGTACAGCCTAGGGATGGAGGCAATGGAAATGTAATAGATTTATACGACATCAGAGGGGCAATAGATTGGCGGAGGGGGGGTTATCACTTTGTGAGGGGTGAAATGTCTAACTATTGCATTTTTTTGCACACCTGAAACTAATTTAAAAAAACAAATAAATAAATATGTACTTACCTGTATCAACATATATATAATATATAATGTTATAAATTTATTTTATAAAAATGTGATGCATTGAAATATATATTAATATATGCATATATTGATATATTAATATATACATGTATTTATATATTACATATATGTATTTATATAAAATGTAATTATATATTAAATATCTATAGAAACAAGACATACAAATTTATTGTATTTTAGATATAAATCTATATGATATATGATATATATATTATATTCCATATAAAAATTTGAAGGACATATTCAGTGGGTAAAATTCTAAGCAGACATGTAAATATACCATAGACTATATATATAAAAGACCATCAACCTTTTAAAGCAAAAAACAATAGCAATGAATCCTGGGGTTTATAGCATAGTCATAAAATACAGACAAGAAGAGAACAAAGTGCACGTGGAATTATACAGTTGTAGACTCATACACTTTTGTGAAATAGTACAATATATTATTTTGTTTTAATTCAATAGATTACTGATAATATTTTGAGAGAATAATAAATGTATGAATCTTAAGGAGGGTTAAGCTGAGGCTGGCTTTCTCCTGATTTAGGTTCTATGTATACAAAACCCATATTCTACTGTTAATCCAGAGTAGATTTTTACTTTCCTTTACTTGGCATAATGAAACAATTCAAAAGTATTTCTCAGCCATTTTCATTTTGTTAACATTACTAGCAGAGACAAGTTTATGGTAATATGCAGAGATACCATGGTGCAGTAGAAAATGTGTTGGATTTAGAGCCAGGGGTTTGCTCTAGGCTTCCTGGCTCTAAATCCAATTTGCTTTAGCACTGTGTGACCTTGGGCAGGTAGCTTAAACTTTCTGAACTCCATTTTCTCATCTGTAAAATGATGCCATGGTTCCCATTTTACAGGATCATGGCGACTCAATAAATGCCAACTCCCTAACCCAAATCTACTTGGCAGCCAAGAAAATCTAGTTTGGTTCCATATGTATGTATTGACTTGGAACCTCTAGAAATTTGACTTTATTCCCTTTACATAAAAGCCAGGGAGTGATATCTTGGTTCAAAATGAGAAGGTAATGGAGAAAGAGAAAATAACATCAGTTGGGACTTAAAAAGGCAGATTTGAATGAGCCATGGCAAGCACAATGACTCAAGAACAAGTACATTTTTCTTCAGATGCGTTCGGAGTTCTCAAGTACTTGGGGGTCAAATCTGGCAAATTCAAAAGAAGATTCATAAAGTCCTAGAAAGCCCTGAAGCGTGTGCAGGAGGAAGGGGGAGAGGAAACAGTCACGCTGGCCTGATTCTGTGCAACCTGGCACAGCAATAGGCCACTGCAGACCCCAGAGGGGCACCTCCCTGGGAGACACTATTCCTGCGCCCCTGCTCTACCATCTCCTAGATGTGTGACTCCAGGCAAATTCCTTGACCTCCCTGAAGTTCAGTTTCTTTCACAATAAAATGGCATAATAAAATCCACCTTCTAGGGTTGTTGAAAGTAATAAATGAGATCAAGCATATAATGCAAAGGTTGAAAACAAGAAATCTTTGGGTCAAATCTGGCCAGCAGATAGATGTATTTTGCTTAGCCTGCAAAATGCGGCATAATGGTTTCGATTTTTTGAGTTCTTGGCCAATCATTTATAAATAAGAGATTTCACCTTTTAAAAATCTGCATTTCTGTATTGTCTTGAAAAATTGGAAGATCTGGTCATCTTACACCTATATTTCCCCCCTCAAAGACTGACCAGTTAAAGCTAAGTAGTAACTACCTTCCATATGGAGGGCTTACTATCTGCAGATCTCCTCAGAACCCACCATTCCTTATTGTATCACCTGTACTGAAGGCCAGCTCATTCATTTATGTTACCTGCCTGGCCCCATGGAAACCAATTTCTACTAGTGATGTAAAGTGGCACCACAACTGAGGGTTAATAGATGTTATACTCCACCCTCTACCTTAAAGATCCCATGACCAAGTGGGGTTCAGAGAGGAACACAACTGATGGAATCACGTCCTTAAGAGCCAGACCTTTCTCTTTACCTAGCACTGTAGCCAGTTATCCTCATTTCAAGAACATAAATCAGGAAAGGGGTATCAGTAGCTCTTTACCTAGAGACACAGACTTCTTCTCAGCAGATTGGAGTTAGTGTTGGCTACAGAGAAACATTGTGATGCATTAAAATAAATTTAGAAATCTTTTCCAGGAACCTGAGTTTTCTCTGAGACCCCGTTTGAATCTGATGCACCCAGCTGTGGGAGGTAGAAGTGTGGGTCCTAAGCTCTGAAGTCCAGGAGGAGGAGGAGAGGGAAAGCAATTCTCCCACAGAGACCCTTAAAATTCACTCGTCCTTGACTCTTGTCCAAATCCATCAGTGCAAGCTTCATTAAAGGAAACCACAATCCTCCAGAGGGCCAGGCAAGAGGGACAGAGTCTAGTTTCACCCAAGCCACTAGGAGCCGCAGGGAACTCTGGATTGTGAAGGAGGGAAAGCTGAGGGGTTGGGGGTGGGGGGAGCAGCATAGGAGTTCCCTGGGATAAGACTTCTTTCAGCAAATTAGTTTATTACAGTACAAGAGAACTGGAATGCATTTGAGAAGGAGTGAGGCAACTCGAAATTCTGCAGCTCAGCCTCAGGCTTACCGTGGCAGGTGATGGATGTATAAATCATACAGGTCAGGTGAGAGAGAGTCACTGAGAGCCAGCAGCAGGTTGGTCATGATGAAAAGCATTCATAAATCCAGGGCTTCCACATGTGCCATCTGTGATTAAAAATTGACTGGACCTCCCTCTTTCCCCAGAGCAGTCAGCTACGGACCTCAGGGACAGCCAGGGTTTCAGAGCAGACATTTGGAGCTGGCAAAGCAAGAGACAGTGAGTCCAAGAAGGGTCCTCACCAGTGTGCTGGGTCTGATGAGAGCCTGTAGGGACATACTGTGGATCTTAGCAGGAGGCAATGAGATGAGACTTTTTCTAGGGACTTCATGTTTCATACCTGGAATTCTCAACTATCAAAGCTGGAGGAGATTAAGGGGGGAGATAGGCAGTCTCCTTTACCCTAGTTTTTATGGAAGAGAAAATAGAGGTCTTCAGAGAACAAATGACATTCTCAAACTCTCATACTAAGGTAGGGGAAAGGCTTGTTTTAGAACTCCTGGCTCCAAGACCAGTGCCCTTCGTGACCCCAGGCAGCCTTCGCTGCCCTCTTTCCTGGCCTGACCTCAACATTCCCAAGCCATAAAAATCTTGGGTAAAGGACAGTTTGAGTCATGAGCCCCTGACCTCAGAGACTCTCTGATCATCTGACTTGAATCTGATCACTTCCTACCTTCATGAGAACCACGGCTGAGGTCCACACAGCCCCTAATCGCCTTACTCTGAAATTCAACCCTTCCATTGATAACTGGAATTTCCCTTAATAATAAATCTATCTATTATTTGTTGGCAATCTACTATGTACCAGGCATTGGGATAAGTACTGATGTGTTTCATTTAATCCTCATAAAAGCCCTACTGAGAGATTATATACACTTTATAAATGGAGAGACAAAGATGTATAGTAACCCATCCCTGGTCTCATCACACATAAATGACAGGTGCCCGGTCCGTCGGCAGGTGGAGTCATGCTTTGAGTCCCTCTGCTGACTGTCCCCCCACTGCCCTCAGGCATTCTCCTCCTGGCCAACTGGTCTCCCTGAGTCCCTCCACCAACCGTGTGGTGCTAATATCAATCATGACAATCCCATCATGACACTTTTCATCAACCACACAAGGGAACACTTGTCCTTGTTTCAGGGTATCTGAAAGGCTGGCCTGGCTTCCTCCCTGATCCTAACAACACGTTCCTGATCAGTCACCTCATTCTCATTGATCCTACCTGCCATCATTTCCCTCTAGTCACCAAACTGCTCTGTCAGCAGCTCCTGACAGCTCAATAGAGGCCCCCAGTACTGCTTCTTCCCTTTCATTCCCAGGCATTTATTTTTCTCTACATCATACAAGTATTAAAAAGGTAGGTCCCTCCCTGATGTTTCTATAAAAGGCTCTGCCTTTAGCAAGAAATGGGGGAGAGAAAGCCTCATCACCACAAGAGGTAATTTCTGCCTGTGCTGGTGATGTAAAGTCAAAGGAATGAGCCATTCATTGCTTACACATTCACGTCTGACCTCAGTTATTGGGCAAGTGGAAGAGAAAGTAATTAGTTTCTTTAATGGCTCAGAAATATACCCAAAAAGGGGATGAGGGTGGGCAGTGGTGATTGTTCAAATCAGCAGGTTTGGGAGTTTAATTTCTTTGTATTTATTAAGCTTCAAGATCTTTCTGACATGCTTCATTATAATACAGTGGCCCAGCTGGAAGAGCCCTATTATTGAGTTATGAGAATGATAAATTAGTGAGACAAAGGTTATTTGTTTCTTGAGCTGCTGTTCAAAAATTCTGGGCATAGATTTCTCCATCACAGGGTGGAAAGGTGAAGGTATTTGTTTCCCTCTGTTAGACAGTAGTAAGAAAAGAAAGTGGAATGTTTTCCCCAAACCACCCTGACATTGTCACTCAGCAGGTGAGCCTGGCTCTCCAGCCTGAGCCCCCCTCTAAGATTAATGACACGGGGAAGAAAGTTGGCCCGAGCTCCCTGAGGCTTGACTCGCCCCCAAGTATTCTAGCATCAGGATTTCTGGAAGTTATTGATGAAACGAGAAAATGGTAAGTCCCTTTGCCCATATTTCATTTCATCTTTAAAGAAGACAACATGGTGCCATGGGATGCAGGTGGACTAGGGTCCAATCCCAGTACCCCATGTTGAATTGACATATTACTCAATATCTCAGCTCTTGACCCATAGTGGGTGCTCACGAATTGCACTGGATTTCTAGTCACATCACGCTGGGTTTTGGCTCTTTCCTCATTCCCAACTTGAGTCTGCGTATAGTATTTGACCATATCTTCCAAAACATGGTCTTAGAAAGTCATGCAGATTTCACTTCGATTTCATGTGAATAGAAGGAGGAGGTTTTACATGGCACACAAAACAGCAGTACTCTAATGGAATTTCCCATCATTTCTGGGAAGGCTGCACTAGAACAACATGGGGAAGTACAGAGCACGGCCTCCCAGCCTGACCTCTTATCAATTTTTACCCTAAAATTCCTTTCTTCCCAGCAACGGTCTCGTGTCCTGTGCCCTTTAGATGGCAACTTCTAAAATCATTTCTCTGATACAATCTCATCAGCTTTGGACTTTACTTTAAAACGTCACTAATAAAAAGATCACTCATTTGCTCAGGGAGATCCCGCTGTGGTTCTTACGTGTCCTTAGGGCATCCTCCCACCCAAGAGCTTTGTCAAGGTATTCGTGCAAGACCCACACTTCCCTTAAAGGAGGGTGTGGAGCTGCTGGTGGTGGTACAACAGAAGAAAGCTTCTCGTGTGGCCCATTCACACCCCACCCCCACCCCCAGGACTGCAGAAGCGTCTGCTTCAGGGGTGTTTGCTGAAGCTCTGGGATGTGGTGACAAAACGAGGATGAGCTTGTCCACAAGGCACTGGAACAACTTCACAGGGACCAACAGCCTCTGGGTAGAAAGGGCCCAAGGCTGTGACCCCAGGCAGTGTCTAAAGGGGCGCATATCAATAACTAAGTCAGCCTCACACCAGCAAAGCATTGTTGGTTCTCCCTTGGTTTACAAAGAAGCTTGTTGGCTGGTATTTTGAGTCAGCGCCAAAGGAGAGAATATGTTTGGATGTGAAACATTCAGGAATTTCTGTTTTGTAAAAAAGAGTGTTTATACTGCAAAAGCCTTTTTCCATGTCTCATTTCACTTAATTCTCACCAGCATTCTGGGAAGTATATATTATTTGTTGTCACTATGATATAGATGAAGAAAGGAGATTCAGTAACTTGCCACAGGATAGATACATCTAGTAAGACATTCTAAGTCCACTGCCCTTTTCACTCCATCTGTTGTATTAGTTAGTCTCATACTGCATTGTAAATTGGCCCAAACTTAGTAGCTTAAAACAATACCTATTTATTATTTTGCAGTTCTGTAGATCAGAAGTCTGGGGCTACATTCTTTTCTGGAAGCTCTGGGGAAAGAAACTCCTTTTTAGCTCATTTAGTGGATTGGCAGAACTCAGTTCCTTGCAGCTGTAGGACTGAAGTTCCTGAGAGAAAAGCCTTCTCTCTGTTTTTTAAGGCTGACTTCACTGCTTCTCACATTGCCCCCTCAATTTTAAACCAGCAATGGTTAGAATAACCCCCTCTACCAAATCTCTCTGAGGGCTTCTGTCTTTTAAAGGGCTCCTGTGACACATCAGGTCCACTGGGAAATCTCCATATTTTAAGGTCAACTGATTAGGGACTTTAATTCCATCTGCAAAATCCCTTCCCAGCAACACCTAGATTAGTGTTTGAATAAGTAAAGCAATCTCGTGTGTTTTGGGGGAGGAGCACCGATAGAATTCTGCCTACCACAGTGGTTCTTCATGTTCAGTAAAGAATCGACAATGAAATGCCACGTCACTCCGGTCAGAATGGCTATCATCAATAAATCAACAAACAACAAGTGCTGGTGAGGATGTCGAGAAAAGGGAACCCTCATGCACTGTTGGTGGGATTGTAGATTGGTGCAGCCACTATGGAAAACAGTGTGGAGGTATCAATGGAACTACCTTATGACCCAGCCATTCCACTCTTGAGTATCTATCCAGAGAAATCCAAAATGCTAATTCAAAAAAATCTATGCACCCCTATGTTTATTGCAGTGCTATTCACAACAGCCAAGACATGGAAACAACCAAAATGCCCATCGGTAGATGACTGTATTAAGAAACTGTGGTACATTTATACAATGGAGTATTAAGCAGCTATAAAGAAGAAAGAAATCTTACCATTTGCAACAACATGGATGGACCTAGAGAACATTATGTTAAGTGAAAAAGTCAGACAGAGAAAGACAAATACCATATGATCTCACTTATATGTGGAATCTAAAGAATAGAATAAATGAGCAAACTAATCAGAAACAGTCTCAGAGACAAAGAGGAAGAACTGAGGGTTGCTAGATGGGAGAGGGGGTGGGAATGAGGGAGAAGGTGAGGGGTTTAGAAAGCACAGTCAGTAACCACAAGATTCTCACGGGGATACGAAAGCCAATTTGGGGAATATAATCAATAATGTTGTAAAGATTTTGTAGGATATCTGATAGACACTTGTCTTATTAGAGAGACTACCTCAGGGATGGTGTAGATGCCTGATCACTGCACTGTACACCTGAAGCTGAAGCTGAACAATAATGAATGTCAACTACAATTATATATGTGTGTGTGTGTGTGTGTGTGTGTGTGTGTGTGTGTGTGTGTATACACACACACACACCCCTGATCTGGCCCTCAATGACTTCTTTCTTTACCCGAAGATAAATGAAATAGCGACAGGAAGACACTTTGATGACATTCAGGACATCAAGGGTAATACGACCACAGCTCTGATAGCCATTCCAGAAAAAGAGTTACAAAATTGCTTCAAAGTGTGAACTAGGCACTGGCATCGGTGCATAGCTTCCCAAGGGGAGTACTTCGAAGGTGGTCTTCAACAATGAGGTATGCAGCACTTTTTCTAGGATGAGTTTGAGAATGTAATTGTCTGACCTCGTATGTGCAATAGAAAGAGTTGTGCAGACATGGGCTCAGGGAATGCAGCACTGAGGTAAGAGAAAAGCCAACCCTTGTCCCATTGAATGCAGTGAAAAGGAAGAAGACATTAAGATGCAACAAAAACTAAAAGGAACACAAATCATGATGAACATTTGTGTAATAGCTATGCTGTCTGTAGCACTTTCACATTTGCTAGTGTACTTGGTCCTTTCAGCTTCTTTATGAAATTGCCCTGGCAAGGTTTTTCATCTACATTTCAAAAGAAGATACTAAGGCCCAGAGAGTTGGCAATTTATGCAAACTTAGTTAATATGTGGCTAAGAAAGACCTCTATCCTGGCATTCAGATTCCACTCCAAGTCATAAGATCATAGAAACTCATGTCAGAAAGAGATATTACAGTTTATGTCTAATTCCTTCTTTTACTTGCAAGCGTTGCTCAAATACTTAGAGGAAAAATAACAATTATATGCAGACCTTCAGACTTCTGGTCCTGAGCTCCTGCCACTCAGCCAAGTTGCTGCAGATTTAACACCTCTCAGGAAGAAATCTCTGAGAACACTTTGTCTTTTTGAGACGCCATAGATTATAGCAAACAGTGGTGACCAGAAAAATATATTTTTGTACATTTATGTTGGTAGTTTATGTTGATTCAGAAATATGTCTATGAACTTATATATATCGATTAATAAAATCATAAAACATCATGACAATTTCTAAGCATTGCTTAAATAATCCTCAGTTCTGCCACATTTTCCTGAAATATTCTGACAGCTCCAAAGTCACTCACCAACCATAGCTGTTTAGAAATCATAGATTTGGCATCCATAAGATTTGGTAACTGTGATACTTGCCCCCAGACCTACGCACCCCCAGGCCACTGTGGACAGCTTGGGTCTGTATAATAGACTACAGGGTTGGCTGCTCCGACAAGGCCAAAATATAGGGATTTTAATAAAACGGAAGTTGTTTCTCCTTCACTAACAGGCCTAGCCTAAGCGTGCCAGGACCGATCTGACAGCTCTCCAGGGGTCACAGACTCCTCCTATCTCATTGCTCAGTCAGTCTCATCCTGTGCTTCTTTTTGTGGCCTAAGATAGCTAATTCAGCTCCACAGCTGCACATTCTGCCCGTGAAAAGAGAAGCCTAGAAAAGGGAAGGAGGGCGCAAGCTACCTTTCTCTTTAGAGTTACACACTCAGAAGGTGCACACACCACTTCTACTCATTTCTCATGGACTGCAAAGTCCCTGGGGCCACACTGAGCTTCGAAGAGTACAGACTATGTCAGCTAGGGTGCTAAAACCTTGACATCTGCTGCTACAGAGAGACCAGGGAAATGGGATTAGGAGTAAGTAAGAAGCTTGCAAATCAGTAACCCATGTAGGAAGAGAGAGGTTGGATGCAAAAGGGAATTATAGAGAATAAAAAAATAAATGAAGAAATCTTGGGATTCAGGAAAATGACCCGAAAATGAAAGCGATAGTAATGCTTCAGGTAGAGGTAAAACACAAATGAACTGACAGCCCAGGAAGGACAACGTCCTGCCTCACACACCTCTAGTCCCACTGCCCAGCCTCAGGATGTCTTGGGGCCAACGAAGGTGATGCAGCAGGATGGGAACCACGCCCAGGCCCCGCCTTCTGCCCCACATGGGAGAGGCTTGTCATCTCAAAGTTAGCAGAAGGAACTAGACACGAACTGGCTCCCTCATGCCTTCATCCTCCCCTTTCCTGCCCACCACACACACACACACACACACACACACACACACACACACACACACGTGCACACACACATTCATGCACAGGCTCAAATATGTACCAGGGATTAACTGAGGCATGTTGCTTCTGCGCCCATTCTCACCAAAGCTCCTTAACTCTGCCCACTTGCCAGGGATGAGTCTCCATCTATCTGCTGCTAAGACAGACCTTTCAGGAGGAATTTCTTTCCCAGTATATACACAGAGGGTACCTATTAACCACATACCTAGACCCAGTGCATGTGATGGCAAAGTCCTTTGACCACAAGTACTCGTATGTGTACTGTACATATATGAGTGCTGAGCTCTGTGATTAGATGAATAGTGTGCAACTCCTCACTGCAATGGAGACCAAACCTAATCAGTTATAAAACTCCTGCATTTGCAACAGTTAATCATCTACCATCTTGGACTGTGGCTTCTGCACCAAATGACTGGCACAGAAAATGTGCGATGGAGGAGTTGAGAGGAAAGCAAGTATAGGTGGGACAACCAGCTTCTCTGAGCCTAGAAGGTGGGTTGAATTTAGTACCAGGAGAGGTGGGAGGCAAGGAGACCTTTCTCATAAGCCAGGCAAGGGATGAACAGGACTTAAACAAATGAGATGATTGTAGGAAGGCAAAAAAGGAAGAAAGACCAGAGGAACTTTGGTCCAGATTCCAAGAGGACGAGGATGCTGATGTTTGTTGAGTTGTCACATTGTCTGCAGTGGCCAGAAGTTGAAGGTAAACTAGAGTGTCTGCCTCCAGGGATGGGACTAAGTAAGAGGTGTGGGTGCATGCCCTCACGGTGCATAGGAGCTAAAATCTAGGGAACTAGATGCCCACAGAGCAAATGTGGACACATAGAAAAGCCTAATGTTAAGTGGAAAAACAAACAAAATGAGGTCTATAACAAAATACCGTACGTCAACCAAAAACACTTGGACACACACCACGATTAAAATAACACATGTCAAGGACAGCAGAGTGAGGTGTCTGGGCTGGTGAGGGGGGTGGGAGTAAGACCAGAGATTAATAGGGGGCAATAAATGGGAGAGTTGAGTCAATCGCATACTGTAGCCCTCAACACTACCTACATCGTTGAGGGCTGCAGTGTGCGATTGACTCAACTCGGCATGAGCTCAAAAGAAAGATAAATAATTCCATACATACCCACATGTATAAATACATGCAAAAATTTAAAAAGAGTCAAGCAATGGTTTGTTGGGCATTATGAAGGCTTGCGTGCAGGTGACGGGCACAGGAGAAGAAAAGGGAAAAGAACAGTGAGCTCTCCCTGCTGGCTAAGCTCCCACTATTGCCTCCCAAGCTTAGAGTTGCATCTCCACTCCTTCTTGCAGCTTCAATTCCACATATACTTTTCTCAACCAGGGACCACATTCTACAAAAAGAACTTTTGGAAAAAGACTGACCCGGGTATGAATCACGACATTTTTCTGAGCCTCAGTTCTCTTCTCTATAAAAACAGAAACAATAGTACTTACTTCCCATGGTGGTCATAAGGCTTCCATGAGTTAATATATGTGGAAGGGCCTAATACAGTATTTGGCTCAGTAAGTAAAATGTCCCTTTCTGATTGCTCTGGGCCTGGACCCCAGGTTTAAGCCAGTGGCCTCCACTTGGCCAGTAGCTGATGTGACAGCAGAGCTTTGTAAATGACAGCTCAGCACTGGAAGGCTTTGCTTTCTGGAAAGCACGGACAGAAGCAGCACGCTGAGCTCAGCGCATACCCTAATCCCCTTCTTGGCCCCCGGGAGAGCCACAGCCAGGCCTGGCTCTGCGCCCACGGTCTCACAGGACTCAGAGAGGCTGAGCTCCCTTCCACCCAACTGAGCCACGCATTTTTATCTTTTTTATGTGTTTGGAATGTTACACTAATTGTGATGAATGCTCTCTGTGTGCTCATACTGAGGGGCGAATGATGAAGCCATAATGGAAGGTAATATGTCTATTAAGGATTTAAAATAACCCGCCTGCTGGATGATTCCTCACTTCACTAGCAGATGCAAGCTCCCTGGGAAGAAGTTGGCGCTAAATTGGAGCGGGTGATAGGGTGGGAGGAAACGGGGGTAGTCAAGGGCTATTCTCCAACTTCTGGGGCGCTGCCAAGCTGAGTTACCTTTTCTCCACTTAATTAAGGACCCTCAGGCCTTGCACCAGGCTCACACTGGCTCTGGATACACATGGATGGTCAATGGCTTTGGGTCTTCTGGGTTTAGGAGCAGTGTTAATTGGACTTTGTGAACAGTCATGGTACTTATGGACTCATGAATTAATTGTCTTTCTCTCTGATGACTAAACCCATGTTTGAACCCTGAGTTATGAGTATGTCATGAGAAGTGGCTCCTGGAACTGTCTGGTCCCCAAGTTCCAGAGGCAGATAAAACTGGGACTAACAGGACCAGGTGAACTCTCAACCACATCTATCCCCAGCAAAACAGGAATCTGAACTAAAAAGCAGTCAGCACGTTACGTCTTCTGCATCTGTCTCCCTTTCTGTTGGTCTCCGTCTTCCTAAAGAGCAAGAGGTACATGTCCACTCGAGTCAGGACCTTTGGGCCGTGTGGCTGTGGAAGCCTACAGGTTCACTTCAGAAGAGATAGCATTGCAACAGGTAACCTCGCAAGAGGACATTGTAAGAAGATCAACAGCCCAGATCTTAGTCTTAGCTCCACCCCTAATCCCAGTTCCTCCTCCTGCGCTCCACAATCCTCTGGCCAGCCGTAAAAGTCTAGCTTCCCCTACTGTGGTTCTTCACCCCCATTCCCTTCATTGCTAACCAGTCCCTGCCCTTTACCATCTCCTCTTGCTACTTTCTACCTCTGTTCCTTCCCTCAGTCAGGCCCTTACCCCAGGTGGAGTGCCTGACTCTCTCCCTCTGCCTCTAATCCTGTTTGAACTTCTGGGGAGACGTGATGAATGCAGGAAGCTGAACAATATCCTACCCTATAACCTATCAGAACTAACAGCAACAAGAAACAAAATGATCACCATCAGCAACCAGAAATGATCTCATGGCATAAACTTCTACAAGTGGTTCCCAAGGAAATTAATAAAATATTGGGAATAGCTCAACATAAGTCCTTTCCCCCAACAGGTGATAAGAAGCAAATGTAGTAAGTTAATAAAATCCAAGACTGCAACCCCATGGGAAAGAAGCAGAATTACAGTGTGAGTAGGTAGCCCAGGGCAAAAGTAAAGAAAAAAGTCTCTGAAAGAGAATCTTCATCTATCACTAAAACAAAACAATCACACCTAACATATTTTGAGTACCTACTATAATATGATGATAAACCAGCATATGCAACATTCTATTCGAGACTCATAGAATCTGTGATATTATTAGCTGTGTGGTGTACATAAGCAAAGCAGGGCAAGTTGATCCTAACCATTAAACCATCTCAGCGGAAGCAAAAAACTACTTGGATTCACCATGTTTAAGAATTCCAGTCTAAATTAGAGGAATGATCTAAAACACAGGGTATTGCCCACAAAAGTAGGATATGCCCTTGATCACATGTGGTTATTTCTAACATAGGGGTTTTTTTGTTTGTGTTTGTGTTTTATCACAGAAGAAAGACTAGAGTTGGACAACCAGAGGTTATCCGACAAATTTTCACACAGCTCCAGCCAAAATTTTTGATTGACTCTGAACCATCATGGTACTGAAAGGTACTAAGGACCTGATGTCTCTCAAATTTGGCTCAGAGGGAAAACCAAAAATGTCTCAGTAAGATGGGAAAGATGTTAAGGAGGATTGTCACCTCACCGTGACCTTCAGAGCAATCCATTCTTGGCATTGAGCAAGTGAACGAAGTGGTGACAGTGGAAACCTATTACAGAAAAACCAAGAAAGACAGCATGGCTACAAAAACCAGAAGAATAAATAGCTCAGGTGACAGAAAACACAACCCAAGCAACAGAAGATTCCCTGCAAGGGGTTCAGACTATGGAATAACTTAATCATAACATGGATTCTAGCTCTTAAAAATGAGTTAAAGACAAAATGTCAAAAGGACAGAATAAGATTAAAGGAGTGATTGCAGAACTAAGGGAACGATCTGAGCACCATAACAATATCATTACAGAACTGATTACAGAATGATTAGAACAGCCAAAACCAGAATGGACATGGCTGAAAATCTAATTAAAATCTTGAAATGAAAGTCCTTCCTAAGTGAATGCAAAGGGAAGGAAAGGGGGAGATAAAATGCTTACAGATAAAGTAATAAATAATGAGGGCAGGCAGAAATGATACAACACATGGATAAAAAGCATTCCTAAAATAGAGAACCCAAAAATGCAGAAAAAAAATATTCCAAGATATTTTTAAAGCTAAATTTCCTTAAGTGAAGGAAGAAAATCCAGGCTGCCTTCAGACTTCTCCAGAGCAACATCCAGTGCCAGAAAACAAAGGAACAATTCTGTTTTCGACAGGGAAATCACAAACAAAAAACACACAAATGTGAACAATGCGGCACTAAATGGGCCACAAAAAGGACCTTCAGCTACAGTATGAGAGTGGCGACAAGAAGGCAGAGTGTTGCCTAGTTCAACTTCAGCTGGGGACGTGCACATCGGGTGATTCAAATTTTGTACTGCTTCGAGCACATCTGCAAAGGTGCCATGGACATGGATTTGGGGGTTACAAATAACATTTAGCAAAAAGACAAATTTGCAAATATGGAATCTGTGAATGTTGAGGATTCACTGGTGTATTCCTTGAGCACTTCTTTTTCCAAGCAATCTTCTAGGTACTGGGGTTACAACAAGGAACAAAAACAGACAAAAAGATCTTCTCTCATGGAGCATTCATTCTAGAGAAGGGGAGAGACAATACATGTAATAAATGTGATAACTACTATAGAAAAAGTAAGCAGGGTAAGGGGAGTGTGGTTTTAAAGTGGGTAGTCAGATTAGATCTTAGTGAGACAGTGACATTTGAACAAAAGTTCTCTGGAGCGGGTCATGTTTTAGAACGCAAAGAGGGAATGAGCTTTGTAGACCAGAGGAAACAGCCAGTTCAAATGCCCAGACACCTGAACGTGAGGTGTCTACTTGAGGAATAACCATGAAGAGGCCAGCAGGGCTACAGCAGAATAAGAGAAAGAGTCAATGGGAGATAAAGTCAGAGAGGCAATGAGGTCAGATTGTTAGCCCTTGTCGGCCACCGTAAGTACATTGTCTCTTACTTGGAGTAAGCTGGGCAGATTGGAGGGTTTTGAGCCTTTGAGCATAGGGATGGCTCACTGTAGCTGCTGTATTGAGAACAGACTATAAGGGATAGGCAAGAATGTAACTAAAAAGGACCGTAGGAGTTTATTACAAAAATCCCAGCAAGATCCAGATGGTGGCAAGACTTGGTGAGAAGGGGTCAGAGGCTGGACATGTTTTAAAGGCAGAGCTAACATGATTTCCTGACATGTGGGATGTGGAGTGTGAGAGAAGGGAGTCAAGGATGACACCCAGGTTTGCAGCCTGTCCAAAAGGAAGGATGGAGCTGATAAGAGTTTTGATAAAGAAATACTTGAAGAAGGTTTTGGAAAGACAAAATTACTTGGACACGTTAAGTTTACTATTTCTAGTCTACATCACTGTTGACTAGGCAGCTAAATGGAGTCAGGAGTTAAGGGGCAACGTCATCAGCACAGACAGGGAATTTAAAGCCATGGGACAGGATGAGACCACCTAGGAAGTGAGTGTAATAGAGAAGAAACAAGATTTAAGATTGAGCACCGAGGGCCTCCAATAATAAGAGACAAGGGAGAAGAGGGCGTAGAAAAAGAACGTGAAATATGACCAGTAAATTCAGAGTAAATCCAAGAGCGTATGGTGTTTAGGAAGCAAAGGGACGGAGTTGCTTTCAGAAGAAATGAATAACTACGAAATGCTTACTGAAAGGTCAAATACTATCAGCTTTAAGAACTGATCATAGATTTAGCACCATTAAGGTCATATTGACCTTACAGAAACAGGAGTAGTTTCAGTGGAGTTGTTGAGGGCAAAATCTTGTCTGGCATGGGATTAAGAGAAAACAGGAGGGCAAGACTGGAGAGAGTGGGGGTTAGGGGGTGGGTGAGAAAGGGGAAGGGATTAGGAAATACAAACTGGTAGTCACAAAATAGTCACGGGGATGCAAAATACAGAATGGGGAGTATAGTCAATAATTTTGTAAAGACTGTAGGGTGTCAGATGGGTATTAGACTTATTGGGGGGATCACTTCATAGATTATATAAATGCCTAACCACTGTGCTGCATACCTGAAGCTAATATAAAATAATATTGAATGTCCATTATAATTAAAAATGTTTATATATATGTATATGTATACACACACACACAATTACAGGATGTAAAGTACAGCATAGGGAATATAGTCAATGGTACTATAATAATTACGTATGGTATCAGATGGGTAGTGAGCTTGTTGGGGTTATCACTTTGTGAAGGGTTTAAATGTCTAATCATTATGTTGTTTTGTACCTGAACTTAATAGTTAATAAATAAATAAATAAATAAATAAAGATAGGGGTAGAGACAAATCATTTGAGAACTTCTGATGTAAAATGGAGCGGAGAAATGGGAGAGGCAGTGGGATCAAAAGTTTTTTTTTTTTAAGATGGGAGAAATAGGTGCATCATGGATGGTGATGGTAATAACCCAAGACAGAAATATGGACGACAGAAGAGACAGAGGAGAGAATTACTAGGACGACATCTTTCAGTAGGCAACAGCAGGTGCAGTCTGCACACAGGAACATGGACAGTTCGTCTCCATTAACACGTGGAAAGGCCGAGTTTGAGGGTGCAGATGCTGGCAGGGGTGTAGATGTGGTGGTGGACTCTCCCTTCTGATTGCTTCGATTTTATCAGTGACGTGGGAAGCCATGTTGTCAGCTGAGAATGATGGTGAAGGAATAGAGGTAGATTTTAAGAGAAGGGCAAATGTGTGAAAGGTAGTATGTCTACAGAGAGCCCTGTGGTTCAACTTAAGGTTTGTGGCCATAAACTGGCAGTAAGACTATAAGCATTTCTCAATTTAGGGTTGGCTGCGTGGGTTTGGGTGCAGAGATGGGGGAAAGTTTATTTAGGGTCTTGGTTCTCCTAAGAGAATATTAAAATGAAGGGCAAGGAAGGTGAGCATGTATACAAAGATGTTTATACAATGCTTATAACTTAAAATAATCAGCATTTTAAGCCAAGTACGTCAGACAGCATCAAGAGTTTGTTGGGGTCACAGTGCTAGAGGAAGTGAGCTGGGAAAACAAAAGGTGAAGTCAGACAGTGGGCTATATTAGTCAGGAGAGGGTGGGGTGTGGCCGTGGAATCACGTGGTAAAGTAGAAGATACATTCTCTGGAAGAAAGGGATTCAAGGAACTAGAAGGTCAAGAATTAAAGGGATTATGTATATAAATGGAAATCAATAAACATTAAGACAAGAATAGAGTTGGAGAGAGGGACAGTCAGCTATAAGCTAAAATCATTGAAAAATAAGGAGAATTACAAGTCGGGATTAGAAGTTCCTATAACATGGAAGAATAATAGTGGGTGGCATAGTCTGAAGATTCAACACCACGTGTTTAAAAGGAAGAGAGGATAGAACAGACGAGACGCAACAAGGAGTCGGAGGAAGGACTTCTAACTCTTCTCCATGCTCAACAGTAAAGGGGAACGTTCCAGGAAAGCACTGTTCTCTGGAGGGAGCCATGTTTTAGTCAGGACTAGAAAGTGGAGGGAGAATTCAGACAAGAGGTTTAGAATACAGTGTTTTGCTGCTGTTGGACAGTGAATTCCAGCAGACAGAGTGTTCAGGAGTTGGGGGGGGGCAGGGTGGGAAATAGTATAATCCCAGAACCAGCTCAAAATGGTCTTCTCTTGTTTAACAAGATACTGAGTTGTTTTTCAGAGACAACAGACCCAAACTGCAAGCCATGCAGCTGAAGCATGCACAGAGAGAACTTTGACCTTTAACTGCACCTAGAACCAAAGTGTCCCACCCCCTCAGCCCCACCCTCACCTCCACCCACACACACAGAACCAAAGGACAAGGGCATAAACAGAACTTGAACACCAGAACCCTTTCAGCAACAGAAGGTCTGTTGTCCAGGAAGATCTGGTGTTGATGCCCCTTAACTATAAACAACCCAGTTCCAAGGTCGTCCTATTAAAATTTGCCTCACCCGCACATCCCCGTACCTGGACCCCTTAACCCTTTCAAAGCCCACCCCCAACCTGGATCAGGAAGTTCAAGCTTTTGAGCATTAGCTGCCCATTCTCCTGGGTGGCGCCATTCATAATAAATAGCCAATCTTTCTCCACTGCAGGTTTCCATGTTTAGTGTTTGGCTCTGCTATCACTGGGTGGATGATGTCTTTCTGTTCAGTAACAATGGGGACAGAGAAGGTGGAAGTGCAGATGGTGAGAACTGGCACGGGCCTTCTGGAGGGGCCGCACATAAACAGGAATCATGAGATCAGGCAGACAAAAGTGTTGGAAGCAGGTAGGCGTAGGATGGAGGCTCCATCTCAATCCTTGTAATGAAGGTGGGCGGTCTGGGGAGGCCCGAGTTACACAGCCTTTGGTCTTTAACATAAAATTGGCTAGGAAATAAGTTGAAGAGGCTGTACTGAGAAGAGAGGAGCCTGGATGAGGAGATGGGCTGGGTCAGGAGCATACAGGAGCACAGTTCTCCTGAGGCTGGCAAGCTGGGTGACCCGTGGTAGTGGGGGCAAGGCCATGGCAGCCTGGGGCTCCTTGAGATGGGAGAAGGGAAGTCCAAGGGTGCAAGAGGCTCACAGACACAGTGACAGTCACAGGTGGTCAGAGCTGAGAGGGACCTTTCAGACCAGCCATGCTCAAACATTATGACTCACATGCCACCTAAAAGATTTCTATTCATGCTTTATGTTTTCTATTTGTGTTTACGTTTTCATAAAGGTTAGCACTAAGATTTATTCACCTGAAAGAGGTGGGTTGTTACAGCAATGTCAAACAGGTTGTTTAATTCTTCCCGTAGGTTAAAAATCACTCGGTGATCTATTATTAAAAATTATTTTTAGTGATCAATTTACTGACACTGTTCCTGACAGTTTGATTAGGTTCTTCTTCACTTTAGCTGAAAGCAAAGAATTAGAAAACACCTGAATTGAAAAGGAATATGTGTGTGTGTGAATTTTTATTTATTTGCTTTTTTATCTTTCAATTTATTGAAATCATTCATTTTCTCAATATCGGGGAATAATATCAAAAAGAACGCCAAAACTTATGAAATGACTATTAATTATATCTATTACTTTTTTCCACTTACAGACACATTGTTAGCATGATATACTCAGATAGAATTGGAAAATTAAAAATACTGCTAATTTCAATATATCTTTGACAATGCAATCTTTTTTGATAAACTGCTCTCATCTCATCACGTCCCTTAAATTTAGATTCAGCTTACTCAATGTGTGGGGAAATGTCTGCACGTAACCTAATTAGAAACGTCAGCCATCACTGTCAAGCCATCAGCCCAATCAGACTCACTTTCTGTCATAAAGTGTCTGACTTCATTTTTCAATTCAAATGAATAGTTTAATATACATTTCAGGAATATTATTAAAAATTACTGAGTAATATATTGTGGAATTTGTCGTTTTTTAAAGATAGATTACTAAAAGCAGTCAAGATTAAGCTGATATAAAGCTAATATCTATTTTTATAATTTATGAAAACAATAATGTCTATATACTGTTTCTCACTACTTAATTTGAAATAATGCAGTATAATTTACAGCATAAAAAATGTGTTATTTATGAAGCAAGAAGTATAACACTCGCGGCAGTGCTTTAGTAAATGTGTGCATACACGGATTGAACCTTTCTGCGTTTGAAAATCATTAAATAAGAATTATACATATAACTTCAAAAATAATGCCATTAATTTTGTGAAGCATTCTGATCAAGCCTTTTCCCATATATTTCATGAAAAAGAAAGGTATACACTGGGAACAACAAATTGGTGTTGCAGCTAGAATATCATTTTATTTTTTACTAATGAGTTAGAAAATACTAAGCATTTCATAAGAAAAAAATAAGCAGAGAACTGACTAAACGGAATAAATATTTCATGATGCAATTTAATAAAATAGGTTTTAACTAACTTACTGAAGAACACACTGAATTTAAAAGAATTCAGGTAAAGCTTTTCCCACAGGTTTTATCATTTTTGTAGCCCTCAAACACATACCCGTTGCATTTAATAGAATTTGTGTCACTAACCTGCACTGTTTCAGCTGTTCCAAGGTGCTGTTTTTTTTTCCAGATAATGACACTTCCCAAGGAGGAGTATGGAGAATAGCTGAGCATAATTGCTTGTGATTAAATTTATGAAAAAAGAGACACCTTTAGCATTCAGTATTTCTCACCAATTCTCTCTGTGTTTTCTTCTCACCATTTTCTCCCACAACAACAAAGCATTCTTTAACAAGTCAGGGCTTGGGAGTACTGCGGTCATGAAACAGAATTGTCATCACCCGATTGTCTACCCCCTCCCCAAAGGGGCTAACACACTCCATTTCCATCAGCACGCTACATCCTAATGCAAATACATAATGAATCAGTAAGAAGAGGAAGCTGCTGCCCCCGAGTTTCTCGGCAATAAAGGAGGTCTGGGTTCCTGGAGGTGTTTAGAACAATATGCTGGTGTAGAATTTGGGAAGGGTCAGTGCCTTGGTTTTGTAAAGTGAGAAAAGGATTTTTTAGGAAATGGGCAGAGAATATGGAGTGCAGAGAGAACCTACGGGACACCAGAACACTGTGGAAGTTGAGGGTCTGGAAAGTAATTCCTTTAAAACCATCAGCATAGTCAGCCCTGGAATGAAGAGTTTCGAGTTCCTGATGCCACAGCTTCACCCCCAGTCTCCAGAGGATAAGCTAAAAAGTGGTTTATGCTGAAGAGAGGGATTGGGGAAAGGAGGGGCCATAGTCCTCAGAACCCCGTGGCAACAAAGGCAGCCACTCTCTAGCTACCCCAGTGGCCTTTGGGATCTAGTAAAAGAGAAGGGAAGAGATGAAAGCAAATGGGGGTGGGGGGAGCCGAGAAAGTTCCTGGAGGAGAAAAAACAAATGGACAGAATTAAAAGTTCAAAATTAGCATCTCAATCCCTTCTCCCTCCTGTTCAAACACTCCGTAGTGTACACTGGAGTCAATAACAAGTGCCAAGGAAATGAGGATGGACTTCATTTCAATCAAGAACTCCACAGGGAAAAGAAATTGTTTCTAGGCTCCTTCATCAGGACACCAGGCCTCTTGCTGCTTAAGTAGAGATGCTACTTCCTAAGGCAGGGGATGCAGGCTCTGCCTTCCTCCGGTGATCCAGGGAGCATGTGCGCTATTTTATTTTGCTTCACCCTGACCAAGCCAACAAACATATCATGAGTCCTCTTTTTAATGGGAGTACTTAAAGATAATGTACACTTTGTTAATGAAGTGTAGATACCTTAACAATCATTGTCTGGCCCCTATCAGGACACCTCAGGCTTCCTGCTCGCTGTGAGGGAGACAAGAACCGCCTTCAGAGAGGTCTGTCTGAGATGCCAGGGGTGCGAGAAAGCCCGGGGCATTATCCCCAGGCCCCTGAAGCTCACGGATACGGTATTTGACCTCGCCATGTGCCAAGAACATACTCTAGCTTCCAAAAGAGCCCAGATCACACTGATTGGAGTGGAGTTGTCTTTTTCTTTTGAAAAGGAATAGAAAAGAAATTTTCTACTTGATTGTGAGGTGGGATTTCAGGAGTGGGGAGTCGGGGTGGAAGGGAGGGGCTCCATTGCCACCACGCAATCTCAGCCAATGAGAAGCTCCAAGATACCCAAGCATGCGAAAGGACAGGAGGGGAGACAACCTACGATGGGTAGGTAAATCTAACCATGGACACCTGCAAATGCACTACTTTTCATTTCATACTTACTCATTTACAACCTTTTTATACAAGCTTGAGAGAGAAATATGAAAGGAACGGAAGTGAAGAAGAGTAAAGAAGTAAGGGTACTTATGCAAAATGAAAATTATATGGTCCTGTGAAGCTGCTAGATATAGACAGTACATTTGACTTTAAGCTTCCTTGAAGGAAAAGCATGCATGGAAACAAGGTCATTCATGACAGGATAAGTTTAAGATGTTAGTAGCCATATTCTTGAAACAAACCCTTGTGGAGAATCAATTACCAGCCATACAGGGTCTGACAATTAAGTTCGAGAACTTGTTACAACGCTGTTGCTAACCTTTTCTGATATCAGAGGGATTATTCATTATGAATTTGTACCAACTGGACAAACAGTTTCCCATGTTTACTATTTGGAAGTGCTGAGAAGGCTGCATGAAAAAGTTAGACGACCTGAACTTTTCACCAACAATTCATGGCTCTTGCATCACGACAATGCACCAGCTCACACGGCACTGTCTGTGAGGGAGTTTTTAGCCAGGAAACAAATAACTATATTGGAATACCCTCCCTACACACCTGATCTAATGATGTCTTTCTTTACCTGAAGATAAAGGAAATATTGAAAGGAAGACATTTTGATGACATTCAGGACATCAAGTGTAATACAATGACAGCTCTGATGGCCACGCCAGAAAGAGTTCCAAAATTGTTTTGAAGGGTGGGCTAGGCACTGGCATCTGTGCATAGCTTCCCAAGGGGAGTACTTCGAAGGTGACTATAGTGATATTCAGCAATGAGGTATGTAGCACTTTTTCTAGGATGAGTTCGCGAACTTACTTGTCAGACTTCCCATGCCCCTTTGTGAAGCCCTGCGAGGGACCCAGCAGGCGAAGCCTAACAGTCTCTGTTCTGAAGATACTAATAGGCATAGTCCTACACAAAACACACTTACACACGGATGAGTATAAGCATATCACAAGAGACGCCACATAGTTTGATGCTAGAGGTATGACTTGCTCAGGAAAAGGAGACAAGACAGTACTTGGGTGGTCAGAGGAGGTTTGCGAAGAAGGCTGGGCTTCCTCTGGATCCTGTAAGGTCATGTTCCTGACGGGGCTGGGAGGAGGTCTTTGAAATTCGGAAAATTCAAAGGAGATTCCAGTGGACCTGATGAGACTAGCCAGGTCAGAGAGAAGGGAGTTTCCGTATGGTGAGCTCTTTCCCTGTCTTCCCTAAAACAAATGGTGGAGCAACATTTCCTGTTCTGGTCTCCCTTGCTGCAGGAGAGAGGTCCCTGAGAACTAGGGGTATGAGGGAGCCGCTGTACATGTAATTTTTTGAAGCAATACTCACGTTTATAAAATACCTGCCATATGCCAGGTATTGTGTTATGGGGGGCATGATGGCAAGCAGAGGAGAGGTTCGCACACTCTGTCTGCTTACTTCCCCTTTGTGGGGGAGTCCAGTCACCTAGAGGATCACGGGAGTCAGGTCCTCCCCATGGTGGGCACAAGTGATAGGTGTCCAGGGAACCCAGTGACATTCCACGCAGCCTGTCTTGAGAATCCACTGGCAGACTACTTTGCTTTATTTTTTTAAAAAGTGAACATACTCTCGAGGATGAGGCAAAACGACATCTACAATTACAGGCTTTATAAATTCCAAGATAATTGAAACAGAAAAATAAGCCACTTCACTTTCCTATAAGCAAGAGCCAAACACAGTGTTGTGACGCTCTTCAATTGTCTAGCAAACTGCACAGACTCTCTCCCACTCTCTATATTTGAGCAAACACACATGCAAGCATTTATTTCTCCATTTCTGATTTAAGTGCCCTTGTGGGTTTTTTCATCTATCTGTCTTTCTTTAGAGTATAGAGTCCTCACCAGCAGCAAGTGTGTTTTAGTTCTAATATCTCTCACTGCTTCAAATCTTAGCAGGCAACATGTGTAGAGAAAGAATCACTAGGTTCCAGTCCTGCCTCTCCCATCAAGTGGCTGCACGACATTGGTAAACTCTTTCACTTCTCTGGGCTCCAATATTCTCATCTACACAAGACTGTTAAATAGATCAACTCTAATAATAATAATAACCACCCTTGTTTGAGTTCATACAATGTGCCAACCACTTTACATATATCGTTCCTAATTATCACAAGGCCCCCGAGAAGAACTACCTCCATTTTGCAAATGAGAATGCTGAGTATCAGAAAGTTAAGTCACTTGGCCCACGTCACACAAGTAGGAAGTGGCTAAGGCAGGACTGCATGACTCGCAAGTCCAAGCTCATTCATCTACACCACACAGCCCAAGGTCTTCCCTCTTGCTACGCATTTCCATGGTCACATACCGTCTAGCCCAGGCTTCCTCAGAGCCCTTTGCCCTGACAGGAAGCAAAGGCAACAAGCCAGAGTAGGAGGTTCAGGTGCCAGGTGGCACAGCTAACCCCTCCATGGCTGAAGGCAGCTCTCTGGGATCTCAGAGGGAGCTTGGCTTTTGCCAGGTAGAGGCTGGAATGTGTCTTTCTCCCTGCACATGTAGGCAGGGAGTCTCACGGGGAGTTCTGTCTCTGACCTGTGTGCTCATTTTTAATCCTTCAGGTGATCTAAGATCTGCTGAACAATACAACCAAAGTATGTGTGGATTTAGGGGAAGCTGGTGGAGGTTAAAGGTTATTGCTCCCCATGCTTAAATTTTAATCGGCATTTGGAGGTTAAAACACACACACACACACACACACACACACACACACACACACCAAACTTGCAGGCATACACGCATACATTCCCACCAAGGATTATAACAACAGTAGGAGCCTTAAAGCACTTTTGACTTGTTTATGTTTCCTATTGTGGTGACCATTTTTCCTGAACTAAATATCAAAGCAAATGATCCAACATAGGATGGTCCTTATTCTGTCTTATGGCACATGAACAGAATTATTTACTATCAAGGCGTCCTAGAAAATGTGGATATGTGGAGTTATCCTACTGAGGAGAGATTGTTCTGACCTCTGTGGCCTTGCTCTGCCCCTCCGCAAAGTTCTGAACCCAAGGGAATAACCCAAGGGCAGGGTTGTCTCTTTCCTAGGTCACCATGGGAGAATGTTGTGAATGCATTGAAGACGTCTCTTCTGGGAACTGGGATTGAGTCTGAAAAGTTATTTTGAGCCCTTCGTTTTTACAATGTAATCAATTTGGCTGCCCACAGGGTGTTGTTCTCCATTCTGGCCAAGAAAGAAGGTAGTCTTAGAAAAGAAATGGGTTTTCAGTAAGTCCCCTTGTTTCTCAAGGACAATGTGCCACTCGTATTGTGGCTCAGGTAACCCCAGGCACAAACAAGAAGAAAGCAACAAGTATACTTTTGCTGTTCTGAAGCAGGCATTGGGGCCCAAACATAAGTGGCTGTAATTCCTGGGGACAAGAGAGTGGTGGGTGCAGGCTGGAGAATGAATTCATGGCTTTGGAAACCAGGCGTAGTGACCCAAGGAGGGAGCCTGTAGCCCACATGAAGCACTGTGTTTGGCAAGCTGACAGTGTATTCAACTGCCTGAGAGATGCACCTTCACTTTTCATCAAGGACAAGGAAAGCTCTCGGGCCTTTGCAAATGGATTTCCATGTTGGCAATGGCTTTACCACAAGATACTGAGCATTTGGATGGACCCCGCTCTACATGATACTATAAAAGAGAAAGTGAAATGTAAGTCCAGAGACATCTGATGGCTCTTTCAAGGAGCAATTTGGTAAAGTGGGGAAAATGTGGACATTGAAATGAGATAAAATGGAATTCAAATTTCAGATCTGTCATGTACTAGTTATGGAAACTTTGGCATATTACTTGAGTTCTACAAATCCTGATTTCCCCCCGTCTGTTAAGTGGGAAAAACTTACTCATAGAGTTTTTGCAAAGTCGAAGTGAGCAACATAAGAAAAAGGCCTGTCAACATCAGGGCATTTAGAAGTGCTCAATAAAAGTGAGTCATATCAATGTGAGCCTTTGGAGATTTCTCTATTAAAAAAACAACTGAGCCCAAAGCTAAAATCATACTCAATGCAAAAGAATCAAAGCTTTTCCTCTAAGCTCAGAAATAAGACAAGGGTGCCCACTTTTACTACCTGTATTCTGCATGGTACTAGAAGTTCTAGCCAGAACAATTAAGCAAGACTGTTAAATAAAATTCATTCAAATTGGAAAGGAGAAAGTAAAATTATCTGTTTACAGATGACATGACTTTATGTACAGAAAACACTAAATACTCCACAAAACACACACACACTCACACAAAACCTGTTGAACTAATAAACACATTCAGCAACTTTACAGCATAAAAACATAAAAATCGGTTACATAACTGTACACTAACAACAAACAATTCAAAAAGGAAATAAAAACAATTCTATTTACTATAGCATTAAAGAGAATTAAATACTTTGGAATAAAATTTACAAAGGAGATAAAAGACTTGTCTGAAAACCATAAATCATTGCTGAAAGAAATTAAGAAATCACCAATAAGTGGAAAGATATTCTATGTCCATGGACTGGAATACCTGATACTGTTAGTATGTAAATACTACCCCAAACAATCTACAGAATCAGTGTAACTCCTATCAAAATCCTAATGACTTTTTTTTCAGAAATAGAAAATTTTATGTGAAAATTTATATTAAGTCTCAAGGGACCCCAAATAGCCAAAATAGTCTTGAAAAAGAAAATACTTAGAGGTCTCACACTTTCTTATTTTAAAACTTACTACAAAGCTACAGTAACTAAAACACTGTGGTGTCAGTATAAAAGCAGATATATATAGAGAGAGAGAACAATGGACTAGAATATAGAGCCCAGAAATAAAGCCTTCCATATATGGTCAAATGATATCCAACAGGTCTGCCAAGACCATTCAATGAACAAAGGATGGTCATTTCAATAAACAATGCTGGGTGAACTGGATATCTACCTGCAATAGAATAAAATTAGACCCCTGCCTCATACTATATGCAAAACTTAACTCAAAATGGATCTAACAGTAAGAAATAGAACTCTTTAAAAATAACATAGGGTAAAAGCTTTATGACATTGGATTTGGCAAGAATATCTTAGATATCACACCAAAAGCACAGACAAGTGAAAAAATACATAAATGCATTATACTACATCAAACTTAAAAATGTCTGTGCTTCAAATAACACCATAAATAGAGTTAAAAGGCCACCCAAAGAAAGGGAGAAAATATTTATATATCATATATCCGATAAGAGGTTAATATCCAGAATATATACAACATTTCTACAACTCAACAACAAAATCAAATAACCCAGTTAAAAAATGGGCAAAGAACTTGAATAGATATTTCTCCAAAGACATATACAAACAGCCAATAAGCACATGAAAAGATGCCCAATGTCACCATTCATTTCAGAAATGTAAGTCAAAACCACAACAAGCTGCCACTTTATACCCATTAAGATTGCTACTACCAAAAACAGAAAATAACAAGTGTCAGCAAAGATGTGGAGAAATTGGAGCTTTTGTGCACTGTTGGCAGGAATGTAAAATTGTATAGCCACTATGGAAAACAGTATGGCAGTTCTTCAAAAAATTAAAAATAAAATTACTATATATTCCAGGAATTCCACTTCTGGGTATATCCCCAACAGAATTGAAAGCAGGGTCTTAAAAAGATAATTTGCACACCCATTTTATAGTATCACTATTCACAGTTTCCAAGAGGTAGAAGCAACCCAAGTATCTATCAATAAATTGTGGTATTAGCGTACAGTAGACTCAGCCTAAAAAAAGAAGGCAATCCTGTCAAATGCTACATACAACATGAATGAATCTTGAGGACATTATGCTACCATGTTTCCCTGAAAATAAGACCTAACCGGAAAATAAGCCCTAACATGATTTTTCAGGATGACATCCCCTGAACATAAGCCCTAATGCGTCTTTTGGAGCAAAAATTATAATACCCGGTCTTATTTTCGGGGAAACAAGATACATGCAATAAACCAGTCAAAAAAGACAAATATTATATGATTCCACTTATATAGAGGCAAATTCATAGAGATAGAAATATCTCTAGGTTGCTAGGGGTTAGGAGAAGAAGGAAATGGGGAGTTAGTGTTTTATGAGTACAGGGTTACAGTTTTGCAAAATGAAAACAGTTCTGGAGATGGATGGTGGTGATGGTTGTACAATAATGTGAATATACTTAATGCCAGTGAACTGTACACTTATGTATGGCTAAGATGGTAATTTTATGTTATACATATTTCATCACAATTAAAAAATTAAACTTGTCAATCAACAGAAGCAAGAGCAATGCAAAGCCCAAATACTACGGGAAGTTAGAGAATTGAGAAATATCTGTGGGGGAGTGGGGGAGGAAGTGAAACAGTTGGAAAGGGCTTCGTGGAGGATTTGTGAATGATTTGGGTAAGGGGATGAAGAGATGAGGGGACATTTCAGATAAACAGAAGAGTATGAGCAAAAGAATATAAGAGAATAAACATGGTGCGTGGAAACAAAGCAGAAAGGATCAGCCCACATATAGAAAGCAGAGATGTAAAGGTGGGAAACAATGAGAGAATAACCCTAGGATGGAAATACAGAATTGGAGGGTAGATAGCCTTGAACAACACCGATGGTGGAGTTGTTGAACTGGGCTCCCTGGCCTGGCCCCACCCCTCTCTGATTAATGAAGGACCCAAGGAAAGCCGAGCTCACATGTGTGCAAGACCTATCATAATGCCAGGAAAAGAAAGCAAGAGAGAAGCAAACCCAGCATAGTTGACACCTAAAACAAATTGTGTTTTAACATCCTTCTCGTCTCTAACACAAGTGATTTTCACTAATTATAATGCAATGAGATGAATATATTTCATGTATGAATTCAAATCTGGATTCACCACATAAAAATCATTGAATCTTCCATCCTGTTTTTACTATTTTAGATTAGAACCACAAAAATTGCAAGGGGTCACACAGAATGACAGAATTGGAGCGGTTCAAGTTATGTGTTTTCATCTTCACAATCATGGTGCTATTGTTGTTTATTTTTATCCACTGTTTAAAAACAAAACTATGTACCACCACAGACTGTGCACTGGGAGCAAGTCTGAATGATTTGTAACTGTTATATATTCACTCTGGAAATAAACAAGTGTAGTCAGTCTACATGTGTCAGGAGCTGACTATACAACTGGGAGTTCTACAAATTAACTTGCACATGGAATGGAATGTTTGTTAAAAGAAATTTAAAAATGCACTTGTCTGAAGCTCACATATATATTATTAAAACTCAGTAGTAATCGTAATAATTGTTTAGAATGGAGACCAACAAAAGAATTGTCAGAGGGAAGACTATTTTATCACTGCCATTAATTCGAATTACCAGTGAATGGTGACTTTAAAAAATATTGACCAACGTTTAGTCTGTATCGTTATTATTTTAAAATTCTCCATAGACAAAACACCTCATTATTGCCTATACCCAGGGTAGATCACTGCCACTGCCCCCCACCCCCAAATTCCTTAGTATAACACTCAAGGGTAAATCAATTAGATGATGCAGAAGAGTGAGTTAATATCAGTGGCCAACTTCCACCATGCAAAGCATTTTAGTTACACCTTGTACCCTTTCAATGACAGAGCGCTTCACTGGTCTTAGGAGTTGCTTCCACTTGACGTTCTATCAATTCATTCAGCATAGTGCATAATTTCCTGTCTAATTCCTAGGCTAATAGGCACAGCAGGAAAGCACACATAGCAAGTTTATCTGTTTATGCTTTGATTTCCAAAGCTAATGGTTTATTTAACTAGCAGGTTATTTCTTGATTACAAGCCCCTAATAGGCTGAAATTGTGTTTGGATTTCATAAATTGAATTTCACGAAGCTTGCATTTCAAAACAATGTGTCAAGTTCAGTACATTCTTCCACAAACCTTTCTAATCGAGGCATAAGGAATAAATAAGCTTTTATTTGTAAATAAAGCTGCAAATAATCTTAGCTTTTAGAAGAGAAGAAAAACTCTGTATACATTCATTCTACAGATGTGTACACAGGAAACAATGCACTGAGGTCATGAGATACAAAACTGATTGAAATAAAGCCCCTTGTTTTCCGGAGTTCAAAGTCTAGAAGAGGAGATTGACATGTGAAGACATAGCAGCTTCCACCACTACCACCTCAACACCAAAGGTATATGTGTCTTTGGGAATTCTTCCACGTGCCCTGTGAGGGTATCTGCAGCTGCCAAGACCTCAAGGAATCACACCAGCCTACCTGACTATGTTTCTTGGCCAGGTCTGATGCCTCTGGTTCCCATTTTTTCTGATGATTAAGATGGATTTTGTTTTTATTCCAATTTGACATCCAAATCAGTCTTTAAGAGCTTTCTAGTTCTGTGACCTGCAGCATATAATTTTCCTTGGCCTCAACCTGGGTTCCAAGATCCCCCAGCTGGGAACTGTGTCGTGAGCCCCACTGTTGAGGGGAACTCAGACATGACATGTAGAACTTGTACACCGATCGATGAAATTGTAGTTGTGGGGCAGGGGTGAGGTGGGGTCAAAGAGATCGTGGTCAGCTCTGTGCAGCCATCATCAGTAAATTCAATCCCATCAAAACCCAGCAAATATTTACTGAAAATTCAATCCCATCAAAACCCAGCAAATATTTACTGAGCACCTACTAGGTGCCAGGCAATGTGCTAAGCTGTGAAGATGTACCGCTAATAAAAATACAGACTAGGCCCCTATCCTCTGGATATAACAGCTTTCATGGAAGTCAAATATTAAAGGAGCCGCTATAAGTGTTTATTACTGAAAGGGAGATATAAGTGACAATGGAACCATAAAACAAGAGGGTTTCACTTGTACCAGGGATTGCAGCCAGAAAATCCTCAAAGAAAAGGTCACCTAAACTGAGATGTGACACTTGAGTATGACATTAGCCAAGTAGAAAAGGATAGTAAAAGTAAAGGGGACGGCAAAGTTTGAGAACATGACACATTTGGGGGAAATACCGAAATCCCACCATAAATGAGGATGGAGATCAAGAGAAGGAGGGTAGTGATAGAAACAGGTTGTATGTCATGACTGAAATGTTTAGTGCAGTGAGTGAAGATAAAGCTAGATAAGTAGGTAGAGATCATTTCAAAAAGCATCTTGTAAACATGTTATGAAATTTGACTTTACAGTGATGGCGGGTAGAAGCATTGAAGGCTTTTGGTAAGGAAAAATTCCTAAGTGAATTTATGCTTCAGAAAATTTACTCTAGTGGCAGTAAAAAGGATTGATTCAAGCCCACTTAGAAGTCTTCTACACTATCTAGGAAAAAGATGGTTAGGGCTAAAGCTATAATGATATCAGCGCAGATAAAGGGAGAGGAAAATTTTGAGAACTGTGAGAGCAAGAATTGACATGACTTAATGACTCATTCTCTGGATGGAAGGGATGAAGTGAGAACACACGCATGACACTCAGAATCCAGGCTTAAGTGATTGAGTTGATACTGTGATCTTTCTTTAGAAAAACATATATTGGGAGGGTATTCATTTTGGAGTTCAGCACCGAACATTTTTGATTTGGGCTGTTTGGGGCCATGTCACAGGCTATTAAATGTGTTGGACTGGAGCTCAGGAGAAAGGTCTTTCAAGAGAAAGTTACAGTCATGAAAATAGTGAAATTTCTCAGGAAACGTGTAGATTCAGAAGCAAGGAAAGCCAGAAAATGACTACTCCTTGGAGTAGAATGAGAAGAGCCACCTGACAGGAAACGAGAGGATAAGGAGACGCAACGTAAAAGCCAAGGAGAGACATTGTCATTAGAGAGGGTGCGAGCTACAAATTCAAAACACGAGGTCAAACAGCATGCAGAACAGGGAGGATTTGACAATTAGGGGAGGAGGTCACGGGGATCGTTGCCAGACTGCCTTGAGGTCTCTTACCTTTAAAGAAAGGGGCTCAAGGGGCCATGATCCAGAGAATGCGATGAAAACAATCAGATTGAAGCCTCAAAGTAAGCGGAGGGCAAGAAAGCTGTGGGTGGAGAGTGGGGTGTTGCAGTTGCATACTGCAGAGGTAGAGCCGATCAACATGTGATCATGGGTGTGGATTGTGACTGAATTGAGGTCAGGAAATGACCAACGTAGGTCCCACTGTCATTCCGAATGAAAGCAGAACGGGGTGGAGAGGAAGGCTTTTGGACAGGTGTCCTCACCCTTGAAGAATGTGACAGATTCAGCCTGAAGCGTGGTGGAGTGGTGGGGGAAAGTGGGCAGATGTTGGAGGAAAGCATGCATCTCTGGAGAAGGTTCAGCAAGCAGGTGCAGGAGTAAGTAACGCTTTGTGGCAGTAGAGATAAATGATGGGACGGTAAACAATGCTCCCACGTTGTCACCGAGGTCTCCAAAGGATGAACAACTTCTACCTGAGAGGCTGCAAGCACTGTTGTGTCATTAAAGACCATGCCTAACTTTGTTTTAGGAAAGATTGAAAACATTTAAAAATATATTTATAATGGAGCAAAGTTCCAGAAGGAAAAGCAGGAAGAGTTTAGACAGAGGTCAAAAGTTCAAGAAGAAGCCGAAGAGGAGGGCAGCAGATGAGTAAACAAAGGAGATTGTATCTTAGCCAAAGCCACACACACACACACACACACACACACACACACAAAAAAAAAAAAAAAAAAAAAAAGAAGAGGCCAGGATGAGGGGATAAATAGGAAGAGCTTCAATTCATACCTTTGGATGAAAATCTGTCATAAATGGTTTCACTGATGGAAGCTCATGAACTTTCCAGGAGTGGAACTTGCATTATGATTTCTGAAAATACTCTTTCTTGGTCTGTGCTGAGTTGAGAGAGAGAGAGAGAAATCCCACACTTGCTCAGTGTTTGTCCTGCCTACGAGAAGCAGCCTGCCTGGTCACTAGTATATCGTATCTTTATGGCTGTATGTCATCCACCTCATGGGCATAGCGTGGTACATGCCAAGTCTGTGCTCTACCCCATAAACATACTGCTACATCCACTTGTTACTCGTCTGAACACCTTACAAGGATGTGAATTTTCATAGTCGATCTGAATGGCAGAATTGCCATAAAAATTACAGATAGGATGAACACAACTTCAAGATTTTTGAGCCAACAAACGCGACTAAAAGCACATTATCCCTTCTTTTTGTTTAAACTGAATGGAAAGATATTTTGACATTTCAGTGAGCTGCTCTCACTTGAAAAAACAATTAATCTGAGATTTTTTTTATTTCTTAGTCTCTCAACATTGGGTGTGTTCTATGTCTCTTCTAGATTTCATTAACTGCCAGGACACACACACACACACACACACACACAGCCTTTCATTTTCTTTCCTCTCAAACCACCCACTTGGTATCTTTTATGCTTCAGCAATCCACACACATGTTATTCCCTTAGCATGGCTGCCTCATTAAGGAACACAGAAAGAGGGACTCAGAGCCTCACTTCCCACAGGAAGAATCAGAGCAGCTACACAGCTGGTCCCTGGGCTTTGCCGGGGAAAGGGCTTTGCCCCAGCCCTACAAAGAGCAGCCCTCCCCTAGTAGCTAAAGCATGTCCACATGGCAGAATCCACTTGGATTCCATGGCAATGTCCTCAGACAGACAGCAAGTGGGGAACAGAGAAGAGAAAGGCAAGAGAGATAACCAGACCTCATTATGGTCATCATTTGCAAACTTGCCTGCCTCATCCTTCCTTAATGGAGTATAAAATGGGAGACACACCATCCCCTGTTAATCAGCATAGCACTTGGCCTACGTGGCATCACATTCAGTGCCCAAGGCCTGCATCTCAGGCCGATGTTACCAACAACAATGGCCTGAGTTGAGACTTGGGGAGATAATGGGGCAGTGCCCTGCCTGGCTCAGGACCGATGTGTTGCCTATCTTCAATCTCTTTGCAATTATCTCAGGCACTGGATTCAATCACACTGAGCAGGGTCTAGAGCTCTAGGGAGGCTGTCATGATGCCTGAAATTATCGCAGGGGAAAGGCATTGGAGTCCCCTTGCTTAAAAGCATGTAAGTTATCCTCTAAATCTTAGAAAAATGACATGAACTTCATATTGGATAGGCTTTTGTTATTAAGACGAAAGAGCTACAGTCTCGGAGCTGTGGCGGGACCATGGAGAGCATTCTGCTGTTGAGGGCAGTGTCCACCATGAGACCGCATGAGTTTGGGAACGAGGGGGAAAGGAGTCGAGTTCTGGCTTCCCTACTTCCTAACTGTGATGTCTTGGGCTAGTTATTTAACCTCTGCAAGCCTCTATTTTTATTATTATTATTATTATTTGTATAATAGAAATAATGATATATAACCCATAGAGAACTTTTAAGGATTCAATTAGGTTAAAAAAAAAATTATATATATATATATATATATATATATATATATATATATATATATATATATCTTAGGTAAAATATTATATATATATATATATATATATATATATATATATATATATCCCAGAAAAAAATTATATTTTGTATAGTGCCTTGTTTTTTAGATTATCTCCTATTCTCTGGGAAGGCCCTGAAGGGATAAGATTTAGAATGTATAATTGTTTGGATGATAAAGGGAGTCAGACACCAGGATAGGGACCCATATCTGTAGGAAGAGTCTAAAAAGAACACGTCAGGACAGGAACTGGCTGCTGTACAGAAGCGGTGATGAGCGCAAGGCAAGTAGAGAAGATCATTAGGACGTGAGCTTTACAAAGACGACCGATTAAGCCACCTGGGTTTGAGTCCTGGCTTGGCTGCTTTTTCGTTGGATGACTTAGGGCAAGTTACTTAGCTTGCTGCCAATTTACTTCATAATTCCATTTTACTCATCTCTTTGACTCCTCCATAAAAGAGAAAGAGCAAGAGTAGCTGCTTCTTAGGTTGGGTGACCAAATACTTTTATCCTTCAAACAAGGACACTTTTTAGAGTAAAAAGAGGCACTATTGATAATTGCGCTGGAACAACTGGAGCAAACCAGGACACTCTTGGACAAAGCTAAACACCTGTTTATGGGGTTGAATGTATTAAGTGACCTAGTACTTGAATATGCTTTGATCCATGCCTGCCATGTGGCAAGTACTCAACAAACGTTGCTATTATTTTCACTAGTGACTTTATCTTGTCAAGTCACGAAACTTATCTAAGTTAATTTCCTTGTTATAAAATGGGGATAATGGTAGTACCTACTACATGGAATTATTAAGTATTAGATGGAATAATGCATATGAAGCACATACCACAATGCTTGGTGTATAGTAGATGCTCAAAATTAGCTATTATGACTGAGTTCAGTGTTAGAGAGGAGGTGAGAGGGATAGAAGAGCTGTAAACCTTCAGAAATTCCTCTTGCAGTTAGTGTAGAGTTGAGAATTCACACTTTTGCGAAGTGTTCGTTCTTGCCGTTAAAAGAAGCTCGGAAGGGAAATTTAGGTAGAGAAAGTGAACTGTTACTTTAGTTAATAGTGGTGACTATAATATAGTGAAAGGAGCACTGATTTTGAAGTCAGAAGATCTTTGCCGCAGTCCTAGATTCGTAGTTACTAACGGCATGACTTTGGACAGGTGACTCAACCTTTATAAGCCTCAGTTTTCTTACCTGCAAAACAAAGACTGCAGTCTCTCAGGATTTTTATGTGGATCAGCTATAGGTAAATTGCAAAACATATGCGGATGGATGAGACTATGTTTGATAATGATACCTTTTACTTTAGCCCCACCCTGGCTAATGAAGCACTTCCCAACCTTTTGCTGTTGTGCTTCCTGGGGAAAAAAATGAGGAATAAAATAACGTATTATCTTCTCCATCCATAGCCCCTGAAGAATGCTTGCTGCTTTCAATTCTCTTCCACTTGATACTGCTGCCCAGTTAATGTACTCCTAACAGATTGAGAAGCACTCTAGGCTACAGAAAATCATCCTACTGTCATGTTCAGTTACTCAACTGTTTCCTTTCTCTTCTTCACCCCTATTTCATTCAGTCTATGCTTCTGGACCCCCACCACCACTGCCCCAAACACATCCCATTTGTAGACAGCCAATTAAATTACTTCCTCTCAGCACAAACAGTTGCATATCTAAAATTCATATTTTAATTTTGATTAGATCGGGGTTAAGTCCATTATAGGTATTGAAAACACCATTTCCCAGTTTATACCATTAACCAGGCTGTTTCTGTCACACTTCCATCTGAATCTTGGGTCTGCACATGAACACACACACACACACACACACACACACACACACACACCAAGGCCTCAGCCAGCAAAACAGCCAGCGAGATGAGAGGTTTCCATATGTAACTATTAATAGAGATTTTTTTATTAAAGGAAATATAAACAAATTCTAAACCTGTGCTGGCCCCTCCTCTACCTCACTGTCTTCCCCTATATTATCTACCTCCCCATTTTCTCCATAGGTCAATGTCAGGCCAACAAAGAAAATCCCTCTGATGGGATCCCAGAGTCCCTTATGTGCGAAAGGTTAGCACATTTCTGACACTCTCACTAATGAGGTGGAGCATCAGGAAGTTGGAGCTTGATCTTAGTAAATAAGTGGAGCTTGGTCTTGGAGTTAGAATTCTGAGCAGTTCATTCAGATAGAACTGGAGATAAATAGCTATACAAGCATGTTTCGAAGCAATTTATATTTTTCTTGAAAACGTTATTTCATATTGTTGTATTGGAATTTAAGAGTCTAGTTTTAGTGACTTGGGTACCGAGGTACCCAGGAACAGAACCACAGATTTAAAAAAACATTCCCAGCAAGTCTGGGTCTTAAGTCTCACCTTTCAAGTTAGTTCATCTATCAGGACAGCAGGAAAAGCAATAGGTTTTCTACATCACAGGCAGGAGTATAGAGACACAACTGTGCAACTGGCAGTAGAACAATCTGCCCCAGCAGGCCACCTTCCAAAGTGCACACTGGCACACACAACTTCCGAAGACTGAGAATTAGCCTGTCAACCTTTCAGCACCTCGGGCAGCTCATCAATGCAGATTCAAAGAGGTTATGCGATTTGCTTAGTCATTTAGTAAAATTATGGGGGATTCACAACCAAGTGTCTCAACACACTACATCCTCCCATATGAATAGGCTGCTAAAATCCACTGAGGAAAATAGAAGGGAGATTCCTAAAGACCCAGTTTTACCAAAAATGTGAAGGCAACTGCTTTCCCAGAAACTGTCTAGGAGAGAAATGAGATGACAATTTAGCAGCCAATGTAGACTGTCTCTCTCTTAGGCGCACACGCATGCACATACAAACATGTATTCTCACTCTCCATGAAGTGAGAATCCTTTTCCTAGTGTTGCTCTCAAAGGGTCCTCCTTATCCTCCTTTTTCTTCTCTCTTTCCTACCCCAGGTTGGCCCCCATTTAGTTTTCTGACCCAAAGGAGCTCTCGATTGCACAGGCAAAACTATGAAATAAATTGGCAGCACACGGACTTTGGTAAACTCCAAGGCAACAGTACTGATGTGGGATGAACAAGAGGTCATCTGTGGAGCTCACAATGGCAGGAATGTATTGAATTAATACTAGAAAGACATTAAAACAACCGAATGCTGACCCTGTGTCAGCATGTGTCCTAGGCTCTGAGAGTGTATCTTCAACTGAGACAGAGAAGAATCATGCCATCATGCAGCTTCCATTTCCATGGGAGAGGCAGATAATAAACAAGCCAGCAGAAAATATAGTACGTTCTAGAAATTAATAGATTCCATTAAAAACTGTTACCTGCAATAATGAGATGAAATTACCTGGGGCCAGGTGGGGTGTAGAATACTTTTCAGAGAAGCCAATGAGACTTTTCTAAGGAGGTGACATTTGAGCTAAGACAGATAGTTTCATACCAATGACAACCATTAGTAATTAAAAACAGATGTATGTTATCCATAGTCCTGAGAAACGTTGTCATCTGGTCACCTTCCAGACAAGGAAACAAATTTTGTTTTGTTTATCATACAGATGAACACAAATATTCTCTGTGGCTAATGGGGACAGTATGTTTGTTAAAGTAAAAACTGGCTGGTGTAACTGATAAATCCCAAGATTTCAGTGATTTGAGGCAATACAGGGTTACTTCTTGTTCCCCTAAAGTGCAATACAAGCCTAGAGACAACTGGGGTCAGGGTGGCCTAAGGTCATTTGGGGCACTGTCATTCATCCAATGACAGTGGAAGAGGGGAAAAGGAAGCATGGAGGGTCACTGGAAAGAGATTTTAAGGGCCAGGCATTTCATCACATTGCATCAGCTGGAACTGAATCCCATACCCATATAGAATGGCAAGGAAGGCTAGGAGATACGGTCTTGCTGTGTGCCTAGTGAACACTTAATGAACATTTGCTTAGTCTCAGCCCCAATGAGGACAGAAGACAAATTATCTTACACTTTGAAAAGAGCACCTAGATTGCTGAAGGGAGAAGTGACTAGGCCAAGAATCCAGCGAATATGCAGTTTGCTTTCTTCACTCTAAGGGATGAAGAGCAAATGGATTTTTCAAATAATGGCAACCATAGCAATAATAAGAATATAATAATGCTTTAATAACCATTAACCCACTTGACCTTCATGAACTAGCAGGCTTGTTAAAAAGCGGAGCAAATGTATTATTTCTACTTTAGAAAACACTGAACTGAGAGCCAAACGATTCTTTAAGGCTGGAAGAAACTAACATATTATTTAATCTAAATGCATCACTTCACAATTGAGAAAATCATCATCTCACGTGGTGATGCCATTTGAGTCATGTATATAGAACTAGCCATTGGCCTAACTGGGCTTCAATGGGAGTCTTATCATTTTATAAATAGATGATTTCTCTTAGTTTCTTTTCCCTTTAGGAGGGTGGGTTTTGATGTCTAAGGTAACTATTAGTCATGGGGGGAGGGCTGCTGGTGGAGACGAAGGGCTTGCAAAAGATGCAGATCCTGGGTCTCACATCCAGAAACTTTGAATCCATAGGTCTGGAGTCAGGCCCATGAATTTGCAGGTCGCCTGATGGCTCACCCTTTGAAAACACTGCTTCAAATGTCATGATAGGCCTTCCTAAGAAGCCCCTGACTCTGGGGTTGGAGATTGGATGTGCACAAGAAAGACAAAAATACAGTTCATGTGAACAAAAACAACAAAAAAGAAATATTAAAAATTAAATCATTATAACCAAGAAAAAAATGGGGACACAGTTTGACTTCTTGGATATGAAAGAACTTTCTAAATTTAAAGATATGGACAATATAACTGGGTAAAATACAGTTGTGACTACAAAAAAAAGTGTATAAGTCAATATTATCAGCAAATTTTCTTAATTTTATTTTTTAAATTTTTATTGATTAAATTTTTCATTGGTTCTTTGTCCAAAAATAGAAAAGAAAAAAAACTCTAGAAAAACAAAAAAGGAAAAATTAAAACCTCCTGAAATACTCTGACATAATTAATATAAACCTTTTAACATATAGCTTTCTGGTCTTTTGCATACATACACAAATGTATATGCATATATGTATATATACATATATACTATAAATTTGGGTATGCTGTTAATGTATTTATTGAAACTACCAAAGATAATTTTAACAGCACATATAAAATGCAGAAATCTAGATTTAACAATAATAATCCAAAAAGTGAAATATCAGAGTATAATAAAATGGTGAAATAGAAAAAGGAAGTAAGGAGTCAAGAGACATAGATACATTTTTTTACATTGACAACTAGGGAGAAAAGACCAAATGTGGGGTTTTGTTAGCTTATAGGTTACCATTTAAAAAGTTTTTTAAAAACCAATTTAGTAGATTGTATACCAGCATGTTTCCCAGAATTGAATAAAATAGGAGTGCATTCTATACAGAATAGAATATTATTCGGCCTTAAAAATTAAGGAAAGCCTGCCATTTGCAACAACATGGATGCACCTGGAAGACATTCTGCTAAGTGCAATAAGCCAGATGCAGAAGGACAAATACTGCCTGATTCCACATATATGGGGTATCTAAGAGTCAAACTCATAGAAGCAGAGAATACAATAGTCTGGCCAGGGGCTTGGGTGTGGGGGAAATGGGAGTTGTTATTCAACGAGGACCAAGTTCCAGTTATGCAAGATGAGTAAATTCTAGAGATCTACTGTACAACACAGCGCCTTTAGTTAACAACATAGTGTGGCGCGCTTTCAAATGTGTGAAGAGGATAGATCTCACATTGTGTTCTTACCACAAAACAACAACAAAAAAAAACAAAAGAAAACTCTGGGCGGTGTTGGATATGTCTATCATCACCCTCATTATGGTGATAGTATCAGGGTTTTTGCATATGTCTGAACTCATGAAATTACACGTTAAATATGCTTAGTTCTCTGTATAGCAATTATACCTCAATACCTTAAAACAGAAAATATTAGACCACATATGTGATTAATAAAGTGTAAATTTCATTCAACATTTTTCATTAAATACCTACACACACACACACACACACACACACACACACACAGTCACAATTTGAGAGCCTCTACACTAGAAGAGTAACAACAGGCTACATAAACATAATAAAGACAAAGAAAAGAGCAAGTCTCCTTTGCTGCCTCCCACTTCTTTGCTCAATGTATCATGTTCACATTCCTCAGAGCTCATCCTGAGTCTTTCCCCCCCCCCCCCACCATTCTACATTTTCTTCTTTGGCAACCTCATAGTTTCGTCTTCAAAACTACATGTTTTAAAGACGATGCCCAGACTCTCTTCTGGCTGTAGTCCCACAGACACCAACTGTCTCCTGGATATTTCACTTGGTCTTAAGTAATCGGAACTGACTTTATCTCTTCTCTTCTCACAAACTTGATCAGCCTCTAATGCTCCTTCCCTCAGCCACTCACTTACCCAAAATGAAACCTGGGAATCAGACTGAATCCCCCACTTTTCTCACCTTATCGTGTCTGAGGTTGGGTTTCCTAAAAGCACAGCTAGAGAGAGAGGGGTTCTTTTGCAAGTGATTTATTGAGAGAGCACTCTCAAGACAAGGACGTTGAGGAGGCAGGATTCAGCAAGGGAAGCAGCTGAGTGAGGAAGTGGCCTCAGATGGAGATCAGCTTCACCTGGTCCCACAGGAACTCTGGAGAACAGAGAATACCACCTCAAGGCCAGGAGGCCAGCCTCTGTATCCTCACGTCAGTCAATTATTGGCTACTAGCTACCAGCGGGGAGAGGGTGGCATAATATCCTAGGTGAGATGGATCCTGGTTCAGACAGAGCCAGTGGTGACTGTGAGTGAGACATTAGCAGCCAATACTCACAGCAGCTGGGGGATGGATGCACCTGCCAGGTAAAGGAGATCTGGGCAAGGTACCAAGAGCAAACACAATGCCTCCCATAGCCAATTAATCTTTAAAGACCATTGATTTATCTCCTAAATATGATTTTAATCTGTCTACTTCTCTCCATCTCCAATGTCCTGTGAAGTGCTTTCACACCGCTGCTTTTTCGCTTGGTCTGGTTCCTCTGCTAAGAAAGCTTTCTTTCCACGTGTGAATGCTTATGCCCCTTTTGAGTCCAGGTTCAAATGTCAACACCTTTTTGTAGTTTCTGCTGATCCATTTTTCCCCCTCCTACAGAAATATTCATTCATATTCTCATTGTACTTTACACATTCACCAATTATAGGACTTGGACACCAATAACTACAGCACAATGAATGATTTTACCTTTAGATGGTGTTACAAAATCTCCTTAGATCAGGGATTGTGTCTTATTCATTTCTGTATCTGAGGTGCAAAACACAATCCCTGACACACAGTAGGTGCTCAATAAATGGCTGAATATAACTCTACAGTGTATGCAATAAGCGAGGGGCATTGAAGCTGAACTGGAGGCATTTGTCAATGGAAATCCTGAATTGCGTAGAGAAGAAATCTAGGTACTGACACACCACTTCTTCCTATACTCTCTCCAAATGCACAATGCATCCATCTCCAGACGACACATCCGTCTCTTCAATTCAAGCTCAACCGGTCTATTCTCTAACTACTCCGTCCCTCACAAATCTATTTCTCTTCTGATCCCTTAGAAAATTTCACAATGATAGCATTCTGTTTTGCATAGGCCAATGTACTACTACAGTCTAACAGTCAGTTCCAATTATTTCCTGTGTGACTACTTGAAAGCCGGGGCCTCGTCTTGTAACTATGTATCACATTGTGTATAATGATAGACACTGAGGGCTCAAGGAATTCTTTCCAAATTGATTATGGCAGGAAATACTTGGATGTGGAGGCTGTGGCATGTGAAAGAAGCAATCAAAGCAGAAAACAGTTTAAACAGAAGGTAGCTCATCAGCATCAATTACTACCTGTGAGCCTGCACCCAATATGGCTGACTCAACTCCCTAAGCCAACTGAGCTAGGAGAGGAGTTGCACCTAATTTCCTTGTTGAGTAACACAACTGCCTGTTGCAGGAAGGGCTACTATGGCCCCATGGCCCTTCTTCAAAGTTAGGACACAGGGCAGTCCTCCGCAGTTTAAAAGAGAAAGAGAGAAAAAAAAGATAATCTCCTAAACTTGGAAACAGCACTGCACCCTGAGATCCAAATTGATTTTTTCTCTCTCGTCTAACTCTGCAAGCTGCAGAGCCAGGATCAATAAGACATGAGTCCTCTATTAAAAACAACATAAAACATATATTTTTGAGGTGAGGAGGAAGAGTGGAAGTCCAGTGCTTGTAGGATTGAGAGACTGGTGGAGTCTATAGCATGAGAATACTGACACCAGGTCCTTTTCTGGTACCTCCACACTGTACTGTGGTTCACACTGCCCATTGCTCATAGAGATTCGACATTTACCCAGTGATCTAATGGCTAAACCAACTGGCCTATTCAAAAAGGAGAAGATATGTCAAGGTGGTGTAGTTGTTGCCGTCATTGTCGTTTGTTTTCTTTTCAGCGTCATTCTGCTGAGTTTTGGCTTCCTTGTCTGTAAAATGAGGCTAATGATACCTAATTCTAGGAAACCAGTGCACGGTAGGATTCATGACTACAGTGTTTAATAATGCTAATTCTTTTCCTTTCTCCTGTTCTCACTGGAAGTTCAGTTCTGGTTTGTATGTTTGCACGGAACCCTCTGTTTCCTTCATCCTGAACTCAACCTAGATTTGGATTGTTTCAGTCTATTTTGGCTTTGCCGTCTATGGAATCATGTAGCCTCAGCGTGTGATGATGGATCCTTGATTATTGCACTCTTGTTGCATTATGCATGTAAACTTAACCTTCCCAAGTAATGTCCAGGAGCCCCCACAACTGGCAGACACAGCCCACTAAGGAGCATAAGCTCCACGAAAATGTGGACGAGGTTCATCTGGTATGCCCAAGCTGTGCCCAAGAAATATTTGTTGAATGAATGAATGACAAAGGAAGTTGGCTCTATTTCAAGGTTTGAGTGTGGAGAATATTGTTTAAATAATAGAATTTGGAAATATTCAATAGCCTTTGCAGAACCCAATATGTAAAATTAGTTTTGTTGCATAAAAAATTCACATCCATGATAACTAGCTTCATTCTAAGCACTTCGGAAACGTTAAATCTCCACACACACATAAAGTATCATGGTTATTCTTAATTATTTATATTTTCAATAGTCATGAATTGATTTTAATCTGATTTTATTGTAAGTAATCGTGACCACAGGAAAAATGCACTGAACTGAGGGACAGCAGGAGACCAAGGTTGAGACCAATCTTGATTTCTCTCCATCCATGCGACTATGTCAAATCACTTTCCCTCTGGGTCTATTTCCTTATCTGTCATCTAATACCTGTTTGGTACCTATTATCCAGTTTAGGAACAAAATTTAATTTGTCAGCATAGCTCAGGCTGAAATTTTTGCAACTTTCCATTCTTCTTTTTTTTTTTTGGATGTTATATACATGAGAGATGTTTTAACTACCAGGAGAATTTTGTCACCCAATGACAATGTAAGATCAGGATGTGAAGCATGACATTCTTAACATGACGTAGTCCCCAAATCACTGGATTTGCAAAAGACCCACCCAACTGAGTTCTACTGTAGTTATGGTCTCAGTTCTCTACATGTTTGGTTCCTACATCACAAAAAGTTAGAGTCCTCCTGAGACCCACAGACGCTCCTAGAGAAAACCCTTTTATTTTATGGATAGGGCACAGCTGCCTGAAGGTGAAAATGCCTGGTCTAATGTCACCACATGGGTTATAAAGCCAAACAGGCCTATCCCCTTAATTCCAGTGCTCTGTCCACCACACCACACCACTTTTGTATAAATGCACTTGCTTATTTAGGTGTATACTACACAAGTCTGTGCCAACTATGAGCCTATAAAGATTTATCGCGAAGAAAGACATGAATGCTATGTATTTCTTTTTGTTTGTTCCTTTGTTGTTTGTTTGTTTTCAACTGAAAGTAGCCATGCTCATTAAAAAGCTTTTGGGAAAAGAAAACTTAAAAATAGAAAGAATTAAAAAAATATGGAAATCATCCACTATACCAGCATCCAAACCTAATTATCATTTACAAGTTGGATACCCCCTTCCCATCTTTTATCCACATATTTTTACACACCCATATGCATCTAGATATGGAATTTTACACCTTGCTGTTACCATTTAAATTACATCATATGTTTGTCATGTGTTTCTGTTCTAATCTTCATAAATATCATTTTTAATCATGATATAACATTCTGCTAAATGAATTTTCTAAAAACAACCTTTTATTTGTTGAACATATAGGTTGTTTACGGTTTTAAAATATATGTAAGTAACACTATAGTAAACACCTTTGTTTATTGTATTTTTGTACATTTTAGAGTATTTCAGTGTAAATGCTAAGAAGTAAATGGTTGCTCATTTAAAGGTTAGCAATGAACATTATCAGGATCTTGACACATTCTGTTAAATTGCTTTTCAAGAGGGTTTGTGCTGATTTCCACTGGCACGTACAATATATTAGAGCAATGTTTTCCAGTTTAAAAAACAAAAGTATGTATTCAACATAGAACAAAGAAACTTATGTATGTAATGAAAACATGTACAGAGTCTTTTCTAGTACAAAGAGTGAAAAAATTCCAAACTCAGGAAACAATTGCTGATGACACATTTCTGGGACCACAAAGTAGAATGGAAAAGTAACAAAGCAGAGAAATATTTTACAAGCACATTTTGAAAGCCTTCTCACATACTGCTTTCCCTATAGATAGAAATATATAAAGTCATTGAACTTTTCTAAAGATTCTTTTTTTCTTTTCAGTCACAAAACAAATGAATCGAGGAGGCACTTAGATAAAACATCAGTGGAAAAAGCAGTCGTAATTTGTCAGGCAGAGTGCAATTTGAGGGAATGGGGAAAGCCTGTATTTCCAATCATATGTGTGAACCAATAAGGAGCAACTTCTATGCCCCGGGCTACTTCTCCCCTGCACCACTTTGTGTAGGGAAAGCTCTGCAGGAAATAGTAAGAAACCTGAGTAAGCCCATCATACAAGTTCCAACAATCAAGTTCGCAAACTTGTTGCAACGATGTTGCTACCCTTTTTGATATCAGAGGGATTACTCATTATGAATTTGTACCAACTGGACAAACAGTTAACCAAGTTTACTCTTTGGAAGTGCTGAAAAGGCTGTGTGAAAAAGTTAGACGACCTGAACTTTTCGCCAACAATTCATGGCTCTTGCATCACGACAATGCACCAGCTCACAGGGCACTGTCTGTGAGGGAGTTTTTAGCCAGTAAACAAATAACTTTATTGAAACACCCTCCCTACTCACCTGATCTGGCCCCCAATGACTTCTTTCTTTACCTGAAGATAAAGGAAATATTGAAAGGCAGACATTTGGATGACATCAGGACACCTAGGGTAATACGACAGCTCTGATGGCCATTCCAGAAAAAGAGTTCCAAAATTGTTTTGAAGGTTGGGCTAGGCACTGATGTCAGTTCATAGCTTCCCAAAAGGAGTACTTCAAAAGTGACCATAGTGATATTCAGCAATGAGGTATGTAGCACTTTTTCTGGGATGAGTTCGCGAACTTAATTGTCAGACCGACCCTCTAGGTCCCCTCTTCACCACCTGTGCTGCTCCTCTGTGTTCCCTGGAATGCTGCAGTCTCCCTGACCTCCACAGCTCTCCAGACTGATTAGCAGTGCTGAGAACCAGGAGTGAGGCACTGGAGAATTAGCCCAACCCCCCCATGTGGGACACGGACTGCCCCACAAGCCTATATGGGAGTCCACACAAGAGGACAAAAAGGGCCTCATGATGTCAGAGTCCTCTAGTTGGGGCTCAGCCCGACTGTACACACCAGCTGGGAGGGGAGAGGAGAACAGCGGAGGGAGGGTTCCTACTTCTTTGCACATGAATTGAAAAGAGGGAGTATAGATACCCAAATCGCACCACGGACATACACATTTCTAATATGGTGCCTGTCTCAATTGTATTTTGTGTGTAGACCTAATACATTCATGCAGGTTACACATCGCATGTCTGTTTATTTCTTTATTGTATGACATTTTCAGTTGAGAGGTGGTGGCAGACACTGATAGCTTTCAAAGGATAAGAAATGTAGGGACTGCAGAATAATTTATATGTGTTATTATTATCATGTAATTCTAACAATGTATTGTTATTTCACAGAATAATAATATATTTTATCTGTGGATGCATAAGATAAGAGAACTGGCATCTCAAGTCCAAGTTCAGGTTCAACACAGTAAAGTTGTGTCAGGTACCAGGGTCTAAGGAAAGCCCATGGAGATCCTAAGTCTTTAGAAAGATGCACTGAAAGGAGTGCAGCATTTATCCTTGATGTTGACCCTTAGGTCACAGAGAATCACATAGCTCTCACACGTGGGAGGGGATAAGATATAAGCTTCCAAAGGCATAGGAGACCCTTCTGATAGCTTTCTCACTCCAGGGTGCCCAGGCTGACCTGTCACCCAGCTGAAAGTGCTGCAAGCTCTAGTGACCAGTCTCTCTCCTCTGCCACCACTCACACGAAGCAGGTCATTTGTTAATAAATGGTGTCCATTGAGTTAACACAAGGACAGGGGGACCTGGGCCTGGTTATCTGAGGGAAGCAGGTGCTGATGACCAGCTTCTGACTTCCCCAAGAGGTCATTTACCTCAGTCCACATTCCCAAGAAATGTCTTGAGCAGCCCTAGATCTCAAACTTGGAGACTCCCCAGGTCGCCCCATAGAAGTTGGTCTTTGGCTCATCCTGGGCTCTAATTGGCTCTGGCTTCACTTGCTTCTGTGTTCTCTGCTAGCAGCTGAGCTGCACTCACAAGGGGGAGAACATCTGCCTGATCTTTGAAAACATGAAAGGAAAGAGGAAATCAAAGGGCTCACATCTGAGCTACTGCTCAGGGCCAAGTACTCCACTGATCTGTCTCACTGAAGAAGGGAAAAAACACACTCTTGCTGAAGGGAGAGGGCTCCACGGAGAGGCTCTGCAGACCCCACAGCTGAAACCTGCCCTCAAAAGGAAGACAAAAGATTTAGCGAAGAACTAAGGACAACAACTTGCAGATCACAAAGCACTTCTTTTGTTTTTGTTTTTATTTTGTTTCGTTTTTTCAACTTTTGTTTATTTTAAGTGTGTCTTTCCAGGACTAATCAGCTCCAAGTCAAGTAGTTGTTTCAATCTAGTTGTGGAGGGCGCAGCTCACAGTGGCCCATGTGGGGATTGAACCAGCAACATTGTTGTTAAGAGCACTGCACTCTAACCAACTGAGCTAACCGGCCACCCCAAAGCACTTCTTTACACATCCGTTCATTCTATAATCGCAACCATGTAAAGTGTTTTGCTCTCCTCCTGTTATTAAATGAGTAAACTCAGGTTCAGAGAGATTGTCTAAGGTCTTACGTTGCCCCCACATTGACTGGCTCCAAAGTCCATGGAAGTACTTGAGCATGGGATACGAGAGGTGATGAAATGGACTTGCCTGGCGCCATGTCAATAGTGGCAGGCGCACCTCTCTGTCGAAAGCCTCCCCTCCTTGGCCACAACTAGTACTGACAAAGAACCACAGACATTGCTATTCCCAGCCACCATTCTCCAGTCCCATAACGGAAATAGCCTCCCAATGTTTTCACAGCTCTACTCCAGTAGAACCCCAGAACTGCAGTTTGGCAAAAGCATCTTCATGTCTAATCTGACCATGCCTTTGTCAAAGAGATTAAGCCCAGAAAATGCACCAGGTGCCCTCGTCCCAATATTTCTTTCCCTCACCTTTACTACATGGTCTTCACTTCTGGCTTCTGATGGTCTACAGCGAACTCAAGCTTTCCCAAGCTGGGAACATTACCTTGCTTTCCCCAAATTCCCAAAGACCACACTTCTTTCCTTGACACTTAGCACTAAAACTGATAGCCCTTCTCTTTGCCCTCAGGGCTCCCAAATTCTAACTTGCCTGGCTGGTCCAAAGCTGTGTCTTATGACCTCATTTTTGTATGTGTCACCTTTCGGATCAATACACACACACACACACACACACACACACACACGTTCAAGATCCAGTTTGGAGAGGCAAAAGTTAAATGTAGAAGGCTCTGCTCAGACAGCACTGCCCTCAGATCCAGGGAAGTGGGACCTGAAGTGTGTGTGTGTGTGTGTGTGTGTGTATGCACCCACGTGCCTTCCTGTGGGAGGAGGGATGTGGAAAATCAGAGAGTGCTACAAAGCGTAGAAATGGGAACAAGGGTCGTGTGCAGCTGCTGTCCAGGCTCCGGGTTCTCTGCTTGGACTGCACTGCCAGACCCAGCTTATCCCAGGCGTTACAGGGAGATTTAGTGAATATCACAGAAGGCGTTCCCAAGGGTGAGGTCCCCTGAGGCACAGGTCTTGGGCACCAGCCCTGCTTACCCAAGTCTGAGGGCAGTGCTGTCTGAGCAAGACTTCCTGCTTCTCCAAACTGTGTCTTGAGTGTCACATAGTAAGCCTGTTGCTGGCCCTAGAGTAGACACTGAATATATATTTTTTCAAATTAGATAGCATCCTAAGTCTTAATAAATAGTATAAAAGGCAATGAAATCCAAATTGGGCCCCCATAACCACAGCAGGCCTTGATCTAGATCTCATTAATACTCTTTCTACTAATCCTCCAGAATTAGCAAATACAGCTCTATCCTGCTATGAAATACTCCCCACCTCCAGGGCTCGAGTAAAGCCTCAGAAAGAAGAGCTGGGAAGCCTCGTTAAATGTACCTTTGAATCCAAGTATTGGGTACCATCTCTAATAAGCCCTTGCAGACTTAGTGGTGCTTTCTGATGATTCCCCACTCCAACCCGTCCCTACATGCCTCACCAGTGACTTCTTATAATTCCCCCTAGTAGATAATCAGGGTATCACATTCGAAGTCACTTACGTTTGAATAGGCTTTTCCAGTGCCCTTGGAGTGCTTAAGGGTTTCGTGGCTGATATGCCTATGCCTTACGAGAGCTCACTGCTCCAGTACGGGTTGGCAAGGACTCAAATGTAAAGAGGCTCATGTTCTCCTTAGAGAGAATCTTCTAAAGAAGAGCTAATGCAGCCCCCAGGGGCATTCAACCACACTTCATCCACCTGCTGACCAGACCTGTTCCCTCAACAGCCAGCTCTACCTCTGACTCATCCCAAACACCACTGAGGAGTGTTTTAAGAGTAGGAGATACCTGTTCCATAGCTTTCTTCACCTCAGGCAAACTGTAGATGCATAGCCGTGATTTTCTTTCGCAGCTGAAGAAATTAAGCTCTCCCAAATCTGGCCTCCAGGGAGGCCTGAAACTGACCCCATCCTGGGGAATGTTCTAGAACACCAGCTAGCTTATAGCCATGTTTCTTACCAAGACACAAAGTATCTGAAGAGGTCTGCAGGGATTGCTGGAAAGAGAGACTTGTTTACAGAAGGAGCAAGGGGCTTTGGAAAGAAGGAAGATAGAGAAAAGTCAGTGACTCCCATGTGCAATTGGTCTGAAGCCCCCCCAGTCAGGCGGGTCCTCACAGGCAGCTGCTCCGCTGCTGAAGAATGTGGTGGGAGCCCATGCGTCTGCCAGGTCCCCCTTGCTGTGAGCCCTCCCTGGTCCCAGATCTTCTCTCGGTCTTGGCTCTGACATTCAGCCCTGCACTGTCTCTGTGGCTCCTTGCTCTCCCTGACCCAGTCCTGGAAGGGGAAGGTATCCTCCGGAACCTGAAGTATGATTAGATTCTTAGGGCTGCCGTAACAAAGTACACACTGGGTGGCTTAAAACAGCAGATATTTATCCTCTCACGGTTCTGAAGCCTGGAAGTCTAAGTTCAAGGTGTCAGCAGGTTTGGTTCTTTCTGGAGGCTCTGAGGGAGAACCTGCCCCGTGCCTCCACGCTTCTTCTCTTCTAACGTCGGGGATAGTCAACAGTGCTCGGTGTTCCCGCTGCGTCAGCTACTCCAATCTCTGCCTCCCTCATCACATGGACTTCTTCTTTGGGTCTCTTCTGTGTCTCTGTGTCTGAATCTCCCTCTTCTTTCTCTTCTAAAGATTCCTGTCCTTGGATTTGGGACTCACCTTGACCTAGTGTAATCCCATTTTACCTAATTACATTGGCAGAGACCGTCTTTCCAAATAAGGTCACATTCTATGGTTCCAGGTAGACGTGAATTGAGGCAGGGAGGGGGCACTTCCAACCCACCACACCTGGTCATGGCCTAACCCATCGCTAGCCTTACTGCTGCTAGTTAGTGCCGACTGAGCCAATGGACCCCTCGCCATGCAGCCAGGACTCGGCCCACTTTCTTCCTTGGCTCGTCAGTGAATGAGGAACAAATGCACTTGCTCTCATTTGTTCTCTGCCCTTCTCAGAAGAGTTCCTGACCTTTCTCTGTAGCGCATTCAGGAATCACACCTGCCTCGGCCACCGCAGCACGTGTCACACTGCCATGCAGCTCATGATGGGCACATAATGAATCAATAAATGAAGGAAGTACATACATGAATGACAAGCTCATGACAGTCTATGCTCATCTGACCTAGCTAAAATGATGGAGTGGGTAAAGTTTAGTCTCAGAATTCCTGTACCTAGAGGCCCAAGGCCCTATTCCACCCTCATATCCCAGACCCTCCAAACCACATTCAGACAATGCCCTGTCTACACATCTCTTCTGACACCGTGGTCTCTTTCCAAAAGGACCCTCAAGTTACAAGAACGGGACTAAAGCCATTTGATACATTACTGCGTACTAAACTACTCTTAGCTATCAACAGAATTTCTATTTTAACAGACACTTTTGACACCACAGCCAAAGCAGGCAAGCAAGCCGGGTGTTTTGGCCAGACTAGAGACTCTGGGCAATGACGTGAGTCAGGGGTGGCATGTGCACCCACCCCCACCCGGCCACTGTGCCGCCCCCACGCAAGGTCAGCTCTGGGTCCAGCTTCCGATACCCGGCACAGCCCACAGGCACTCTTTTTCCTCCCCCTCCTCTGCCTGCTCCCCGACTTGTCTCAATGATCTGTTGGTGGTTCTGTCTCCTTCCAGTTACTTTATACCACATTTCCACCTTTCCTTCCATTCCTCCATTCCCTCCCAGGCCCCTGTCCTTGCACAATATTCCTTTTTTAAATATTGTCCCTTAGGAAAAACTTTTATAATTCTAAGCATCAGGGACAAGATCAACATATTCAATATATCTGGCCTTCGAAATCACTTTTGGGATAGGGTCGCTGTGTTTATTTCCTCCCCAGACACTTAACGATGTATGACTCCCAATGTTTATTCACTGTCCTTTCAGTCAATTCAATTTCACTAATTAATTTTTTAGTAACCACTGGGGAAAGGTCAGTAAACCAGATCAGGAAGGGCCCTCTCTGAAATGCATTCATATGGCATTTTACCCACAGGACCTTCCTGGTTGTTCTCTGGCCCTGCTCCCCAGGACTTTGTCCTGGACAGATGGGCAGGCCACAGGGTGGGGCCCCAAGGGGAAGAGGGAGGCCTAGGATTCTCACCCAAGAATCAACCAGCGGCTGCCAAGCCAAAAGGCACATGTGCTGCTGCCTCTGGTGAAACAATGGTCGTGGCTTCTGAGTCACATCCTGGCGCCCTTCACAGTCCAGGCCCAACACAGCCACACCACTGACCATCCAGGTAACCTTCTTGCAGGTTGTCTACCTGCGCAGTGTGTGAAGGGTCAAGGAGTGCACCAATTCTACTAGGCCGATTAGTCGGCCTCTGACAGGTGACCAATGGAAGGCTTTTTCTTCACCAGATGTGTCTGGGGTGTGTACTACTCTAAGCAGATCTATACACAACTAGGGTCCGGGCTATGTCCTTCTTCATTGGCTGAGTCTTTAACTATATTACCTGGATCTGGTTTTAAAGAGAGATGCAGGCTGTTGTCTGATTCTGCACGTTAAGGACAACCAAGCAATAGTTGCCCATACATACTGCCTGACATTCGATCTGTAATTCTTTTGCCAAAAACCTCAGGCCCATCACAGAGGATTTGCTCATCTCGTACAGAAGTACCAGTAGGCAGAATGACCATCTAACCTATGCTCCAAACTAGGCCACTTTTGAGAGAAAAAGAAGACATCGCTAATTATGACAGCAGAATAACAAGCATAAACCAGAACTGTTCCAGGCAAACCAGGATGTTGGTTACCTAATCCACTGGGACACACAGGTGCTAACACCTCAGTCAGGTGAAATACAAAGTGGGGAGCAAGCCTTGACCTGCCCTCGGTCCCAGGTCCCAGACCCCCTTCCTGAGCTGCTGCATCTCTGCGAGCCAGGAGTAGGACTTCTGGCCTGGGAGCCCTAAACAGTAGATTCCAACGAAGGTACTCAGCACGGCAGACCACTGACAAGAGAAATCATACACCTCTGGTAACAGTCAGAAGCAGGGCTGTGGGAAGACGCATAATGAAGTCAGAGTTGGAAATAATAAGGGGAGATTTAGGGCCTAATCTGAGTTTGAGGAAGTAGCGACAGCAAGACGTAACATTTAAAAAAGAGAAAATAAGGCATACCAAGCAAGACAGAGTGCTCAATGATTCAGAAAGAATACTGAAACAGAAGCACAGTTGTACATGGGGAGAAATTTGGGAAGTCAGAAAAGCAGAGCCGTTGAAGTGCCCCCAGGTGGAGAGAAAGAGCAGCATAGTCGTTGAGAATGTGAGGCGTGCACTCTGGACTGCCTGACCTTGAACACCAGCTCTCTACGTCCTAGGTGTGTGATGGAAGAAGTCTATGCCTTGACTTCCTTATCTGCAAAATGGGGATAATGAAAGTATTTTTTTTCTTAAAGGACTGTTCCAATGATAAAATGATTAATCTATGCAATGTATTTAGAATTGTTAGAGGTCATTGAGAGCCATTAAGGGTTTTAAGAAGGCAAGTGGCAGAAAGAAAATACCCAAGGAAGATAATCAGTGTTCCGGGCTTAGGATGGATGGAGAGCGGGTAGAGTGAAAAGAAAAAGAAGGGCCTGGAAGTTGTACTGGTCCAGGCTGCGTGCAAGCTTCAGTAGTCAGGACCGAGACAAGTCCGTGTCATCGCAGTGGAATGACAAGACTAGGTTGGTATCGCAAGAGGAAGGAATTGGGAAGCAATAGGAAAGAGGTGGTGCCGAATCCAAGACTCTTTAAGGGGAAAGTCGCCCTTGGCGGTAGTCTACTTTGACCTTCCTCTTACGAGGCTTCAGCCTTCTGCAACATTGAATTAAGACAATTGTAATGTTTAGAGTCTGGGTAGGAGATAATGAGCTACTGAAGATGCTTGTAAGTTTTGGAGTAAGAGAAAGGCTCGAGTGAGGTGTTTTAACGCTAGATGCCATCTATTCTGGATGGCGTAGGAAAGTTGCCAGCCTGATCCAGGAGCTGATACTTTTGAGATCCCTTCAAGAAGTAAGATGCTATTATTTTCTCTAACAAAATATCCTTTTATATAGTTTAAAAGCAAAGAAAGAATGGTGGTGAGGAGAAGATATGATTGGAGCAAACGCTATCGATGTTACTACTGTAACAATGGCCTCTAGCACTCCATCTTTCTCACACCTCCCTCCCACTCCACTCAACATAGAGATACTGCAGCTTCCTGACTGAACCAGGCCTTTAAACAGGATCAACTCTCTGCCTGGCAGGTCTTCCCTTCCTTCCCCCTCCATCTGCACCTAGAAAACTCTTCTTTATCCTTCAAAGTCTAATTAAGGAATCACCTCTTCTAGGAAGCCTTCCATGATATGTCGATTATTCTCCGCTTGCCCTCACTCCAGACTCGTGTCCTGACCTGTGCCCTGCTCTGTGCCTGTGTGGATGACTCCTAGAGAGCGCATTACACAGGCTCCTTTGGCAGTTGACTTTCATCTGGGTTTTGCTAATGGAAGTACAAGCAAGAGATCAAAAGGTGGAAGAGAAAGAAACTAGAGTACAGGTGGCCCCCATGTAAGACGGCACTTCTATAACGCGGTTTCACTCTAACACGGTTCGAGAATTAGAGAAATCCCCGAACAACACGGAGCGTAATAAGAGCTGTTAAGAGCAAGAGATACCGCGTTTGAAATTAGGGAAATCCCTGAGTAACATGGAACGTAATAAAAGCTTTTAAGAGCAAAAGACACCTCATTTGAAATTTTTCATGCGAGCATGGATGTCGTATCAGATTTGACCGCAGAATTTTAAATTTTATTAGAATTTTAAATCCATTTTGTTCGTGGAGTATTACGTTCAGAGCATGAAGATATCTTGTCAAAAAGAAAACACCCTCGGTTAATAGTGGTTAGTAGTGATGACGAAGAACACATTATTTAATACATATTAATATGTCATACTTTTGGTGAAAATTGCTTTACTAAAGATATTTCTCTTAATTCTAAAAATATAATAGTATGTTTTTTTAACTTTTGGAACCTAACCCCCTTTTTTGTACTAGTTCTTTCTTTCGTATAACCGGGATTCACAGAACACAGCCTTTTTTAGGAATCTAACAACCGTGTTATACGGGGGCCACCTGTATTCCTTTCCTGCTCCCACCCCTGCTTTAGCACCTCATGTCTGATATCTGGCAAACGCTGCATCCCTCTAAGGCTGCACCCTCACTGGCAGCCCCTCCCCCGTAGTGCCAGCGCTCAGAAGCTCATATGTCCTCTTCTTGACCTTTCAGCCTGGACTACTAAGAGCTTCCCATGACTGCTGGACTCTGGGTGCCTCAGTATCATTTTGGCTTCCTTAACCCTGCTCATGGCTCTCTAAAAAGTCCCTTCCAGAAAAGTTTGCTCAGTTGAACCATGTGGGGTGAAGCTGATACCCTGCTAGGTCATTGACCTCACAGTCTCCTTCCTGGGCTTCCTTTTTGCTCCTGGAGCATCCTCTTCCATCCATCACGGTAAATATTACAGGGTATTATAATGGCTATTCACTTGCCCTTCTCCCCTTTGGGACTGTTGGCTCTTTAAAGACATTTTTTTATTATTATGCCAGGCACATGGCATTCAGTGAATACCCAGATCCACTCATTTCAGACTTACAATTTCTGAATTAATGCTGTAAAGCCTTTCTCAAAAACAGCTAAAATGATTAAAAAAAGAAAAAAGAAAAAGATAACATTTGATATAACGCAAACAATAAATAATAACATGAATATAAAATTGTATAACTTTTATGCTTTACAAAGTGCTTTCATGTCCATTGACTTCATTGTCACACAGCTTTATGAAAAAAATACATTCAGCTAAACGACAGAACTTGTTGCTATAACATCTGTAAGTTACTGGAGCTTAATGGTCACGGATTGGGCCCGAGAACCAGTCAGCCGGGACACAAGTACTGGTTCTGCTTCTTTCTATAACCTCAGACCCTACATCAACTCTCTGTGCCTCAGGTTCCTATCTATAAACAGAGGAGAATAATAGCCTCCACCTCATAACGACCAATAAATAAAAGGATAGGTGTAAAAGCGCTAGGACGGGATCAGTAAAAGCCCAACACGCGTCACTTTCTTACACTTATTTGTAATGAAACACTAATCTCATGAGTATGTCTACGAAAATACTTCTCAGCCTTGTAACATGAATGACTTCTCCTAAAATAAACGCTTCTTCACATCTCAGGAGAAAAGCAGAGAAAATTCCCCTAGAGGGCTTGAGTTGAAATCCTCCTAAAGTCATATAAGCCCCCCAACTGCATCCTTCTGGTTTTCTTCACAGAGACCTCACCACGACCTGAGCACTCCTTTAGCAAACATTTATGGAGCACCTTATATCTGGGAGAGGTGTCACATCCTGCAATCTCCTTCATCACAAGAGACAAGGAGGTAAACAGATTTAGAGGGAAACTGTCCTGAGTCTATATGCTGGCTCTGCCCTTCAGCTGGGCATGAATAAGCCAGGTCAATTTTCTAAGCCACATTTTTCTCACCTGAGAGGTTAAAAAAACAATGCCTTCTCATTGGGATGTGGTGACAAGTGCTTTAGACAACAGGTGCCGCAGAGTAGGGGTCCACAATTGTCATTTGGATCCCCTCCCTTCTACTGGAAAGGACCAAATAACAGAGAGGGTGGGGGCCATGCAGCAGGGTGTCTTCCTGGCTCTAAGCCCAGCATCACTGAGCCTTCTCGGGTGACTGTGAGGGTCTCTGCTTCCTTATCACCACGCCCCTCAAGAGGGAGACAGAAGAAGTGAATGAATCCATGTAAACTTTCATCCCCTTAGCTTCCAACTGTAGCTCCGCTTACCCTTCACCTTCTCAAACACTTCAGTCCTAAGGGAGAACCAAGCGAGGCGAGGAGGGCTGCCCTGTGTGAGGCTTCTGAGCCAGAGCAGTTGAGGAGAATGTCCACACATGGGGTGACCCAATGTGGGTATTAAAGCCCAAGAAGAGTGAGGCAGGGGTCCATGTGGGTTACCAGGGTGAGGGTTCAGCCTGAACAGGAAAGGAAAGCATCCCAGCAAGAGGCAGCCCGGCGTGCAGGGTCGGAGCCCAGGTGGAGCAAGGAGGGTTCCACGTTAGAGGTGCCCAGAGTGGGATGTTGGACTGAGTGGGTTAAGGAGGGCATCCGTGTTGGGACAACCTACTGCAGGGTGTTGAACTGAATAGGCTGAAGGATACGACACCACACGAGATAATGGAGCCCAAGTTGAGTGAGGTACACATTCACGGCGGGGAAGAAGATGGCAGCAATGATGGGCGATTAGTTCTATACAGAGTGAATGAACGAATACATAAATATATTAAAGATAACAGAATCCAGTTTCCTCACCGGAGAAATAAAGGAGTTACAATGTGGAAAGGAGAAAAAACTAGAATGAACACTGTGGAGTTGGTTTGCAGTTAGAAATATTAGTGTGAACATACAATGTAGATATAGACATTAATCAAGTTGTGTTTGTGTGTGTGTGTGTGTGTGTGTGTGTGTGTGTGTGTGTGTGTGTACTCCTAGCTCTGTCCACTGAGAAGTCCTGGAGGCAGTGACACCCCCAAAGCAGTGTACATATCCAAGGCCCATTTCTTGACTTCTAAATACCATTTGTAACTACAGACAAAAGTTCCTTGAAGAAATGACCGATTTCAGGGCTAAGGTGAGGAAATGCAAGATGGGTTGGAACACCTGGTTGAAACTCAAAGCAAGGAAATACTCACAGGATGGTGGTGACGTGTCACAAACACACACAAACCAGCTCGAAAGAGCTCCCACTGGAAAAAAAATGGGACGATTTGAGCACCAAAATAAGTAATAAAAGCAACGGATTTTTAGCCTGTTGAATAAAATAGAAAACCGATAGATGATGGACAAACAGGAAGAAAAAACAAATGTTTGATGAGAAATGGGACATTACAGATTTTTAAAGTAACTACCCCGCAAAATATTTACTAATTCTGAAGAGGGGGAGTGTAGCTTTACAGTGAAGACGTCTGCCAGACACCATGTACGTCACGTGATCAGACTTACCTTCCCACAAATGGGCCACAGGATGGGCTACAATGAGAAGACGACAGGCTCATTTCCCTGATACTGCTGAGTGCAACCTTGAGGAAACATTAGACAAACCCAAACTGAAGGAAATCCTACAAGATAACGGGACTGCAAACTTCAAAAGATTAAAGTCCAACAAAGTCAAGTTAAAATTAAGAAATTATTCTAGATAGAGACTAAAGTGTCACGTGAATGGCATTGGACTGGATCCTCTGGGTGGGAAGAACATAACTGGGCATCTGCAGAAACTTGAATGGCATTTGAGGATTAAGTGGTAATCACGCCTCAGTTATAAAAAGAATAAACTCTGGGGATCGAATATGCAGCGTGGTGACTATAGTGAGCAACACTGTACGATGTCTGACAATTAAGTTCACAAACTCATCCTAGACCATATACTACATCCCTCACTGCTGAATATCACTACAGTCACCTTCGAAGTATTCCCCTTGGGAAGCTATGCACTGATGCCAGTGCCTAGTCCACTCTTTGAAGCAATTTTGGAACTCTTTTTCTGGAATGACCAACAGAGCTGTCATCGTATTACCCTTGATGAACTGAACGTCATCAAATGTCTTCCTTTCCATATTTCCTTTATCTTCAGGTAAAGAAAGAAGTCATTGGGGGCCAGGTCAGGTGAGTAGGGAGGATGTTCCCATACAGTGATTTGTTTACTGGCTATAAACTCCCTCACAGACAGTGCCCTGTGAGCTGGTGCGTTGTCGTGATGCAAGAGCCTTGAATTGTTGACGGAAAGTTCAGGTTGTTTTCCTCTAACTTTTCAAGCAGCCTTTTCAGCACTTCCAAATAGTAAACTTGGTTAACTGTCCAGTTGGTACAAATGCATAATGAGTAATCCCTTTGAGATCAAACAAGGTTAGCAACATCATTGCAACAAGTTCTCAGACCTCCTATGTTTCAAAGTTGCTGAGAGTAGATCTGACAGTACTTCTCACACCCACCAACAAAAGCAATAGTAGCTATGGGACGTGTTGGAGATGTTAACTGACGCTGTGGTAAACTCTTTGCAATACACAGAGGGTGCCAGAAAAAAATGTGTACACATTTTAAGAAAGGAAAAAAACTGTGTTAAAATTGTAATACTCAATATGTACCAATAACAAAAAACGAATACAAGTCACATTTGACTTCTGCAATTACAAGAGGTGCTCAAAGTGGTTACCATTAGTTAATTTTAACACAGTTTTTTACTTTCTTAAAATGTGTATAACATAGACAATAGTATAGGGGTTACCAGAGGGTATGGGGGAGGGGTGCTCTAGAAGAGGGTAAAGGGGATCGAACACATGGTGATGGAAAGAACTGACTCTGGGTGGTGAACACACAATGTGAGATATAGATAATGTATTACAGAATTGTACACCTGAAATCTATGTAACTTTACTAACAATTGTGACCCCAATAAGCTTTAATTTAAAAAAAATGTGTATACATTTTTTTGGCACCCTCTGTATATGTGTATCAAATCAACATGCTGTACACCTTAAACTTACACAATGTTGTATGTCAATTACATCTCAATAAATCTGGAAAAAACAATAATCATGTACCAATGTTCGTTTCCTGATTTTGATGGTTATTGGTGGTTGTGTAGGATAATGTCCTTAATAAAGAATTTAGGGGGGATGGGGCATGAAGTTGGCAGCTTACTCTTAAGTGATTCAGTTAAAACAAGTTATTTGAATGTGTACTTATAAATATTCTGTACATTTGAGTTGTTTTAACATTTTTTAAAAATAATATACTAAAAAAATCTACAACGAGAACTGTAAATTCTGTCCATGGGAAAGTGTGGTGGGCCCTGCCATTCACAATTATATCTTAAAGGGTATTTTTCCCCCTTTTAGTCTGTTGTGCTAGTATTAGCTGGTGATGTGTGAAATAATATACTCCAGTGATCTTTATGGATTCCCAGGGCCCTGAAAATGGAAACACTTATTATGCTGACCTCCCCATCTTTGCGCATAAGTGGCGGTATCATGGCTACTTAAGAACTGGCTCAATAATTACCACCATAAACTACGCACCACAGCCCTTGCTGCACACACTTGGCTCTGGCCATGGGCACAGCTCGCAGCAGCCCTCACAAGTTCCCATTGCAGGCAGCCTTCCCACGAATGCCCCTCGGTAGGACAGTTTGGAAATCTGAGTCCAACTTTTCAGTTCATCTTGAAGATAACTGCCAGGCTGTTGCCTCTGAACCCCAAAGCATTGATGACCATGGAGGTTTCCAGAGCATCCATGACCCAAGCAGAAGAAAGACTAGGATTGGAGTCAGATGAAAGCCCCCCATGCATCACGCTTTTCCCCACATGTGTGCCATGCGATCGGTGGTTCTGGGGCCCAGGATTCAGAGAGAAACCATCTCCTGCTTCTGCCACTTCAGGGCCATGTCTGAGTAAGGCTGATAGTGGGAGAGGTAAGCCTTCTCTTAACATCTGAAGAGAAGGATTGCAGTATTCAAAAGGAAACCCAGAAATGATGGAAATGGAGCATTTACATGAAATCACTTTACGTGTATGTAGTTTCCTTAAACAGACAACTGATGCTTCCTATGATTTACTTCAATTTGAATCAAACAAAAGGCAAAAAGCACCCATCTAGAGCTCCGGCTCTGAATAATGGCCAGTGCAAAGCCACCTGGGACATCAGACCCGGGAACACAGAGTCAACATCACAGATCGAATAATTGCGAGAGAGTCACACAGACATGGGTTCGAGCCCCAGCTCTGCCACTTAACAGTTACAGTCAACAACTGCTTTAATCTTCCTGAATTTACATTTCTTCAACTATAAATTGAGAATTGCATTAATACGACCTGCTGTTTAGAGTTGTTGGAAATATTTCAAGATACTAAATATATAAAACACGGAGAGACCTGAGAGGCATCAGCAGATATGAGCTATTATTATAATTGCTATTGTATCATTTTATTAGGATAGAACAGTTTATGTTGTAGTGAGAAGTACACCCTAATCTCTCAGAGTCTTCACATAATAAAGGCTGATTTCCTACTCACACCAAGTTCAAGGTGAGTCAGACAACCCTCCTCTACCGCGTAGTTACGCCATCTGGGACACCCGTCCTCCACTGCTGCTGGGGCAGGAACAGAGATGGTGGAGGATTCTAGGTGCCAACCTGAAAATGGCATATGTCACTCTGCTCACATCCCATTGACAAGATCCCGGCTGTGTGGGTCTCACCTATCTACATGGCATACTGCCTTCCTGTGTGCCCGGAAGAAAAGGCAGTATCTCTTCCACAATAAGCAATAAGCAAGGGTTTGTAGGCAAATGAGATCAATAGACCGAGGCCAACTGACTTAAGGACCTTGAATAGCATAGGAAAGACGTGCCTTAAAAGAGCCGTAGAAAAGGCAGAATATAATCAGCATTGTAAAATACAGACACACTGCACTGGGAGCATAGAAAATGAGCAATATCTTCAGAGTAGAAGCAAAAGTCTTCATGGCAGAAAAAAAAAAAAGCTTCTAAGTTGGATCTTGAATGTCATGTAGGACGAAACAGACAGCTGAGAACAAGGCGGTGCTCAAAACTATGCTTTTTAGGTGCACATTCCCAAAAACCGATCACACACGTTTGAGCACATTTCTAAGAGGAACCTAATTTTCTAGGAACATTCAGAAGAGCCACACAATGTTACTCCAACATTAACAAGAAGTAAGAAAAGTTAAACGATCCCAAAGGACCTAAATAACTGAAGTGGGTTTGATCTACCGTCTTGGTGGGATCAAGGGGAGCGTGGCGAATGTTCTGGGTGTTCCAGTTATCTACTTCTGTGTAACAAACTACCCAAAACTCAGCAGGTCAGGAATTGAGGAGGGGTTCACTTGAGTGTGATTCTTCTGTTCCATGTGCGACAGATGAAGGCCACTTACTGGCATTCAACTGATGGAGAGGCTGATCTGTAGGGCCCACCAAGGCTTCCCTCACACGTCTGGCACCTTGGCAGGGACGGGCTCAGCTGGGACGGCACCTGGGCAGGGACGGGCTCAGCTGGGACGGCACCTGGGCAGGGACGGGCTCAGCTGGGACGGCACCTGGGCGGGGACGGGCTCAGCTGGGACGGCACCTGGGCGGGGACGGGCTCAGCTGGGATGGCACCTTGGCAGGGATGGGCTCAGCTGGGATGGCACCTGGGCAGGGACGGGCTCAGCTGGGAAGGCACCTGGGCAGGGACGGGCTCAGCTGGGAAGGCACCTGGGCAGGGACGGCACCTGGGCAGGGACGGGCTCAGCTGGGACGGCACCTGGGCGGGGACGGGCTCAGCTGGGATGGCACCTGGGCAGGGATGGGCTCAGCTGGGAAGGCACCTGGGCAGGGACGGCACCTGGGCAGGGACGGGCTCAACTGGGACGGCACCTGGGCGGGGACGGGCTCAGCTGGGACGGCACCTAGGCAGGGACGGGCTCAGCTGGGACCGCCCACCTGAACACAGTGCCTTTCTCAGCTTCTCTGGCACGGTAGTCTCATGGTAATCAGACGTCTCACATGGTGGCTCAGGGCTCCAAAGGGTGTTTCCTAGCAAACAAGGCAGAAGTTCATGGCCGTTACTGCATCAAGCCCACCACATTCTGTTGGTTACAGCAAACCACGAAGTCTAGCCCAGAGTCAAGGAAACGGGATTTGGGCCCTGTCTCTTAATGAGAACAAGGTCAAAAATTCACAGTCATCTTTAATTGGCCACACTGAGCTTGGGAGAGTTTAGAACATAGAGGGCTATTTCAAAAGCTAAATTACCAAGTGTTTCTTGAGCCTTCCCAGTTCATAGGGCCTGATAGGAGGAGCCTGTAGCCCAAGTTCAGCCAGTAACATGGAGTCTTGGTCCTGGTTCCAAGTGGCAGGTGAGGCTAGTCAAGCATCTCCCCTTCTCCACATATCAGTGGCCATACCTGTTGTACGGGTACGGCCCCCCTCACCTGGCCATAGTTGCATTCCTGGAAAGTGAGCTAACTAGGTGGAAAAATCTTTGAAAACTGTGAACTGCTAGAGAGCCAAGTACTGCCTTATTACCAATCGTGGAATCTACCTACTCTCAGGGACCTAACGGTCTGCTTGGGAAAGCGAGACCTTGCTGACATGGAAAAAAAAAGGGTGAGGGATACCAGAGAGCATGTGATCAGGAACTGGGCCGGGAGCTCTGACTGTGACGAGGGCAGGACGAAGAAGGGAGGGGCGGGGAGGAGCCCTGGAGAAAGACTGCCTGTGGATCAAGACTTCTTCTCTGCCACTGAAGAGACACGATGGATTCGCAGCCCTGCGGGAACTCTGGGAATTAACCTCCTTACTATGCTCACGCCTACTGCTCTTTTTGTTTCGGGATGACTGTTTGTTTGTAACTGCCTTGTTGGGTTAGGGAAGACCTAGCCTTGCCACCTGAACCCTACACACCCCTCCGACACAGCAACCACACACAAGGCGTGCTGGCCCGTGCTCTTGACAGGGCAGCAGCTCCTGAAGACATCAGGCCTCCAGGGTGCTGGCCCTCAGCTTCACTGTCTTTGAAGGAAGCTGAATCTAACAGGTCTGCGCCTCTCCTCAAGGCCACTCTTGAGTCTCTGAGACCTGCTTCTGAGTGACAGCATCTAGTGGCTGCATCACCCCTGTCCACACAAGAGGAGCCTAGCTCTTGTGCACCAGCTTCTGCGAGAGCCCTGTTGCTGCTGGCAGCTGGACAACTCCTGAGCGGGCTCTGGGTCTGGCTAAGACCTTCAGCTCTGGTCTGGGGGGTAGCAGGGAAAGCCAAAGGCCAGCCCTGGGTACTGCTCCTGTCCCTGGATGGCTGAAAGCTTATTAGGTCCCATCAGACTGTATGTGGCCGCAGAGGCTGGACACCTGCAGGATTGTACCTCTGGGCCTGAGCTCACATCACCACCTGACTCCAGGATTGCTGCTTTGGGGTTCTTCTCACACTGGTGTACTTAGCCCATCCATATGGCTTGGAGGGGCTCGCAGCCAGTTTCCAAAAGGAGACTGATGTTAATGAACCAGGCCGATATTCTACATACGCCTTCACAGATGTAAGGCTCTGAGAGGCAATGCACTCAAAAGTCACAGATTCTTAGAGCCCATGCGGCCACTCTGCCCAGAAGGCCCTCTGGGTGACCCCTGATCACTTCTGTCCTGTCTCTGTTTTGCCCCCTCTAAAGGGACAGAACCCTGTGAGAATAGATTCCTTCACCCAAACCCTCTGTTTCCAGTACCACGTTCCTTTTTACTCCTACATTCCCTAAGGCCTACGAGGCCTCAGCAGTCCCTCCCTCTGCTTTTCCTGGTGTCAAATATGCTAACTGTGCCTGCCCCACCCCCACTGGCAGTCAGTCCTTAGCACATTGTGCCATAATTTTCCTCTTCTCTAGGACTCAGTTTCTTCAGTGCGAAGGGGCAGACGCTAGCTTCGTGTGCACGTGTACATTAGAAACGTTACTCTTGTTTTATTAAAGGTTCTCGACCTCTTTTTATGACTCCTTTTCCAGGTCCTTTTCTGTGGCTTCCTGGGTCTTTTTGCCCAGATGACTGGGTAATGGACTGGACATCGATCCGAGCCTTCCTGTATACACGTTGGTAGGTGCAAAACTGCTCCTGCCAGCTGGGGGGGCCAACTCGAGTCTTCTGTAGAAGCACTTCCGTTCCTGCGCAGAGGGTTTTCTGGGGGAGAGGACATACCTGGGCTCCCTGCACATGAGCTGGCCACTGGGGCCTCTGAGAGCCACAGAGATACTCTCGGTCCACCCCCATTTTCTTAGGGTGCCATCTATCTTTAACTCTTCCAACCAGATCCTCTGCCACCCTGAACTTTACCGTGATGCCTGACAGTGGGCTTCTGACCACTGACCATGCAGGTCCACACGCAGGGTGGGGGCGGTTCCATGGTGTTTGGCCTCCTGTCTGCAGATCTCCTAGCTGGCTGGTTAAACCTTGCGGTCATTGCTTCCAACCCTTGTAGAAGCAGGGTGTCAGAACCATGCCATTTCCACTGAGCACCATGCCTGCCCAGGACCTCCCCGCAGGAACCCTGCTGAGCAAAATGCTCCCCGCGGACTCTGTGAAGTTGAAGTGGAGGACAGTAAGGCCTCAAGCAACGAAAGTCAGGGTCAGAGTTACAATTGCTATTCTTGCTAATGTGGGGGCCTTACAGTAAACAAAGGAAGCCAGCAGCTGCTGGTCTAGGCCAAACTAAACGTGAATCTGACTCGGACACTGGCAATGGTAGCTTGGGTGAGTCACGTGGGCTCTTTGATTCCCTTTCCTCATCGGGTACATGGGTACCAACCTCACAGTTTCATGAGAAAGGAAGGTAACAACAGATACAAGTTGCTCAGTGGAGTGAACGTTCACCAGAGGTGAAGTTCCCCGCTTCCCCATGGAGTGGAGACCTCGGCAGCACTCAGGCTGATGGGCTAGTAGCTCTTTGGAGGCGCGAGGACCTTGGAGAAGAGCTCCACACACAGTACCGGGGCAACCCCGAGTCTGACAAGGGCCCACTTCTCCAAGGACCCAAATTTTCTCTCCCAGAAGCCCTACTGAGGCTTCTCACCTCACCCTCCCCACTGGAACTTACTGAGGAGGGTAGAATTGTCTTCATTTTCAGGTGCCAGAGAAGTTAGCCCAGGTAAATATGTGAGCGCAGATCTGCGTGATGTCATGTTGTTGCAAGGAGACAGAATAAACCATAAAAACAGTCAGACCCTGAAGCAAAGAATCTGCCAGCAGCTAGAGAGGCTTCAGGTAAGGACTCTCACTAGCAACTTAGCTGAGAGAGACCCTGGGGACTGCAAGGGAGCTGCTGATTGTAAGTCCCCAGAGGCTTAGCTGGCTCTTAGGCTTTGGTGTCCCCAAGGAAACAGGGAACTCCTCCAGGGCCAGACCCGGGTCTCTCTTCTCTCCAGAGGCTCCCGCAGGGCCCAGCACCCAGAGACACTCAATAAATATTTGCTGAAATGAAGTGACAAAATATTGACGGTGCCGCTACCATTGAGTCTCAGGGCCTGAGAAGGAAGCAGTGAGCATGGAGCATCCAGGCTGCCACATCTCACCATCTCCCCCAGAAAAAGGCCGGCGGTGGCTCCGTGCTGTCTTCTGAGGTTCCCTCATGTGCAGGGAAGTGAGAACTTTCGTCCTGATGCTTTATTAACTTTAGTGCATCTCATTATCCTCTGTATAGTTGGGTAAGTTTGCGTGGCCTGACCTCCCTGCCGTCAGTTTCAGGTTTTAAATGATTGACAGCTTCAATTAGCTGTAATTAGAAAGGATTAAAACCATCCACTGGGCAAGTTTTATAGGTAGACTCTGTGCTTCTTTATATGTTCATTTGTGATGGGGTGGGGGCAGCAGGAGACAAATGCACGACAGTCTCTATATCCTTAGCCTCTCCCTCTCACTTTAAACCAAACCCGAGAGGTTCAGACACTATTTGTGACAGAGAGGACATTTCCTGCTCATTGTAAGACCAGCCCTGCACTGTGTTGGGTTTGGCAGCTGATCATGGAAAGAGAGCTGAATTCTAACTAGAGAGTAAGCAGGGGAGGGTGTGGGGTGGGGGAAGAAAGGTCTTTAAAAAGGAAAGATCTGGAGGCTGTAATCCCTATTGCAGTCTCACTAGGAGTGCTGGCATAATGAGCAGCGACCCAGCACTCCATCCTGCTTTTGTTTACCTAACAGTTTGACAATGCATGTTTATGCAAATCGGCAGCGGGACTGTGCTGGCTGTTCATTAATTAGCATCTGATTCCTTGTGTGTTAGCCAGGCTTCCAGAACAGGGCTAATTTGATAAACAGTTGATCCACGTTTCAGAGGGCTCTCTTGAGGGGTCTCAGTCTATATTAAACCTGAGGGTAGGGCCTGGCCTTGGACTCCACTGGGAGATGAGAGAAGGGGTCAAGCAGAGGGCCCAGGATGAGGCCTGAGCGCCCCTGAACCTAGGAGCTGAAACGTGCCTTACGGGTGATCAAGGCCGACCTGGGTCTAAGACATAGCCCGCACTTGTTGAATTCAGACTTGACCTCACTTTGTGTGTTTTACAAGTCTCCATATGCAGTAGCCTCATTTAACCCTCACAAAGTCTTACTACAAACATTTATGGAGCATTATCTCATTTCACCTTCCTAATAACTGTATTATTAGCATCAACCCATTTTACAGCTGCAGAGTCATGGTTAAGGAAAGCGGGCTAAAAATGGCTCAAAGTGACTAGACTCCTTCCTGTCCTTTTCCCAGCTTTGCTGATTATCAACAGCAGAGCTCAGACAAGCACACCGAGGGTGATGGATGAGCCTAAGGCAGGGCAGGGAGCCTGGAGGAGGCTGATTCCCCAATAAACCATCCTGCCCAGACAGAAAGCAGCTGCCTCTGCTGGGAAATACGAGCAGGAAGGGACTGAGGGGTCTGGACTAGAGGAGAAGGGCACCACAGGGCCGCGCTGTCAGTGCAGCACCCACTGATTGGTTTGCTGGGCTTTTATTCTAAGATACCTGCAAGCAGGAGCTGCAGGGCTATGAACGCCACGGATATGTTCCCTGTGTCAGGGCCCCGCTGTGCTCACCTGGAACACCCACTAAGCCAGGGACTCTGCTAATGATGCCCTGCGTCACCCATTGCCTCGCCACCCTGCTGTTTTTGAGGCTCTTTACCCTTCCCGTGTCAGACCAACACACACAAACATACACACAGACATCCACGTGGCCACTGGGAGGGGGAACTCTCCCCACAAACCCCAGCAGGGAGCTGCCCCTATCCCCAGGCCTCCCTTCTGGCCTGGGTGCATTTCCAGTCAGACCTCAAACTTAGGAGGCTGCAGCCCCATTTTCAGAGGTCATGGGTAGGCGGTGACAGGATGTGATTGATGGCTAGTGTTATAGGAGTCACATTCCCCTCACTCAGGGCTCTGGAAGCACCCCTACAAGTCTGTTCTGGTGTTTTCTCTTTTCCTGACTCATCGCATCACCATGTTACCATTTCCCTGAAAGTAAGACCTAGCCAGACCATCAGCTCTAATGCATCTTTTGGAGCAAAAATTTATATAAGATCCAGTATGGTATTATATCATATCATATCATACCATACAAGACTGGGTCTTATATTATAGTAAAGTAAGACTGGGTCTCATATTAATTTTTGCTCCAAAAGACACATTAGAGCTGATGGTCCGGCTAGGTCTCATTTTCGGGGAAACACGGTATTTGCAGAAGGAAGCAGATCATGAGCAACTGCAACCAGGAGCTACCACGGGCTAAGTCCTCACTTCCCCAAGCCCATGGGTGGGCATCCCCAGCGAGGTGTCAGGCGAGAGAGGTGCTAAAAAGGGTCTGGGGCTGCCTACTTCCCTGCTTCCCTGCATCCCTGCTCTCCTCCCCAGGACCCAAGTTGCAGAGAGAAGAAAACCAGGGTAACCTGTCACCAGGCAGCTGAGGATGAGGAGCTCCACCAACAAAACCAGAGGCCAGGGGCTGGCTGGGATCAACCCTTTGAATTCCAAAGTGAGAAACTGCTGACCAGCACACGCACGCACGCGCACGCACACACACGCACGCACGCACACGCACACACGCACGGCTGTGCCCTAACTGGCCTCTCAGAGCCCTGATGCTGACTGAGCAAAGCCAAAGGGTTCATCAAGCCCCAGCTGTGTGCAGAGCACTGCGGTTGGTGTGCTGTGAAAGATTTGAGCTGAGAATTATAACAACAGAAACCCAAAAACCTGTGATCACAGCCCTGCTGTGAAGAAGTTCATGACCACATTAACAGGATAAACTTCAGCCACGTGGAGGAAAACCTGGCTTGGAATCTCAGTTCTGCCTCCAGCTGTGTAACTTGATGGCAGGAGGGCCAAGGAAAGTTTGAGAAGGCCACGCCAGCGCGAGCATTCAATGGCATGGTTCCCTCCCATCTGATTAATAGCACCCTCACCTGTTCAGCCCGCTTACACCCGTTTTAGCATTTTTATCAGGTCAGGGGGACAAGGATTATAATTCCCCGTTTGCAGATACACAGGAATTGCAGGATCAGAGAGGCTGAGTGCTTCTTCTATGTCTGCCCAGCAAGAAAGTGCTGCAGCTGGACTAGACACTCCCTGCCTGTGCCTGCCACCTCACAGCTACCCTGGGAAGTACCTTCCAGAGGGAGGCACCTCACAGCTGTTCCTGGCTCCTCCTCCTCACAGGTTCCCTTAAATTGGTCCCAGAATGTAGCTTGTAACAGGTTTTGGTGACTTCTGTTCCGTCACTTGGACATTTTCCCCACATCAACTCCATTCCTCTCAAAGTTGCCTTAGGAGACAGCTGAGTTGCAGCAGCTCCTGCAGGCAACACGTGGCTTCCCTGGCTGCACGCTCTTCCCACCTGTCCCAGGACAGGGTCCTTTTCTGTGCTTTACCACATGTGGCTTCCGGTGCCTTAGGCAGCAGGTTTCCTCGGAGAGCCAGCACTGCCTGCACACTTGGGCTCTTTGTGCTTCTGAAGCCCGCAGAGGGTAGGGGCGCCCTCTTGGGCTGGGAAAGGCCAGCTGAGAGACTCACTTGGGCACCAGGCCTTTCCCTGAGACGAAATGTCAGACTAGAAGGAGCCTCCCAAACCCTAGCTACTGCTTTGTCCGGAGCTATTTCCCAGGCTTTGTTATTCACAGACAACAGATGTTGGCTCAACTCAGATCCATCCAGAGCCTCACTTGGATGGAGCCCCACAGCTGAGTAACTAACTGTTGTGTTCTGGGGGCCCATACACTGCCTCCCCGGACCTTTCACAGGTACCCAAGGGCAAGGCTCAGGGCTCACCACTTCCTTCTAGGCCTAAGTCTTTCATGCCTCCTCACTTGCTTTTCATGCATTTTGCCTGATGTTTTCAATCCCGGAGGCCCATTGTTACAAAACAAACATCTTCCAATCTCACTCAACTCCAGCCCTTAAAACAAACCCTCTGGCCTCGCCCAATCACAAGGCGCCGCCCCTCCCACTCACAGGGCCTTGCCCAGAACATTGTCTTCTGAAAGGAGCCCTGACAGGAAAGGTCAAGGGGAGAATCTGCTCCTCCCTTGGGAAACATCCTGGTGTGTCCCAAGCTGGAGAAAATAGCAGCTTTCTCTGCTGAGGCCTCCTGAGCCCAGCCAGAAAACCCTCTCTGTTTCAAGAGGCTGTTTTTTATAGATTGATAGACTGTGCCTGTGGCTGTTTTACTGTACCAAAGTGCTCCCACACACAAAGATGTGTGGTGGAGAGAGAGAGAGAGAGAGGATACCAAGAACACATTAATTATCAGGAAACACTGTCCAATCCGTCACTGAGGCCACTGCAGAACTAGGAGCCAACTCTGTGGGGAGTGAGAGAAACCTGCCCCTCTACCACATTACTCACTTGTAGCAAACACAGACTTCAGGTTTCAGTCCCCCAAGGGTATGTCATACTAGTGTGCATTGGTAGGGCAGGTAGTCAAAGTTAGGATGGGGGAGCAGTAGAGATAGAGCTGTCCCTCGGGTCTGACCAGGGCTCAGCCTTTGGGCGTGGAGGGCGAAGAAGGTCAAAGCTTTGGGATACCCTCAGAGTGGAGTTCCTAAGACCCAATGAATCTGAGGGCTCAGGGAGCAGAAGTGATATCTGCTACCCTCTGACACTGCCCCTAAAATGCTGAGTGACCATATTATTTACAAAGCCAACCAGGACCCTTTCAGGAGTGAAAGAGGGCACCATTCGTAGTTGCACAGGGATCTGTCCCAGACCAGCCAGCCTGTTGTCTATTGTCCTTTTCTCTCCTTCTACCACCAAGCACTACCTTCAGGAGTTTTGGCTCAAAGAAAACACACATACTTGCACACACACAATACATAAACATGCGTATACTGGAATCAAAACTTCCAGTTACATAGACTCAGGATGATGAAGCCGGGCCTGGCAGAAATGGGGACAAATCGAAGGTAGTCAGGACTCTGAGCTCAACATCAGGCAACAGTGACATGCTGCCATCCGTCACCAATCAAATATTAGGAGACAAGCTAACATGGTGACATCTGGTGGGGGAGGGGACAGCCTCACTCTGCACTGGTACCTTCCACCCCTGTCCCACCAACCAGATTCTGCCTCACTGGGACCAGCCACGCCATCCAGCGAGTTCTCCCTCAACTTCTCATCCCAAAGTGGACGAGCCCGTCTTTATCTGGTCATGTCCCCTCCTGTCACCAGGGAGAGCGTCCCCTCCTCATAGGAGAAACAAGTTCTTCCCTGTGACTTTAGGACCCAGCCCACCCCCTTCTGAAGTAATTAGCAGTTACCCAGCCTCTGGCCTCTGGATCTTTAAGCTTTACACCCTTTAGATCAATCATATTGGCATTTGAATGTTCTCTAACCTCTGTCATTCATACTAGTAATGATACTTGTTAAAATCTCCAGGTCTCGCATCATCCTCGAGCTAGCTCCATAGTTCTTTCTTCTCACAGGCTAACACCCCCAACCCCCCCCCCCAAAAAAAAAGTTGCTTCTACTTTGTGTCTCCACTTCCCAGTCAAGTAAGTCTTAGTCCACTGCCTCCAACGACCTCTGCACCACTCAATCCACTGGCCATTTGTCAGGTTTCCTGTCACTGAACTGCTCAGCGATTTAAACAACCCAGTTGAGCACTCCCGCCCTCCTCCGCGAAGCACTCCTGTCTCTCAGCTTCTCTGGCTCCAGAAAACCCTCCTGATTTTCTTCCTACCTTTCTGTCAAGTTCTCCACCCCGTGCCAGGCTTCTGGTTTTCTGCCCAACCTTGACCTGTTGGCTTTCCTGGACTCTCTCATGCCTCATTTCCTCTTCTTTCTGCATCCACTCCGGAGGTGACTGCATACCCCCTGTGGCCCCAATTACCATCTCTACACCAGCCTTGCATCTCCAAGCTCCAGAGCCTGCAAATACATCCAAGAATATTTCCACAGCTGACGTGGAGTGATCCACCAGAACGCTGCTGAGCATGACACCTCAGACTCAGGACCCTGCCCCAGGGCCCCGGTCAGGAAAGCAATGTTTTCCAATCCTCCCCGTTAATCAGGATAGAAACTCAGAAGACAGCCTCCAGATGTCACCCTCATGCTTCACATCTAATCCATGACCAAGTCCAGTTGTCCTAAATGTTTCTTAAAACTACCCACTTTTATCTCCACTGTCATAATTCTAGTCCATGTTCGTTACGATTCGTCACTTGGACATAGGTAATAGGCCCCTTGTCTTCTGCAACTATGCCCACTCCAAAACTACATATATACCATAACTATACTATATACTATACTATATAAAACTATACATATATACATATATATGTATATATACAAATTAATATATATGACATATATATATACACAAATTAAATCATTGCTTTTTTCAAAAACCAATACCCTTACTATGATCTAAAAACCCCTCCATGATCTAAGACCGTTTGTCTATAGCTCCAGTCTCATCCCACACCACTCTCCCAAGTTATTATATCCCAGAAACACTGCTTTTTATTTCCTCAAACTTGGACTTCTAGCCTCAGGGAGCCTTCTCTCTGGCTCTAATCCACTTGCTCCATTCTCCCTTCATCTGGTCCATTTCCACCTTTCCTTCAAGTCTCAGCTTAAATGCCTCACTTCTCTACCTTCAATTAAATGTCCTTGCATTTTGCTCTTATGGCATCCCATAATTCCATTCGGTCGCACGTGTAATAAGGATGCTAAAGAATTGTTTGTTTATATATGTCTGTCTGAGGAGACGATAAACTCTGTAACAGCCGTACTTATTTCACCGGTACATCTATGTAGGATATACAGTGTCTATTCCATAGTAGATGCTCATTAAAGAGCTGATGAATGAAAGTTACCCTTTTAAAAGAATGGAAATAAACTGGAGTCTGTTCAGAAGAGAGAGACCACAGGGCCAGGAGGTCTTCAGCAATGCTGTGACAGTAGAAAATATTTCAACAATACTTACTATCAGCCACGTACTACACTAAGAACTTCATTTGTGTTGTCCTGATTAATCCTCAGAGCAATCCTTTTAGACGGTTCTACCGTTACCATCCCCATCTCTTATATGGAGAAATTGAGGCAAAGCGGAACTAAGTCCCTTCAAAGTCACACATACAGTTACAAAAATCAGGGGACCAACACAGACAGGCTGGCCCCCAAGGCTGAGCTCTTGGCCACTACACCATCTCCGTAGGAACCAAGGGAGACGCCCCTGGAGGAAAGAAGGAAACGTTCTTCAAATACCCAAAGTGCTGATATGTGGAAGTAAAAAGCAGCTTGTTCTGTGTTGACCCAAGGGATGGAATTAGAAACAATCATTGATTGGATACAGAAAAACAAATTTTGGCTCAGTATAAGAGGGAAAAACTTGTACTAGCTAGATCTGTCCAAAAACAGAATGGACTGCCTCAGGGGGTGGTACTTATGTAAAGGCTAGAAATCTGTGGGATGGATGGAAGACAGACAGATATTAAGTGGGCAAGTTGACTAGAACATGTGATGCTATTGTCACCCTGACAGTCGGCAATTTATCTCCCACACTTTATACATTTCCATTTATTGTATGGAACAATGACACATATTTTCAGCACCATGGCCATAAATCTCAATTATCAATAAAAAGATAACATTAATGAACTAATAAGGTGGCCTCCCCAAATTCTTTGTGAATGAAGCAGAGTCTGAAATTTTTAAAACAATTAGTAAAATGCTAAGACAGACGAGTGGACTGATTTTGGAACGATTTATAACAGAAGAAAGGCATCCAGGTGAACCCACAGCCAATCAGAAATTCAATCAACCAGGGCAAACAAACACCCCCCCAGCATTTCAGTTCATCTGGGTTTTCACATCGAGCCTCCCCCCCACCATCTCCAGTCTTTTAGCCACTTTATCTGAGGGTGGTTAAATTCTGGATCAATTTACATGTTTGTTTACAAAATACATCACAGACTGGGGAAAAAAATCTAGCCAGACTAGCCTGTTGTTCCTTGCTTCTAAAGTAAATTGTGGTGGTGAGGTGAAGGGAAAGAAATAAAAAAAAAGAGTAAGAAAATAAAATGAAGGGGCTGGTGGGAGAGGCCTAAACACTGCAATTTTCCAGCCATTTTCATCCAAATTGTCTGCAATTTCCCCATGGCCCAGGCTCCAAATTGCGAGTGAATGCTTCAGCCGTAATCCCGGCTGGAACCCAAGCGCGCTGTCGTGGTAATAACAGCCGGCCTCACAGCAGAACATGCAGATGTACATCCTGCCTAGGCAGAGTCCAGGTTTAAAGCAGGGCCAGGCTGAGGAAGTGCCCAAATCCTCCATCTCCTTCTCCTACTTCTAGAAAACAGTCCTCCTCTAGGTCTGCAGGAATCTGAGACCCAGGAATCTATTTCAGACATTACAAACTCCCTTCCCCCACTCCCTTTAACGGATGAGAAAACAGGCCCAGAGAGGTGAAGTGACTTCCCTGAGGCCACACAGCAAGTTACTATAGTAATAAGGCCAGAGACTTGGGCTGCAGGTACTGCTTCTTTCTCTGCCGCCTTCTCCCTGACTAGATGTAGGCAAAGATCTTGAGGGAAGAACTTACCTCTTTGCCAAAGCACTTTGCTTGTCCATGTGAAAATAAAAGGAGAAATAGAAATGGAATCTAGGTAATGTAGTGTTCCTTACCTATGAAAGTCAACTCCAGGATCCTAGAGGATAAAAATCCATCCATAAATGAGAAAGAAGACACATACCTAATGGGATATGTATACCTTGAACCATTGGAAGTTCATTAAAATTCATAATGGAGCTGATAATTAAACACATAAATACATGGTGTGACAGGCATTAAATCTAATTATTGCACCTCTGAAAATCAATTTGTGCATGTGGTTATTAATTTGTAGTTGTCATTAATTACCAGTGACAAGATCAATATGCAGCTACTTCTCGGCTGCCACCGCACCCTGCCAGAGGAATGGGTCCACACTAAAATACTGGGGACACTGGGTTTCCTGGAGAAAACAGTGATGAGCTGTCATGAATTTGGTCCAGTAGGAAGATAACTGTGGTTCAGGAGCTATCGTTTCCTTACCACGATATCTATGCACTGACTGCCCTGTGTCTATGTGTTGACATCCGGGGACAATTTTAACGTCACCCACTCTGGTGCTGAAGTCAGATGCAGGCTCTGAACTCCACTCTGCTGCCCCCTACATACAGGGTACAGGCAGATTATGTACTCCCTCTGGTTCCTCCTGTGAGATGAGAGGATGGTGAGGGCATCAAAACCAGAGTATCCCAAGCAGGGCCAGCCACACAGCAACCATTATTCTTATTTACCAAGTTTCATCAGCCTGTTTCTCTGTGAAGATGAAGTTTCATTAATAATAATAATAATAATAAATAGAAGTTGTTATTATCCTGGTTCTTCCTACCTGTCAAGGTTGCTGGGTGGGCAGTTGTTCAGTAAAAGATAGCATATGAGAAAGCCTTTTTGCAAACTGAAAAGCACCCCAGCAACTGAAGATGAATGTTTCTCCCTGGTATGGAGGGGAGGGGGTAACTGTTGAGGGCCCAGGCTCAGGGAGGCACCTCTTTCTCTGCCAAGTCCTTCAGTTGGGAAAGACTGACTGGTCCAGCTTCCCTGTGCAGACCCCCTGGGAAGGCAACTTTGCATCTGCAATATGAAAGCGTTTAGAACCAGCCTGATCCCTGGGTGAGGCTGTTTTCTATGTAAAAAGACTATAGGTGACCGGCAAAGGCATTTCCAACCTGTACAGCACCTTTGTGAAATATTTTCTCATAGAAAATATTAGTCCAGGAGGAAGAGAGAAACACAGACCTCCTGGTGCTGGAAGTCAGTGACACTAACGTGTAAGGGACGGCTCTCAGTGTCTTAAAAAATTAAAGACAAGACAATGCAAAGAGCTGGCAAGACTTCAAAGGGGCAGCTGGAGGACTCAAAACTAACTTTGCCAGCATCCCAGTGTTGCCTGGGTGACTCCGTTAGCAGGTGTTTACCTGATCCTCCCAAGGCTGTGCTGCGTGTGTCCTTTGAATAGACCAAGAACAGATCTCTCCCCCTCCCCGCCCGTCCTCCCCCATCCTGCCTGGCACATGGACCAGGCTCCCAGCATGGAGTTTCTGGAGGGCATGCAGCCAAGCTAAGGAGCAGCAGTACTCTCAGAGTGCTTGATACTGCACGAGGACCAAATTGGCTTTCCTGGAGAACATGGAGATTAATGACGCCACCCACTACCTCCCATCACCCCCTGCCTGAAAAAAAGGCTTGTTTGATTGTTCACTTCAGGGGAGGAAAATGAGAGAGATGTCACTTCACATGGAGCTAAAACACTTGTCTTAAATCATCTCCTCCGGACAGACGCAGCTCACTGGGGCTGCATAAGACCTCCCCATCCCCAAACAGGAGAATTCTGAGCTGAAATATTTCAGCACACAGGGAGCCCGCTCGTTGGACAGCTCCTGGGTCTCTGGCTAGGGGTTTACCGACTGCAGCCCCTTCCACCAGGAGTAACACAGTAGCTGGTGTGCTGGCCCTGCTTTCCTTTTTTTTTTTTTTTCCTCCAAAAGAGTGAGAGACAACCCTTGCAAAGCAATCTGCTCTATGAGCAGGGCCAGAACCTCTAGATTTTTCTTTGTACCTGTTCACGGCTTGTTACCGTTTATGCGTTAGAAAGCGTTTTTTTCTTTTAATTGATACCAAGGGGCTGCTTGCTCCTTTAAAGTGATTCAGGGTTGGCATTGCTCATTAAAGGAGAGAATAGAAGGTGGGGCTGAAATGTAGCTAATTATGTCAGGCTTGAAAAGAGGGCAGGTGAAGGCTTTTCATCCGAGACCTTTGCATATTGCTAAATTAAAAGAATGTCTTGTGCTGATAAACAGGTTGGAGCCAGGCAATGAAGCAGAGCTACTGGAGGTCAAGGCCAGGGCTGCTGAGGAGGTGTTTACCTTCATCTTGAGCTCTAGGAGGTGGTGAGGAGGGAGGGGGATGGAAGAGAGGGCACCTGTCCCTCAACCTCCCTGCCCCTCATCTTCTCTGCCCCTTCTCCCCATAGACACACAGCTTTAAAATTATGGACAGAAAAAGACGAGCCAGCCAAATACAGCCTACAGTCCAAATCTAGCCAGCAGCCTATTTTTATATATTTCACTGGTTGCCGGGAGGGAAAGCATGGAATAAAAAGAAGAAATAATATTTCATGATGTGAAATTCATGTGCAATTCAAATTGTGGTGTCACAAATAAAGTTTCATCGGAACACATATTACTGACACACTATCTCTGGCGTTCCTATGCTATGACAGCAGAATGGAATCGTTGCAGCAGAGACTATATGGCCCATAAGGTCTAAAATATTCCCTACCTGACACTTTACAGTAAACATGTTAATGACCCCCGCTTCAACGTAAATGAAAACAGCTGTGGTTAGGGCTGAACAGTAACAGGGAAGTGTGGAACTTGCTTTGGACCTGGAGTTAGAAGAGCTGGGTTTGAAGCCTATCTTCAACTCTGCGGGGGAAAAAAAATTCACATACATCTCTGAGCACAGGTATCCCCATTTGCAAAATGGAAATAACATTCTGTGGATGTTAAATAAGATGAGCTATACGAGAGCAACAAAATAAAAGAGACTTAGTAAAATGCTTGGCATAGAGTAGATGCTCAATAAACACAATGCTCACAATAAGAAGCAGCATTATTTACAATAGTCAAACTATGGAAACACCCAAGTGTCTACATTATGTATATACGTATATATATATACACACTACATTATGTATATATATACACACATAAGTATATTATTCAGCTATGCAAAAGAACAAAATCCTGCCACTTGTGACAACAACGGATGACATGGATGGACCTTGAGGACATTGTGGTAAGTAAAATAAATCAGACAAAGGCAAATACTGTGATACCATTCATATGTGGCATCTAAATAATCCACTCAGAGAAACGGAGCGGATTGGTGCTTATCGGGCTGGAGGCTAGAGGAAATGGGGAGGCATTGGTCAAAGGGTACAGACTTCTGGTTAGAAGATGAGTATGTTCTGGGGATCTCGTATTCGGCATGGTGATTACAGATAATACTGTACTGTATACGTGAAAATAGCTAAGAGAGTAGATCTTAAATATCCTCCCCCTAAAAAAATGGGAATTACCGTACTACGACATATGTATATTAAATCAATGCCTTCTACACCTTAAAGTTATACAATGTTCTATGTCAATTATCTCAATAAAGTAGGGGGAAAGAGAACAGAATGAATAAAAGAATAAATTCACATATAGCCTTTATCAAAAGCCGCTACATCTTTCAAGATCCCACTTTGGTTCCATTTTTTCAAGAAAGTTCCATCTCTCCCCAGCCAACCTCGCCCCAAATGCTCCCCCTTCTCTGAATGTCTGCATTGTCTACCAAACTTCTCTCTCCTTTTCACCTCTATCTGACCGCTTGATGCTAATTAGCTTCCACAGACATCTAGCTCATCCTCCCTTCAGATTGTCAGGTTAGTGCCATGCTGACATGTTCCCTGCTGCGCAGGAACTACCCGAGAAGACATGCACATGCATCTCTGAGTGAGAAACACCACGTATGGTGCTCAGACAACATGCTATGGCATTTCTCAAAGGGCTGGGGTGGTCAGTGAGGGCTTCACAGAGGAGGCGGGCCTGGAGCCGAGTATGAGCATTCATGATTCTGCTTGTGCAGAATTTCCCTCAAATAGAGTGGCACAGGACAGCCTAAGCTGTGATAAGTATGTGGAAGCCAAGATGTGGAGACTAGTTTCAGGAATGGGACAGTGAGAGTGCAGGGGAAGACAGAGACTTGCGGCAAATGAGTTCCACTGTTTGGGGCTTCAAATGACAGAAAACCAAGCTCAATCTGGACTAAATCTAAGAAAATTGCATTAGCTCACATAACTAGAATGCTGGAAGTAGGACTCCAAGCACAGTAGGACTTAGGTTCAGTTTCTTTGCAACTTCTCTTGGCTCTGCTCATCTCTGTATAGACGTTCATCTCTGTGTAGACATTCTCAGACTAGTTTCCCACGTGGTGTCAAGATGGCTGCCAACAGCGTCTGAGCCAATATGCTCCCTTGTTCACATCCAGCAAGATAAAGGGAAAAAATTCTCTCCCCTACCCGTGAAATGAAAGCCCTTTCCTTCACTCTGATTGGGCAAACGAGGGTCACATGATCACTCCTGGACTAATAGTAACCTGGCCTCCTGAACAGGTCTCTAGCCAGAGCAGGCAGTGGGACCACCACGTCGGGCTTAGACTAATCAGTATCCACTGCAGGGCCCAGCTTCCCCCAATCACACAGGCTGCATGGAGCAGGGGCGGACACCTGGATAAAATTGGAGCGCTGCTAGAAAGGAGGAGGGGAGACTGGATGCTAAGTAAGCAACTAACACTCTTCTCTACAGATGGTAAATCAGAGGAAAGGAGAATTGGAGCCACATTGCAGATAACAGTCAAAATCAAGCTCAAAACCTCAGATGGTGTCTTGAAGATGAAAGTGGGTCCCTGTGTTGCTCTCCAAAACTAGCTCATGCATGGGTTTGTAACCACCCGAACCAACATGGAAAAGGCTGAGTCAAAATATTGAAAAGAGGAAGAGACAGAGATAAGTTGTTGTAAGCCAGGTTTCACTTTGACTTTCTGTGCTGCATAGACAAAAATCATGTCGAAAGGGCATCCCTCAGCAAACCTCATCATTGGCGCTGAAGGTAGCTCCAGACTTTTCCTTACTGCTGCCCAGGAAAAGAGCTTGTCTCTTTTTGGCTTCCTCTCTACTAGCGCTTACGGAGAATAACACACTCTTTACATTTATTTTTTTTAGAAATGACAGAAATATTCCTGGTGCTTGGGTTAAGTAATTAAGACTTGCTCTGGGAACACCGAGGAAACCCATAAAATGGCTGTGTGGCTTCGTAAATGAATTACTTAGTGTTTAATTACTAAAAATTACTATCAATTACTAAATGTTACTGCAAATTACTTGCAGAACAGACACATTTGTTTGTGGCTATTAATGGTTTCAATTACTCCTCATAGGTAATTGGTTTCTGCTCGCAGACGGGTACCAACTGTCGAATAGGAGCTCAGCAATAAAATATGCTGCTCTTCTTCCAGCCTCTTTCAGCTCAAAGCTGAGATCTTAAACACTGGCGCCACCTTTCCTCTGGGTTTCTCTGCTATGTGTACTGCTTCCATTGGGACTCCTAGGGCTGGTGAGGACCCAGGAGACGTTCTCTTCTGATGTGCAGAGCAGAAAGCACTAACCCTGAGGTTAGTGGTGACTCAAAATCACACAATTACTGTCATAACATAAATGAACATCAAAAACATTCTGCTAAGTGAAAGAAGCCAGTCACAAAAGACCACACATTGCATGATCCCATTTATATGAAATGTCCGTAAGAGGCAAATCTATAAAAACAGAAGTAGATTAGATTAGTGGCTGCCTGAGGCTGGGAGAAAGGGAGAAATGTGGGGCGGGGCAAAAGGGGTGAGAAGTGACTGCTAATAGGTACAAGGTTTATTTGGAAGCTGACAAATCCTAAAATTAGATTGCGATGATGGTTGTACAACTCTATCAATATACTTAAAAGCATTGACTTATACACTTTAAATGGATGAACTATAAAGTATGAAAACTCTATCTTAATATAGCTGTTACAACAGAGATGTTTAATCACACAATTAGATGGTAGGAGGGCTGGATCAAGGAGCTGACACTCCTCACTCCCATTCTATTGCTCTCTCCCCTGGACCACCCTGCTTCGACCTGTGTCTGACTCTGCAGAAGGCATAACTCACTGAAGAAAAATGGTCTTTTATGAAGGGGTCACTTCCAGCTATTGTGTATTATTAAGAGGACATAAACTATGTTCACTAAAGTAGCATAAAATGCAGCCAGAAAATGTACTTAATGACAGAAAGCCAAATTAAATAATGTCTTCTCTTGGGTACATCCTAAACACAAAGTTTGTGACAAGGGCTTGTTAGCAGGTAGTTTATTGTAGGACGTGATCCTAGAGAATAGGATGGAGAGAATGGAAGAATAAAAAGGGAAGGGAGAAAAAAGCCAATCCAAGAGTGCATTATAGAGCAGACTTAATAATTATGAACAACTGAGACTCAACCTACTATAGGTCTCTGAAGAGTTGCGTACACTATGCTTCGGAAGTGTGTCCAAGATATGGAGCAGGAAATATTCATGTACTGGCTCCTGACCACATCGGTAAAGGATTGCTCCAAAGGTCATTTAACTTCCTTGCTCTTCCAAACTAGCATATGAGCCAGCACAGTTGAACAGGACTCTATAGCATCCTCCATGGTAGAGACAAAGAAACCCAAGCGCAGGAAGTAAGAGCTAAGCTGTGCAGCTCAGGCAGGCTCTGGCCAGGTGATATGTGCATGCAACCTGCTGCCACAGCAATTGCCAAAACCAGAAGGTGAATCCATGAATTTCATTAAAATTAACAATTTCTGCTTTGTGAAAGACAATGTCAAGAGAATGAGAAGATAAGCCAATGACTGGAAGAAATATTTGCAAAAGGTAAATCTGATAAAGGACTACTACGCAAAATATACAAAGAACTCTTATAATTCAACAATAAGAAACCAAAGAATTTGATTAAAAATGGGCAAAATTTTGAACAGACACTAATCAAAGAAGATATACAGCTAACAAGCATATGAAAAGATGCTCAACATCATATGTCATTAGGAAATTGCAAAATTAAAACAATTAGAATGGGCAGAATTAATGGCACACCTATTAGAATGGCCAGAATTCAAAACACTGATACCAAATATTGGCAAGGATGTGAAGCAGTAAAGACTCTCATTTATTGCTGGTGAGAACACAAAACGATGCAAACAGCCATATTGAAAGACAGTTTGGCAGTTTCTTACAAAACTAAACATGCTCTCACCATAAGTTCCAGCAATCATGCACCTTTGTATTTACCCAAATGAGTTGAAAACTTGTATCCACACAAAACCTGCACATGGATGTTTGTAGCAGCTTTATCCATAACTGCCAAAACTTGGAAGCAACCAAGATTTCCTTCAGGAGGTGAATGGATAAATAACTGTGGTACATCCAGACAATGGAATATTATTCAGTGCTAAAATGAAATTAGTTATCAAGCCATGAAAAGACTTGGAGGAACCTTAAAAGCATATTACTCGGTAAAAGAGGCCCGTCTGAAAATGCTACCTGCTGTATGGTTCCAACTATATGACATTCTGAAAAAGGCAAAACTGTGGAGATAGTAAAAAGATCAGTGGTTGTTAAGGGATTGGGAGAAGAGAGGGATGAATAAGCAGAGCACAGGGGACTTCAAGGGAAGTGAAAATATTCTGTATTATTTTACAATTGTGGATACATGTCATTGTACATTTGTCCAAACCAGTAGAATGTACACCACCAAGAATGAACACTAATGTAAACTGCAGACTTTGGATGATAGTTATGTGTCATTGTAGGTTCATCAATTATAACAAATGTAGCACTATGGTACAGGATGTCTCTAGTGAGGGAGGTTGGGGGCAGGAGGGGGTACACAGGAATCTGTCTTTTCTGCTCAATTTTTCAGTGTACCTAAAACTGCTCAAAAATATAAAGTTCATTAATTAAAAACACAAACAAAAGATAACTCAAGAAGGTGTGAGATAAGGCATCAAAAATGTCCAATATAAGAGATAGTATCAGAATTATAATTATAAATTATAACTACAGCGGCAGCTCCATCAACAACTTCAACAAGAACCAAATTTAAGAACAACTGAGTTGGCAATGTGGGCAAGAACTCCAGCCTAGAATAGCATTCACTTATGTCTGGAAGATTAGAGTTTTAATGGAATTTCAGCATTCCAGCGCTTTGGGGGAATATTACATTGGCCACAGGTCCTGCCTACACTCTTCAATCAACCACACTAAAAGATGAGTACTTCCCAATCCCCAGCATCCCCCAGTATTCTTAGCTATTGTTTCACTGATCTTATTCTCTGAAAATTTGTCCTTAGATGTGTCAACGTCATACCAGGTCCATACCTTCTCTCATCTCTGTACACGTCTTCCTCCTGTCTGCCCCATATGCCCCTGCTTATGCTATTGCTTCTCCTCAAATATCCTCTTCTACTTCCCTTTCTCTTTCTCCAGACAGAGCCAAACTTGAAAGGGCTTTCGTCATGCAGGGACTCTGGTCCCGCTCCCCGCACCAGAATACAGGACATGGTGAGGCCAAAAAGGAACAACAGCGGAGCCACAGGGGAGTCATACCACTATATTCTCGATGGCAGCTGGTCAAGACACAAAAGCAAACATCCGCCAGTACCCCAACGAGGGGTCTTCATGCACCCCAGTTTTGCTGGCGGCCAGGCCAGACACAGAAAGTAGGATCAACACAATCCGCAATCCACAATCCGCTTGCTAACCGCACTTGCTAGCTGCAGTCCGTTCTCTGTGTCTCTGCAAACAAACAAACCAACCCCCTGCTAACTGCAATCCGTGCTTGCTAGCCCAGCCACGGCAGTTATATCAGTGGCCAATGGCTAACTGGTTACAGCTGACAGCCAACTAGCCATAGCTGATGACCATCTACTACCCGAGCCAGCACCTTTCCACATGAGACCGAGAGCCTGGAAACTGCTCTCTGGGACTCTGTCCCCACAGCTTTATATGTCTTATTTCATTTAATCCTCATCACAAACCAATTCGGAAAGTACTCTGATTACAGGAAACCATGGCCCCTAGAGGTTAAGCAACTTTTCCAAGATCACACGGCCAGTTAAAAGTCAAGTCACAGAGGGAAATCCAAGATGGTGGAATAGACAAAAGCTGTGCATGTTTCCTTTCGTGAACACATTAAAATTACTACTAATTATAGAACAATCAATCTGGAGAATCATCTGAAATCTGGCTGAACAGAAGTTTTATAACTAACGATATAAAGAAGTCATGTCAAGACTGGTAGGAGGGGCTGAGACACGAAACAGGCTGGTCCCAAACCTCCATGTGGTAGATGAAAATTTGGAGGGATATCTCAGCCACAAAAGTCCCCTCTGGAGGAGCGAAGGACCCTAACCCCACTCCAGGCTCCCCAGCCCAGATTATTGGTGCCAGGAAGAAGAGCTCCCACAACATCTGTCTGTGGAAAACAGTGAGAATTCCAACCATCCAGGTGGGACAGAAGGCTGTGGGAAACCTAAACGTGCACAGATTCACTCGCTCGCAGACACTCACCTTGGGATCCAGCGGAGGGATGGTGATTCGAGGGGCGTCAGAGGCATATGGAAAGCAGACCGAGGTGCATGGCTTCAAGGCCAGGGCTGGAGGACAGTTCCAATTTCCCTGTGAGGAGTCCTCTTCCCGTACAGCCAACAAGCGGCCGCCATCTTTAATGTGTTGAGCACGTCCCCTACGCTTACGGCTGAATCTGAATCTGATTGGTCTGGTGAGCTCCAGGGCTCTGCCATGTTGACTCACTGGAATCCTGCCCCACCTAACACTCCCAATGCCGGAGGCACTTTCTCTGCAAGCAGTCAGCTCTGCCTGCATCGTACTCTTTCTTAGAAAACTATCAGAGTCTGTGGGCCCCAAGCAGGCAGCAACTGGCCTTGGTGTGCTCTGAGAGACTTTTGCTGAGTAGCCCCAGGCTCAGCTCTGGCACCAAATCAGAGTCTAAATCAGGGCTGTCAAAATGGGCCAACTGTGGTCCGCAATCCATTGTTAATTGGCCCGCAGCAAATTCCAAAAATATATTTAGTTTACTTAAGTAAACCAGGTGAGGCAATACGTACTTCACCTCGAGTGAGTGGCCCGGCTGTTTGTGTATTTTACCGCATATGGCCCTTGGTAAAAAACGTTGAAAAAAGTTTGGACACTCCTGGTCTAAATTAACCTGATGACCACAACACTTCCCACTGTAGTGACTCCCTGAAACCCTGCCTCACCCAACTTGCATACCCCACAAGGCTTTATTTGTGGCTGAACTTTAAGTGAGCCAGCAGGTGGCAGCAGACCCTGGGGTGTCCTGGCTTTTTGCAGGGCTACTCCAGGCCTGGGTACTGGTGGCAATTGTCCTAAGTTTGCATCGTGGCCTCTCCCACATGCTTCCCAGTTTAACACAGGCAGCAAAAAATCATGAATTTCTTTGTAGCTCCTACCAGGTAGTCCCCAGCTGGTCTCAGGTAGTGGATGACCTAGACCTGCACCAGAGGCCTTCCCAAGAGGCCCCAGAACAAACATACTTGGAGGTTGGCTTCAGACCACAGCAGAGCACCACCCAATTAGCCCCACAAGCAGTGCACACAAAAGGCAGTCTCAACAGGCACCAGAGCCCACTCAGCAGGGTCAGCCCCCTGATACTACAGCCTGTAAACTGTGGATGTGGCCAAACCCCACAACCAATCAGCCTGAGGGTCAATGCCACCCACTGACATGCTAATAGGAATCAAGGCTCAATGATAACAGTAGGATACACACAACCCACACAAGGGACACTTCTGGAGCACACAGAGCAGGTGGTCAGGGATACTGTGCCAGGGCCCCACAGGACACTTACTACATAAGGCCGCCCAGACAAGACTGAAAGATATAGCAGATCTACCTAATATGTAGAAACAGAGAGCCAGCCAAAATGAGGAAAAAAGAAATATGGCCCAAATGAAAGAACAGGAAAAAATTCCAAAAACAGAACTAAACAAAATGGAGGCAAGCAACCTACCAGAGACAGAGTTGAAACAGTGGTTATACGGCTGCTCAAAGAACTTAGTGAGAACTTCAACAGAGAGATAACAAGCATAAAAATGACATAGAAACCATAAATAAAAGGGCCAGTCAGAAGTGAAGAATACAATAACTGAAATGAAGAACACACTAGAAGGAATCACCAGCAGACTAGATAAAGAGGATCAAATCAGTGATTTGGAAGACAAACTAGCAGAAAACACCCAATCAAAACAGCAAAAAGAAAAAAGAATCCCCCCAAATGAGGAGAGTTTAAGAGACAACATTCACATCACAGGGGTACCAAAAGGAGAAGAGAGAAAGCAAGAGACTGAGAACCTATTTGAAGAAATAATGACTGAAAACTTTTCTAACCTGGTGAAGGAAATAGACATACAAGTCCAGGAAGTGCAGAGAGTCCTAAACAAGATGAACACAAACAGGTCTACACCAAGACACATTATAATTAAAATGGCAAGGGTGAAAGACAAAGAGAGATTCCTAAAAGAAACAAGAGAAAGGCAACTAGTAACTTAAAAGGGAGCTCCCATAAGACTGTCAGAAGATTGCTCAATAGAAACTTTGTAGACCAGAAGGGATTGGCACAAAATATTCAACATGATGAAAAGCAATGACCTACAACCAAGATGACTCTACCCAGCAAGGGTAGCATCAAAAATCGAAGGACAGATAAAAAGCTTCCCAGACAAAAACAAACAAACACACACACACACACACACACACAAAACTAAAGGAGTTCATTGCCCCCAAACCAGTATTACAAGGAATGCTAGAGAGACCTCTTTAAGATGGAAAATAAAAAATAAAAATTATGAATAATAAAATGGCAGCAACTACATATCCATCAACAATCACTTTCAATGTAAATGGATTAAATTTTCAATCAAAAGACATAGGAAAGCTGAAAAGACAAGAAACCAAAACCCTTACATGTGCCTACAAGAGATTCACTTCAAATTGAAAGATACACATAGACTGAATGTAAAGATATAGAAAAAGTTATTACATGAAAATGAAAAAAACAAACAAAAAATACTAGGTTAGCAATACTTATACCAGACAAAATAGACTTTAAAACAAAGGTTATAACAAAGAAGACAAAGATAAATACCCAGTAATCCCACCTCTGGGTATTTATCCGAAGAAACCCACAATGCTAATTCGAAGGGACATGTGCATCCATATCTTCATTGCATATTGTTTACAATGGCCAAGATGTGGAGGCAGCGTGGGTGTCTGTTGATGGATGTATGGATAAAGAGGAGGTGGTACATACATACAATGGAATACTACTTGACCATGGAAGGGAATATGTTCTTGCCATCTGCAGCAGCATGGATGGATTTGGAGGGTATGTGCTTAGTGGAGTATGTCAAACAGAGAAAGATAGATGCAATATGATTTCACTTATATATGAAATCTAAAGAACAAAATAAACAAAACAGAAACAAACTCATAGATACAGAAAACTTTTTGATGGTTGCCAGGAGGAGGGGGTTTGAGGGTGTGGGTGAAAAAAGTGAAAGGGATTAAGGAGTACAAATTGGTTGTACTCCTTAGTAATTATGGGGATGTAGAGTCTAGCATAGGGAATATAACCAATGATATGGCAATAGTGCCATAGGTATAGTGCCATGTGGGTACTAGACTGGTCAGAGGGATCATTTCTTAAATTACATAAATGTCCAACTACTGTGCTGTACACCTGAAATTAATATAAAATAATATTGAATGTCAACTGTAATTGAAAAAGTACAGTGGGGGAGGTGAAGGGGAATAAGAGGTCCAAATTTCCAGGTATAAAACAGATAAGTCATGGGGATATAATGTACAGCATAGGGAATATAGTCAATCATACTGAGAAAGCGTGGTACAGTGTCAGATGGTTGTTGGACTTATCGTGGTGATCACATCTTTAGGTACATAAACATTGAATAACGATGGTGTACCCCTGAAACTAATATCATATTGTATGTTAGCTATATTTTAATAAAATATCTTTTAAAAATGTCAATTTAGGATGTGAATCCGGACATTTTGACTGTAGACCCTGCACTAATGTACTGCCCCATTCATAGATGTCAGAGGGACAACTGAATGCTTCAGGAAAGTTGAATACAGGGATCTTTTACAAAGTTATGAGCAAAGTTAAGAGAATCCAACAAGAGGTTCTGAAATATCCTGAGGCAACAATAGCTGTTCCCACCCCTCAGGCCTAAGGAGCAAAGAAGGGAATAGTCACTGGAACCTGGAGAAAGCTGTAGGAGAGGGCAGCCCTGTGGGAGCTGGGACCTTGGATAGAGAAGTCAGCCTGCCAATCTGCAGGCCAGGAAGGAAAGAATCCGAGAAAGTATTATGCTGACCTCAGTTTCTGATCTCCTGTTGGAGCTTCCCATGGGCTGAACCCAAGCGAAAGCCAGAGGGCAAGAGAACACATTGATGCCACCCCTACAGGTCAGTGTCCCTGGGCACCCAGCAAGGAGAAGGGCGGTGAAAGAGTCTGGAGGACAAATGAGAAGACATAGCATTAATCTAAGCTAAGATCCAAACCCCTGCCTGATTCTAGTGCTCCAGTGTTTTCCTACAGGGGCTCAGAGGGGACAGCTGCCCCAATCCTGGATCCAACTAACCAAAGCCAAACGTAAAATAGGAGCAGGTGCAGTATTTGTTGAGGCATCCCTGACGGGCATTACTGAACCTTCTCATCTCCGGCACAGTCAATCCACTTGGCAATAATGCCCCAGTGCCTTCTCCTAACATGACACGCCTTTGAACATTTTGCTCGTTCTGATGGTCAAAAACGGCTCCAGTGGACCATCTCTTTAGAAAATGAGGCTGACCAGAATATCTGGCTGGGACACATACGCGTACAGCAGTTCTCAAAATCCACTCTAATGAGCCCAAGAAAGCACTTCCATGTCTGAGTCTTGACTATGCAGAATGAATGTAACATTAGGTCCGTGCCAAAGGCTTGCAAATCTTTCTGAAATATACCTTACAATCATATCAATGTTTTCTGTTCTAACTTAAATGAGTCAAAATATGGAAGAAGTAATAGGGCCACCGAATCACCATGTTTTTTTCTGAGCCCCAGAAGCGACGACCAGGTCAATAGCTGGCAATGGCTGCTCGCATTGTTGAGTTCTCACTGTGTGCTAAACATGGTGCTGACATAGACCTCCCTGCAACCCTAAGGAGAAAGTATGACTTTGAGCCCCATTTTATGAACAAGAAACCCAGGTTTATGGTGATGAAGTCGGAGACATCTTCTATGGGCTGTTCAGTGGGCTAAGACCAGGAAAGAATGCACAAAGGAAAAATAAGATGTCACCGAGCTTACGTTCTAGCTGGGGAGAGAAGACATTATCAAAACGATCTGGGAAAAGTGAATGGCAAAAAGGGTCAAGTTGCCAAGGTCTCAAAAAGGAAGCAATCGGGGTGGACTGGGCAGTCAGGAGTGGTGGACATTGAGCTGAGGACCAGGAGAAAGGTGAGGGAGGGGGCCTGTAGGTGCAGACTTGGGAAGATACGGGACATGGGCACAGCAAGGATGGTGCGGAACTGGGCTCCAGGAGGAGAGGCAACAGGGGCAAAGGGGGAGGCCAGGCAGAGGATCTGGACTGCCCTTTGCTGTTCTCTCCCAATTTCCTGCTCCCCTGCACCTCTGGCTCAGCCTCCCTCAGCTCAGAGCCAGCCCTAATTGCTCCCTCTCCTGCCTCTTTGAGCCCTGACCAGTCCCAAGCTGCACACTTCCCACTCCCAGCAGGCTCCGTCTGACGAGTTGTAAATAGCCTGTTTGAAAAGTAATTGCATGTTGGGGGCTGGTGTTTGCCATTTGTAATTGCTCATTCTTTCCCCAGCCACTTCTTCCCTTCCTATTTCCTAGATTTGTTTCCCAGGAAGAGAAACCAGGAGCCTTCCAGGCAAGTGACTGGAGATAATGAGGCCCTCAGGGCCACACAATTCAACGAGAATTTGCTGACCAGGGAGACACTCTGGACTGACTACCTTCCTCAAGCCATAGGACAGAAAAGACAGAACAGACGCATTCCCTCCTGAAGGCTCTCTGAGTAGCAGTGGACTAGTTACAAAGATGCTTGTCCTGACCTAAGGCACATGGGCCCTCCTGTGCCCCAGCACTCAGGACAGCAGAGGCTACTTCTCTAGTGATGTCTGCCTGCTATATGCCTCCCAGTCCCCTGCATCCCGTAAATCTCTCAGGCAATCAGCATTCATTTACTGAACACCTACTATGTGCAAGGCCACCTTAAGTGTTCTATCTGACATATTTTCCCCTCAAAGTTGGCACAGTGCAATTAGCCCCACGCCCACCACTGGGCACTGCTGTTTCCACATCTCCTCACCACTGTGGGCCTGGTCCTACTCAGAGAAGGCCAACCAATGGTGGAGCAAGTCCCATTGGTGCACCAGTATTTCCACACACTTTGGGGCAAATTCCAGCCATTGGCACCTGAAACTCTCTCTGGCTGCCATAGGTCCCTCTAGGTGGAATTTAATGTCAGGGACTTAATGCACCACTGGGGCAGCCCTCAACCAATGTCCAACAGAGGTTAGTGGACGCTTATCCCTCCTCCTTCACCTCTCAGGCAAGATGACTTTGAGGTGTGCATTCCACTCTGGCTTCCAGAATTGCCTAGCAAAATCGTGCTCTGGTTGCCCCTGGGAGAAACTTGCCTGGAAACACAATCCTTAGTAGCATTCTTCCCCTTAGTGTCTACTTCCCATTCACCTACCAGAGTTGCTGGCTTCTCCTTCGAATAAAATGCTCGCACTTGGAACTTTGTCCCAGGGTTTCCTTCTGGGGAAACCCATGTAAGTCAGTTGGTACCAGAACTGGTTTTAGGAAGGCGATCCTCAGAATGGAATTCTAGCCAGATGACAAGGATCCCATTTCCCGTAATAAATGGGGTGAAATAAGACACATTATAGTTGTATAAAATTCAAAACCTATGAAAGTCCTTATCTTCTGCAGATGGAAAGAAGACTGCTGAAAATCAGGCCCACAATCGGATATTCAAATATTGCAGAATTATAAATATGGCTGACTTCACAGGCTTGGTAAGTGTTCTGTGCTAAAGCCAGAAAAGGAGTGGGATTCGGAGACCTGGAATAGGGACATCTGGGCTCATGCACTTGAACATCATATTAATGGGACCTGATGAGCAAGAAGTGGCAAGAACTCTGGAGACCCTGGAAAGACACACGTGCACCGCTTATTGAGAGGTAAGCCTACAAAGAGCAAGGGGCCCATTATATCACTGAAGGCTGTAAGGGTCTGGTGGCCTGCTGCATGCCAAACCACCCCATCCAAGGTCAAGTTTATTACCGTACCTTGTATCTTCTACCCTTTAGAAAAGGGCTTCCTTACATTTTTGATGACAGCACCCCTCACTCCTAGGAATGCTGCTGTGCCCCATTTATCCAGCAACTTAGAAGACAGGCAGTGTTGAGTAGCGCCCAGAGCCAAAGAGGGCCTGTGGCACCATGGCACCGGTGGTGCACGGCCCCTGAGATTCATCAGCTCCCATCTCTCCAGAGTAGATAAGGGTACCCTAGGCATGTCTAAAAGCCAAAATTGCAGAGTTGAGGTGCAGATCCCAGGCTGTGGAACAAGACCACACTCTCTATAGCAAAACATTGCTCACCGTTTCAAAAGCAGCGCCTGGCATGCTCCTAAGTTCCTGACTATGGAGTACCAGCAACTACGTTACTGTCGGTGCCAAAGATGAGTTGGCTGTGTTCAGACCCACGAAGTTATAAGGCAGAACGGGCACAGCAGCAATCATTAGACCATGGAGAGTGGCCTAGACCCCGTGCCAACTACTGCTATGGCATCGAACCTCTCATTCAGCTCGGACCTCTGGCCGCTTCAGCGGACTGGAGAGAACAACACCCAGGCTTGGTTCATAGACGGGTCTGCTCACTGATTTGCTGTGAACATAAAAGAGACCTCTGCCATTAAACAGCTCCCTCAGGATAGTCCTGAAAGGTAGTAGTGAGTGGAGAGCCCTCCAGTGGGCAGAACGTTGAGCAGTAAACTTTTGTATGGAGGGTGAAACAGCTGAGTTAAGGATACACATATGCTCCTGACATGGTGAATGGATACTATGGTTGCTTGGGGGTCTGGAAGGAGCCATATGAAAGGTCAGAGGCAGAGAGGTCTGGGGTAGAAGCATGTGTGTGACCTCACAGGAATGAGTGTGTGCAGGTCTCCATCCACGCGAGGAGAAGCACTCAACAAGCAGGCAGACAGGCCGTCAGCCCGGCCACCGCTCTGCCAGCACAATGGGCCTATGAATGGAGCGGCCACGAGGCAGAGGTGGAGGCTATGGCCGGCCCACCAGCAGGGGCTCCTTCCCCCAAGACCGATAGTTACGGACCACACCTCTGGATATCTGACCTGTCACAGGAGAGATGGAGGCTAAGCCCCAGGCGTGGCGCCATCCCTCAAGGAGACCAAACAGCCACCTGGTGATAACGTAATCACACGGCTTCTTCTGGCCCGGTGGGGTCAGTGATTCCAGTCAGATGTACTTCATGCATATATGGGCATTGCCCTACCTGTCCCCCACGCAGCCTTTGCCAGGTCCACCAGCAGAGGCCTCGCTGAGCGGCTCATGCTTTGTAATAAACCCCCGCAAGGTCCACTTAGACTAGAGTCCATTTCATAATAAGGGAGGCGTGACAGTGTGCACAGGACCCCTGAGGAAAGAGGCTCTGAGCCTACTCAGCCAGAATGGTGCTCAGCATCACTCCATGGGATGGTCTGGTAAGGATAACACGCTGCCAGCACAAACCCCCGACTCCATAGGCAGCGTGGCCCATGCTGCTAGCACTGCCACTATACAGTGGGCATAACTGCCACCATAGCTGCACCCAGAATCAGGACGTCTCCATAGCCTCGGCCAGTGCCGAAGAATTCCCACTGTCCCGCTGCTTCACCACACCAGCTCCTGATTCAAATTTGGGGCAGATGTGTTTGTCTGACCACCTCTGCATTGAATGGAGGTACCCTAACTGCGAAGGAAACTGGAAAAGCAAATCTGAGGCATTTTCAGATTGTGTGGCAGAAAGAGGGCTCTAATTTCCAAGACACAATACGTGTGGAATTCCTCGGACATAGGAAGGGGTTTAGGTGCGGGACAGCCAAAATAAATGGCAAATGGCCAACACACACCTTTTATTAAACTAAAAGACAACTCAGAGCGCTAGCTATTATAAATCCCTCAGAGCCAGTTTCCTCCTCTGTTATATGAGGGTGTACGACAGGCTCAAGCTTACACGGGAAGGTGGTAGAAGGATTGAAACACAGTCTCCTGTTTGCTAGTCCTGTGTTCATCCCAGGACACCACGCTGCCTTTCCTCTGGGGTTCTCTCCTCTTTCTGTGTTTTGCAAGCATCGTGCCTGGCCCTAAGAGTACATTCCTTATCGACACCCTTCCCCCCGCCACCCCTCCCACGACTCCGGAATGCGTGACACAGAGGAACTCCACAGATGAAAAGCAACGACAGTGCCCCAGCCCCCCAACAGTCACAGGAGTGGTCTATGAGTCTCTCAGGCACTCAGCCCATAGACAGGTCATGGGCTTCTTTATGGGGTGCCCTGCTCCCCTTGATGCTTTTGGAGATGTTTCCTTGCCACTCGTATGGCCTCTGCAGTGTGTTAAGTTCCATGGCCAAGGTTCATATAACTGTGAGTGTATTTATGGCAGCCCCTGCTCTTCTTTAGGAAAATATTGATTTTTCTAACAACAGAATGACTGTAGAGCCATTAAATCAGACTAGACTATCATAAACTCCAGGATTAACCAAAGAGTACTTTTACCTTTTCTTTTATACTCTCATGAGCAATTGGGAGTAGATCCCTCCAAGTAAGCATTTATTACTTGATTTGAAAAAATACCCTCAATTCCCTACCCCCGCTGCTGGATAAGTAATTAACCATTCTGTTCTTATTTTAAAAATTGACTGACAGGGACCAGGAAAGCCAAGTGGTATACAAAAACTCCAAAAGCTCCTGGTGGGAGCTATATCCGGTCATGCGGGATGTGTGTGGAAGGGGAGTGGATGACGCTGGCACTGGGGGATTACTCTCCTGTCCCTCCCTGACCAGAGGAAATGTAAACTCATTATCAGCCTGTTAAAGTCTTAGTAGAAGAGCCATCAGTGAGGCATGGATTTCTTTTCTTTTCTTTTTTTTTCCTTTTTTGGGAAGATCTCTATCTTTCTTCTTTATTGATTGCTTGCTTTTCACTTTATATCCTTTCTCCCTTGCCTGAAATGAGAAAAATGAGCCCTTGCCATGGGCTTTAAACTTTACACCCAGACGATATCTCCCCCTTATCTAATGCCAGGCCAGAAGCTTCAGCCCAGAGGACCCTGGGTAATGCTACAGCAGATTATGTCATAAAATGGAGAGATAAGCAAAAGAACCAATCTAAAGGACGCAGCAAAATTTACCTTTCCACCGCCCTCCGCTCCCCTTTTAGAAGAAGGCTTTAAATCAATCTGCCTTTGCCATAAATTCTCTTTCTAAAATTTGATAACAAGTGCAATATTTTCCTTGGAGATGGGGTTCTAATAAGATGGAAGTTGGGGGTGCGGAGCAAGCTGGGTTTAGCAAAGTAATAAAATGCCATGATTGATCTTGGTCAGTGGGGTTGCTTGGAATCGCCGCTATTCTTGGCTGGTAAGCATAATCCAGCCAAGTCATAAATTGCATTTCTTCCAGTAGACAGTCGAGTCTGTGTATTGATCCCGATTTCTTGTTCTGTTCTAGTGTAATTGCTCCCCATGATTAAGGCTCCAGATAAGGAAGGAAGTCTGGCCCGACCGGGAGTGGGAAGGAATAACCACAGGACCAGAGTTTACTCTGCCACTGCCGTAGTGGCCATTGAGGCTGGATGTGGGAGCTGAGTGGTTCAGAGACCCAGAGTGCCAGCCCCAGGCCCCCCTCCACGTGCTGCAGAAGCCAGCGTCCTGCCCGGCCTCTCCACATGCCTCACACTTACAGGGAGATGTTTTTTACACACGCGTGTGATGTGGGCCCCTGTTTGCAGCAGCGCCCAGTGTGGCAGAATTTCCATCCTTACCACGGACAAGAAAACTGAGGCGTGGACTGGATATGAACTACTCTGAGGTCAACACTAAGCAGAGTCCCACCAAGTCTGTTCACCCAGAGACGGATCCTTCTGATACAAATTGGGACCTGGCCCCAGACAGCCCATTTAGAGCAAAGCGTGAGGTCCTATAAGTCCCCACGATGGGAGTTTGGGTATCCTGGGTCATCCATCCTCAACGTGAAAAAAAGCTTATGAACACGTCACTTATAGAGTGGCCATAATGTAAGCGTACTCATTGATCTCCACCCACTAGCTGTGTGACTTTGAGCAAGTGGCCTCACCTCTCTGAGTTTTCAGTCTCCTCTTTTGCTAGCTGGGGATAATAATAGTATCTGTCACATAAGGTTTCTGTGAAGAATTCAATGAGATAACATAGGAATGTCCAGAAATATTTAGAAGCTTTCTAAGCAAAGGAGGCTTTTACCATGCATGGAAATGTATATTTTGATATCTAGGAATGTCTTGGCCAAACCCTGGGAAATGAATTCAAAATAAGGTCACGTACCTTTAAATAGGAACTTGGATAGATTGTCTAGCACTGCACTGTGTCAGAAGTCCATTCACCTTTATTTAGTTCCTGTCTTCTCGGAGATGGAAATGGGAATTCCTCACGCCATGAACTTGACGATATCGCAGCTAAATCACCTATATGGAATCCGCTTGTCTGATGGTGGGGCCATTTGACTCCATGCTTTAAGGAAATATTTCTCAAACCTAGAGTGATTTTTTTCCCTTCTTCCTTCCCTTTCTCTAACTCAGAGATTTAAGGGAGGTGATGGTGGAGACTGGAGCTATCAAACCAGTCATGATGTGTCAGGACAATCGCTTTCCTTGTTACTCTCTCACCTTACCCCTGGCTGAGATAAGGGAACTGCCGTTGAGATGCCGGGCCCATTCCAATTCAGTATCAAGGGGGACGTCCTTTGCCTCTGAGTGCCTCTTGACTTCTGCCCCTTACCTACAGCCCCCAAATCCTCCCCACCCATCAAACCTCACTCAGAAAAGGATGATTTGAGCCAGAGGAGAGAAGAAGTGGGGAGTGTAATCAGACTATTGGATTCCCAAACCTGATGACTACATTTATAAACCATATCCCTTAGGGCAAATTAATGTAATCGTCCTGTGCCTCAGTTTCCTCTTTTATCAAATAAGGACAAGACCCATAGTTCCATTCCATAGGGTTGATGTGAGGACTAAATGTGTATTTGAAATGCCTGGAACATGGGAGGCCTCAATAAATGCCAGCTTGTACGAGCTGTTCCAGGGCAGCGATGAGACAGGAAGTCAGACTCCTGCAGATTAAGAAGAGCATGGTGGGTAAGTACAGACAGTGAACAGAGAAAGCTCTTTAGAAAGCAACCTAGGTGTCCATTGATAGATGAATGGATAAAGAAGATGTGATATATATATATATATATATATATATATATATATATATATATATATATATATAATGGAATATTACTCAGCCATAAAAAAGAATGAAATCCTGCCTTTTGAGACAACATGGGTGGACCTTGAGACTATTATGCTAAGTGAAGTAAATCAAACAGAAAAAGACAAAACAAAAATCAAAACAAACGAACACATAGAAACAGAACAAACTGAAGGCTGCTAGAGAGGGGGTGGGAGATGGGTGAAAAAGTGAAGGGGAATGTAGTCAATAATATTGTGATAAGCTTGCACAGTGACAGATGGTGACTAGACTTAGTGGGGTGATCACATCGCAAGGTACATCTATGTGGAGTCACTTTGTTGCACACCTGAAACTAATATAATATTCTATACCACTATACTTAAATTAAAAAAAAAAATACTACAGCACAAAACAAGGAATGTTAGTGGATTTCATATAATATACATACTATCTACACTGAGATTGTGACTCATGTTTAAACACTATCGAGGATGATTGTATATCAGAAGTGCTATGCAATATGTAACTATAAGGTAGCACCAATAGGTTAAGGGTTATAATGTGAATAAAGAACAACATTCATTTTTATCATTCTGAGAAGAGATGTGGAGAAGGAATCACATATGGAAATAACAACCGTGTTTCCCCGAAAATTTTACTGTAAGACTGGGTCTTATATTAATTTTTGCTCCAAAGGAGGCATTAGAGCTGATGGTCCGGCTAGGTCTTATTTTCACTGGAAGGTGTGCGCCATAAGCTTTGATTGTGACAAACTCAAAGAAATAGTAATGAAAGAAGAAGGAAACAACGTGGCTGTGAAAGAATGAGAACAGCCACTGTTTGCCTCTCCCAGGGAAACCAAATTTTTCATGAAGTACGCATTTTTTTCCAACTGGCATTTTTGTCAGATAAATAAATTCTAAATATTTCTGAAAGGAAGAAATTTAGAAGAAATATTCCAATTGTGTTGCACCTTCTCTCAAAAGGACTGCAAATGGTTTGGCATTCTTCTCACTTCCAGGCACGGATGAGGAGGTTATAGGTATAAGGGCATGCAGAACGCTTCAGAATTTCATGGAATGAAGACACCGGGTATAAAACATGAAGTTACCTTCCTTCCTACCTTCATTCCTCCTTGGCCTCCATCCCCTGGGGTAACATTAGAGATCAGCAAATGTGGAATTCTCACATCTGGCTGCTCATCAAAAACATTTGGGGAGTTGGTAAAATATGTAGATTCCTATCTCCTCTCCGAAAATTCTCCTTCAGTACTTAGGATGGGGACCTGAATTTTACATTGCTCAAAAGCGCTCAAGATCTTGGTGACCAGGTGGGTTTGGGGACCATATACTCCCTCGTTTTAAGTGTAACCTGGCCTGCAGGGTCCCACAGAGTGTCCTGGCAGAGCTCTGGGGGAGTGTGTGGGGAAGCAGAGGAGACGCTTATATAGTGGCCTCTGTGCCAGGGGCAGAGAAGAGTGGTGGTGCCCCTGGAGCCCAATCTCACAGAGACCCTGTAAGACCATCAGCAAGCCCTTTCCCACGGCCTCGGTCTTCCCCAGACCACAAACCCATGAGATCAGTGACAGAGAGCAGGGTGAGGCTGAGAACTGCACCATGTGGACGAACCCAAGCTGGTCCTTTTATCCCACATACTTGGTCCCCAGCCTCTCCTGCTTTCCTAAATCCCCTGAATTCCTGCCATATCCTCCAGCCCGTGCTCTCTGAAGAATGAGGACCACTCGCCTGCTCCCTCCGTCCCTGCATCAAACAAACTCTAGTGCCTTAGGCTAAGGAGACTCACTCTGCACGTGTGTGGCTCTCAGAGGAGGGATTCTGGCCTCCAGAATGAGGGAGAGGCTGGGTGCTCCGGTTCTGCTCAGGCTCCCCACCAGCAAGAGCTGTGCCGAATTTTCTCACCAATTCCCCAAGAAGCCAAGACACCTCATCCAAGCAGGCGCTATTTTTTTAGTGGCTGTAACACAGTCTAATCTCACATAAGGGAAATGGGTTGTTGCAATTAATGGGACTCTGAGCTGCTCCTTGTGAAACGATAGCCCTAATATTGTGCGTGGAGCAGTCGGCTTCTTCCCATTTTAAGGGTCACCACACAGTGGTGACTGCTTCTATTTCAGGCCCAGTGAGAACACCTCTGACATGTGAAGTCCCTGAAGGGGGATGGGAGCGTCCCCATTCACTGTACCGCATACAAATGAGACATGAACAGACCCTTAGGCCATGGGAGGGTGCCCCCCTTGGTCGAAGCCACGAGTTCAGTCCTCTGTAGAACCACGTGCCTGCTTCCTTCCTGGGCAGCCCAGAGCATCAGCACCGGAGACCCCCAAGGGGACGGGAGCAGCAGCATTTCCTTGCTGCCTGCTCAGCATCCTCGGTGTGGGGCAGTGGTGGTGCTGTAGACAGACACCAGCCTACACTCGCCATCGAGATCAAACAGGCATCAGGAGGAAAAGAGCAAAACCACCGATGCTCTGGCCTCTGTTCAGAATCAATCTGCCATAGGCATTTTCCTGGAGAAATGCCAAGTTTTGTTCCCACGAAAACCTGTACACGGATATTCGCAGCAGCTTTCTTTGTACTAGCCAAACACTGGAAACAACCTAAATGTCCTTCAGGGTGTGAGTGGTTAAGCCAACTGTGGTCCATCCCTCCCGGGGAACAGTGCTCGGCAACAAACAGGGCGGCAGGATGACCCGGGGACCACAAGGGTGGCTCACAGGGGATGGTGCAGCGTACAAAGCAAAGCAACCCCAGAAGCTTACACTGTGTGATTCCTTTATATAACATTCTGGAGATGACAGAATTATAGGAATGAAAACCAGATTAGTGAGTGCCAAGGGTTGGGAGGTGGGTCAGAGGGAGGTGGCTATAAGAAGACAAGACGAGGGATCCTTGACATGATGGAACGTTTTTCAGGTCTAACCTATGGTGCTGGTCACACCAATCTACACGTGCAATGAAACAATAAAACTGCCCTGAACTAACACACACACGAGAACATATAAAATGGTGAAACCTGAATAAAGTGGGTGAATTATATCAATGTCAATCTCCTGGTCATGAAATTGTATTATAGTGATGCAAGATGTTACCACTGGGGGACACTGGGTGAAGGGTACCCAGGATCTCACTCTATTATTTCTTCCAATGCATGCACATCCACAATTACCTCCAAATAAAATGTTAAAAAATTTCTATCAGCCCCAGCTTCATTCCTTTCTCCTTTACTATGGGCTACACTTAGTGGCCTTCTTCCAAGAAATAGAGCTTGAGAAAGAAAGAAAACAATAGTAACTTTACAGTGAGGACAACTGGCATACACCACCTTAAGCAGACAATCAAGGTCAGCATGACCAAGGAAAATCGTGTCACTCGTATACCCCCTGCTATGAGTGATGAGGAGGGCATTTCACCTCAGTGGTCTTCTTCCCCAAAATCCATAGCCCCAGTTTAATCATGAAAAAAACAACAGACAAATTCAAATCTAAAGACATTCTACAAAATCTTCATACTTTTCATTACCTTGACATTCCTAAAAACAAGGAAAGAATGAGAAACCGTCACGATCCAGAGAGAATAAGGACACATGATAACTAAATGCAATGTAGTGTCCCAAATTGGATCCTGAAATAGAAAAAGGACATTCGTGGAAAAACTAGGACAATCGATACTGGGAGTAGATTAGTGAATAATATTGAACCAATAGAACATAATACTGTCTACCCTCCCAGGCCCAGCTCAAAATCTCTTTCCTTCAGGAAGACTTCCCTGACCACTGATTACTCTGGCCCACGTGCATCTCTCCCATCCCTTTAGTGAGGAAATATAGAAGCAGATGAATTCATTTTAGTCCCTCCTTCAGAAATCCTGCTGCCAATATAGCTGAGGCTTTCCTACACTTTAATCTGCTAGATTCAAACTCAACTAGATATGTGAAAAAGCCAGAGCTAGCCTGATGGATGATGAAAAAAACATGACCCATTCACCCATGTCGCCTCTGTCAGCAGCCTGCTGGCCACCAGACAAATGAAGGATGCCTTCTGAAATCATCCAGCTGCTGCCCAACCCACCAGCTGACCACAGACATACATAGAGACCCAGCAGAGACCAGCCAAGATCAACAGAAGAACAGTACATCTGAGTCTGGCCCAGATGACCAACTCACAGAATTGTGAGACAAAAGGCCATTTTAAAAAAAAAATTAACCAGCCCTAATACCGAGGGTGCCAAAAAAATGTATACACATGACTTGTATTCATCTTTTTTATCGGTATATATTGAGCCTTACAATATTAATACAGTTTTTTCCTTTCTTAAAATGTATATACATTTTTTGGCACCTTCCGTATAGCTATATATTTAGATTTTTATCTGTATCTACACATAAGATATAAAATTTTACATTCATCATATCTTTTATTTATTTCCCAAAATAACCCTGTGAGGTTAGAATTCTCATCTCAGTGGCACAAGAACATGAGGCTCAGAGAGGTTAAGTGACCTGCGTAAGACTGCACAGCTAGTAGAGTGCTGAGAGTTGAGTCTAGGTCTTCTGAGGACAAGTCCAGCATTTGACTTTTTCATGTTTCAATCCCTACTTAGCTGCTATCTTCTATCAACATCGTTTTCAGTAGTATACCCTAGTATCCCATTAGTATACCATTAGTATTCTCCAACTAGACAATAAGACTTTCAGTCTAGTGTGTATCTTAATATTTTCATCATCTTTCATAATATCTAGCACACGTAGACCTCAGCATACTCTAGTTAAGTTGAATTAAATTAACCTCTCAAGAGCTTCTGATAGTCTCCTCTCTCCATCTCCTATCACAGTGTGTTGGCCACGGTCAATTACTGTGTGCTAGAGACACTGGTGATGTCTGTAATGGATTCTGACCTTGGAGCGACTGGGGACAGACAGGTCAGAGTGCGGCCATGATTCAAAAAGAGGAGATTATTGGATCACTGTCTCCCTTCACAAAACAGGACTGTGGCTAATTAGCTGCATCTTTCTTTCACCGGCCAGAGCTGTGAGGAACAGACAGGTGGCCACAAGAGTGGAGAGCGAGAGCAGGCAGCCAGGAGGCCACCCTTCTCCTGAGGGCCCTAACGCCAGACATTCAGAAGACCCTGCCTGTTGGACCTGAATAGCAAACAACTTGAGTACAAATCTGGACCTTGCCACTGACTAGCTGGGTGACCTTATCCAGTCTCTCCATATCTCGGGGCCTCAGAATCCTCATCTGTAAAATGGTTTTACAGAGAATGTCAAGGAGTCCACACATGGCCTGCCCTAAAGTCCCTAATCTCCCTCTCTCCTGAACTCTTGCCAGTGTGTCAGATGTCTTTGTTTTTCTATGATGAACATTTTCCCCATTTCATCTTTCAGGGACATTCAAATTTCCATTTACAATAGCCAGGTTTGTTAAATGAGATTAACAACTTTTCCTTTCTGACCGGATTCCCAGAATCAAGGGTTGGGATGGGCCCAGGCTCATAGACCCAAAAGGCTGTGCGTGCAAATGCTCATGATTCCGGAGCCCACTGCAGTGGTCTGGGAGGGGCGGCTGCTGAAAACAAGACAGTTTTGCCCAACTATCCATCCATGGAGTAAGAGCTGGCCAGCCAGGGAGGGCCTTCTCCTCACTTCTCTCCAAGCATCTGCTGCAGTTGCTGACTGCAATTCTGCCGCCAAAGGAAGTGTCCTTTGGGTCTCAGAGCTATTTGGTCCTGAGGGTCTGAATGCAAACCACACAGCCCTGGAAGTAGTGGGCTCCAGGAAGGGGTTGGTGAATTGTGTTTGTTTCGGGGAGGACACTGACATGGGAGTAGGAAAGAAAGGTCTCTGTTGAGAGTAAGCCTAAAAGGTAGTGTAGGGCCCTCTAGGACTGTGAGTGAGTGAGCGAGTGAAGGAGTGATGGTGTGTATTCAAAGTAAATTTGGGAAGAACTTTCCAGACTAATGATTTTTCGATCTCTTTATTGTATTAAGAGTGAGTGATCAGAGAGCCAGATTTTTCTAGATAGTTCTGATTTCAAATGTACTATTAGATGACAAGCCTTCCTTTTTTGTTTAGAAAATATAAACAGGGCGGGAAACTATGATTTTCTGCATTCAGGGACCCTGTTAATTTTGCTCATCTCTGCTCCCTCAGTCTTAACTGTGCCCAGAACAAGATAGGCACCCAGTCAGGTTTGTTTGTTGTTGTTGTTTAACTGCATTGAACTATTGAATCAAACTTCTCTAGAAAAGAGCAAGATCACTTTACCTAGCAGAGGCCATTCCCAGAAAGCATCACACAGTTGGTGTGCTGTACTCTGTTCTGAAGATGCAAGCTGCATCCCCCAGAGGCTTGTGGGAAGGAAAGCCCTTAGGCCTTGGTCACAGATGAGCAGACATTTCCTTTGCGATCTGCTGCCCAGCCCATCTCTGCTGCAGACCCACACCATGGACTGCGGCTGTCGGGAGAGAAGTGCAGGAACTGTGTCGGGATGGCTGGATGGCCGCCCGCGGCTGCCCTCTAAATCTTCTCAGCCAATCAAACACTTAATGTTCTCTGTTCCTCAAGAACGTTGCACGTCGCCGCTGCCCATGTATCTTTCAAGTTTTATCTTCAACATCTTATAAATCATCCATTAAATACCTCCCAACTCATGCACACGGCTGTTGTTCTCAGCCAGGCTGGAAAGTGCACAAATCAGTTTTACTGCATATTAGTCCTGACCTGTGGGCTCTAAAAAAATAAAGGAGAAGCCGGGGGGGGGGGGGGGGGGAAGGCAGCTCTTGGCAGCCCCCGAACAGCTGCTGGTAAGGGCTGGAGACCAGTGATGGAGGGTGACAAAGCAAGGTGTTGGCACCAATACCCAATCTCCAGGATTCATCCTTAACACAGGTGCCAGGCGTGCTGGGCCTGCAGTGCGGTGGCCTGTAGAGCAGAATGCAGCCGCTCACATACCTGCTTGGCACTGTTTTGACCAAGCCAAGGAGGAAGCTCTTTGCTGGGGAACAAGGGCATTGGCCTTGGAGATGGTTGTGGATTCAAACCTTCATTGAGCCTCTGACAAGTCACCCTGCCTTCCGACACCTCAGTTTCTGCATCACTACAGCGAACGGAATCTATAATCTCATAAGGAATTTATGATTTTTAAGAGAATGATGTGTATGAAAATACAGTTTCCATAACAAAGTAGGTACTCAGTGAATGAAAGAAAACACCAGCTTTGATGTAAGCTATAAGCAAGCTAGAACGCCATCCCGACCAAGCGGGGTTGCCAGCTTTGGTCTTTAGTCACACCAGATGCTAGGATGGCTTCACCCTCACCTCTAACGAGACCATGGAAATTTACCCAAGCTACGAATGTGTTAGCTGACCTGTGGGTGGACCATAATAAAACCTCTGCCTTAATTCAGGGTCTGGACCAGATAATTCCTTCTAATGGGTACCTCATGCGTCCAGCTCTTAGAAGAAAAGAGAATTAGCCTGACGGTAGAGCAGCGAAGGTACTGAACTCCAACCCAAAGACCTGGGCTCAAGCCCCATCGTGGACTGGCTATCTGATCCTGGGGAAGTCTTGTCAACTTTCGGAGCCTGCATTTTCACAACTATAAAAGGAGAGCATTTGACTGTATCACTGGTTTAAAGAAGATAGTTCATCCCAGAACTCTTACTACCAAACACAAATTTGTGGAAGCCGAATATATAAAACAGAAAAACTGAAGTTGCTCTGGTTAATACGACTTGAGAGGTCTGCGGCCCCACGTGCTCTTCCTTTCCCTGCCTTCCCCTTGAAGACCTCTGAAGCCCCTCTGAGGAATCCCTAAGTCTCCTTTGGAGGACAGTTTGTAAATAACTGGTCCGGAAAGAACCTAACTTCCCCTCACAATGGGAATTGCTTGCTGAATGGGAGTGAGCTCTGTCTGTACAATCAAAGACTACACTGCAGTTAACAGGAGTAAGGCAGACATGGATGGAGCAACATGAAAAATTATGTTATGAGGTGGGAAAAAAACAAGGCGTAGAACAGTGACATGCACAGTAGGGCCCCACTTAGGACCATGGACACGTGCACGCGCATACACACACACACACACACACACACACACACACACACACACACAGAGTGCCAAAAAAATGTATATACATTTTAAGAAAGGAAAACACTATTAAAATGACACTGATGGTAACCACTTTGATCACTTCTTGTAATTGCAGAAGTCAAATGTGACTTGTATTCATCTTTAGTTATCAGTATATACTGGGTATTACAATTTTAACACAGTTTTTTTCCCTTCTTAAAATGTATATACATTTTTTGGGCTATATATATATATATATATATTTATAAATACATATATAAATATGTATATTTATAAATATATATATTTATAAATATACATAAATATATATTTACAAATATATATTTTACATATTTACAAATATACATAAATATATATTTATAAATATATATATATAATTTTTTTTAACTTTCCCCAGAAGTGAAGCTATAGAGATGAAACTGTAAAGAAATGTGGAACTTTCTGAGAAGTCGTGTTGGCTCAAAGGAAAGGGGCTTTTACATGGGAAGAGACGAGATGTGCGGGCACACACCCACGAGAGGCTGTAAGTGGGAAGAGTTCTTCACCTCAGGCTCAAGTAATTTTTATTCAGCAGCTATCATGCACCAAGCTCTGTGCTAATAATCACTGTCACGTACACTTTGTGCCTATGTTTCTTCACCTCTAAACTCGACAAAAAGCCAGAGCAAAGATACCTCAGGTTTTGTTCCCAGAGGAGGGAAAGGATAGTTATGGAGCTAGCAACCTGACTAGGTTCAGAGATGTCCAACCTGGGATCGAAGGATGCTTTTTGAACCCAGAGGGGAAAAAAGAACCGCCTTGTGCCCCAAGACCTCAATCAAGGTTAAGTTTGGCAGCAACGGAAGACCTGGAAAGTGGGATAAATGGGATAGACTGTATGTCTGTCTCCAGAAAAAGAACTGCTGACGTAGGCAGTCTGGTCTCATCCAGATGCTGTGTGATCATCAGGGATCAGATCTTTCCAGGTTTTCACGCACTGTCCCAGCTGTGGCCTCACCTTAGCGGATCCGAGTGCTGTCTGAGCACCGTCCTCCAAACAGCAGGGTACAGAGAAGAGGAAGGCCCACACTACTCTTCAATTTTCATCTCTTTGGCCAGAACTTAGTCGCATGACCATACCTTGCTGCCGGGAAACTGAAAACTGTGGTCTTTGTGCTTCCTAGAAATGTGTCTGGCTAAAAACCAAGGTCCTATTATTTGGGAGGGAAGGGGAGGTTGAATATTTGGTGAATAAACAGCAGCCTCCGACATACCCGATGACCAGGAGTTGAGAAAAAGAGCTCTCACTGGTACAGAGGAGATGCTCAAAAATTGTGCACATTGGTATGAACGGAAATGAATTGTTAAGAGAAATAGAGGAGTAAGGTCAATAATCCCTAAACGTGTGACTTCTAGAGGTGAAATCCAAGGCCCGTAACTGGGGGCGTTAAGAAGTACCACACTCAGAGAGAGGAAACCCTGTATTCGGTCGTGACAGGCTTTACATGGCGGTCTCAGCTTCACAGTGAGATGGGGGCCTGCTCTGATATCAGGGGTGGTGTCTTAACAACCTTCACTGGGATTTCCACCTTCCTAGAAAATGCCCATTACAAGGTGCTCGGCACTCTTTTCTTGGTAATTGGTCTTGAGTATGGATGGAGCCTCACGCTTCGATTCTTCAGGACCCTGAAACCTCCCGGATCACCAGCGGCTCTCTATCCCCCACCTCCTCGGTCAATCACTGGACTCCAGGGACTTCCCAGCACCCAGTAAACAACTCTGAATGAAGGAATGAGTCTATTCTTTTAGCTACTAGCAAATGGATCCTCCAAAATACTGTGCTTGTCATATTACTCCACTCAGCAATGTCCAAGTGACTCCCTAACTCCTCACGCTCTGGGTGCCCGCCCCCAAAGTCTTTCTCCACATCCGTCTCTGAGTCCTTCACCTCCCAGCAGGCTGCCCTCCCCTCTGTCTCTCCTCACACTGTGTTGGGTGCAGACCCCAGTCTTCATTCCTGACTCTTTATCTCCTCTTCCCACCAACACTCCTTCTACTAAGGCCCAGTATAAGACCATTTTGCAGTTTTCCACTCCTTGGGCAACTTGCTCTACGTTGCATGTCTAGAGTGGTAGGGCTGAGGCTCCAGCTTTGACAATTTGGTTCCAGGAGCCATGTTTTTCTCCAGGGCTTCACGGCTTCTCCTGCCATTGACCTCTGTGGACATTGTTCCCTAGTCAGCCTGTCTCAGCTTGCAGCCCACAGCTAGAAAACATTTTCTCCTTATTTTGCATGCACACAGATGCACACACATAATTGTTTTCCTCTCCTTGATGGTTCGGCTTTCTCATCATCACCCACAGTGAATAACACTGTTGAATACATGGGACCTGCCTCCTGCTGCTTCTCCGGTTATGAAATATCAATGACAGCCACAAGGCAAGGGGCTATATTCTTATCCATAAACGTAGCTGGTTACAGTGGAAAGCTGTCCTGAGTCACGTGTTGCAGAAATGGAAATGGGTCTGGGAACCAAAACACTGCAAAGCTCAGTCCTGGCTGCCACCCACCAGCCGGATGGTATTAGGAAAGTTGTCCCCAGGACCTCAATTTCTTAATCTGCAGATAGGGCAGTTGAATTAAAGATCTCTCAAACTCTCTTTCAGTTAAAATATTCCCTCTGATGTTGACTTATGCTTCCAGGAGACATGGCCAGATAATGCCATGATAAGACCCACTGCTCTGCTCAGCACCTCCTCCCATCCATCCCCAAATCTCCAAGAATCTGTATGTGCAATAATTTCCCAGTTCCACCAACCTGCTTCACACTTCCCTGACCAGCCCCTGTGAGATGCCAGAAGGCGGCCCACCCTCCACCCCTCAATCCCGATCCCCCCCCCCCCACCTGGCAAACTCACCAGCCAGCCCACCCCTGGGAGGAGGCCCAGAGGGGCACGGGGCAGGTACTCAGTGCTGTACCGTTTGCAAGTGCTGCCACCATCTGGACTGTCTGTCTCTGGCACTCCAGCGGGAGAGCATGCCCAGACGCGGCTCCTTTAGCTTCCTGGGACTAGCAATGCATCAAGGCAAGTGCACTTGTTTGTTATTTACACTATCGTCCCCAGGACCCCATCTGTTACCCTGAACCCTCTTTCTGATGTAATTGAGATTTTTTAAAGTTAGATGCAGGAGAGCCCCACATCTAATCACTCACGCTACATGCCCAGGTTCCAGGCTCCAGGCCAAGGTTCCACGGAAGGTAATAAATACCAGGCATGAAAACTAGCCCGTCAGCCCCTTCGACAAGTGTACTGGGAGCCAGAGCAGCCAGCAGCTCGGATCTGGCAGGGTGTTCTCATGTCTCTTCCCGGAGCTGAGGTTGGGGCAGCTTCAGCTATTTAATCCTGCGGGTTACCCACTGGGAATCCACAGAGCGAGAAGCAATAGATAGTAGCTCCATCCAGTGCACAGCTGTCTCCAGCTCTGCCCTGATTAAACCTCTACTCACCTGCTCACCTGGGAGGCCCTGACCCAGATGCTTAAAAATATGGGTAGTGCAAAATGACAGTCACAGAAATATTAATATCTCATAGTAGAAGAGCTAGAAGGAATGGTAGAGATCATCTGTGTTCATAGAATGCAGTTGAAAAATCCCCAAAGACATGAGTAAGTTCCCAAGTTCAACCAGCCGGTGAGTGGTTGAGCCAGAACAAGCACAGGTGTGCCTGACATACAGCCCAGGCCCTTGCTCAGTGATAACCTACTCATAGGAGAGGCAAGAGGAGCAGGGGTAGCAGAAGAGCATGACAATTGGGGTGAGACTCTAATCTTATCACCTGATTTGGTGCTATTGAGCTTAGTTTCTGCAGATGTAAAATGTGTGTGATACACCCTTGCACATCAGGTTGCTAAGTATACTAAATAAAATAACAAATGTAAAGCACCAAGCACAATATCCCTTACAGAGTGTGTCCATGTATATATATGCTTTTATTATCTATAATACTAATAATTCTGTTCGTCTATTTAGCCGGAAACAACAGGCCAATGCCTCACAATCATTCATCGTTTAGAAAAAAAATGAAGGGTTCCTAGGATTCTATGAATAAATATGGTGGAAGCTACATGGATCCACAAGTAGCAGTTTCCCAAAGAGATCATAGCTCCTCCCAAGTAACACAAAGCAATAGCCTACCCGCAGGTACCAGTCTAGCTCAATGCCCATGAACTTAAACAATGAAAGTGAATGGCTACATTCAATCATCACTAATTCTTTTACCAGATTCTGGGAAACCAGGGAAAGGCAGCTATTTAACAAAGAATTACATAGCACTTACGACATGCCAGGCACTACTCTAAATGTTTTACAATTAACTCAATTAACCAACTTAACGCAATTCAATGAGAAAACTAAAGCCGCAAGAAGAGAAATGTCTACTAGTCCCCACCACACATCTATAGCTACACCTGCATAGACACACTCCGCCTTCTTTCCTGTCAACGTGCTTCTAGCTAAGGCCATTCCTCCCCTTGTGCACTAGGTCCATCCCCTCTTACCTACTGAACACCACTACTCCAGCAACTCTCCCCTGTTCTCCTCCGTCATATGGGATCATACTAGGTCATCCAAAGCAGCATAAACACATGCTATTTCTTTTCTTTTTTGTTCTCCCATTGAAAAACCAAAAAGCACCAAAAAACCTCACTTGACTTCACTTACCTCCAACTTCTGCTTCATTTCTCTCCCTTCAGCAGAATCCCCTGGAAGAGTTCTCTCTACTCACTGCCTCCATTTCTTTTTTCCACACACTCCAAGCAGTTCTTCACTCCCAACACTCTACCCAGGTCACCAGGGATCTCTTACTTCAAGCATCAATATCGGTCATGATCTTGCTTGATCGATAAGCATTTTTGACTCAGAAGACCATTCTGGAACACTTTCATCTCCTGGTTTCCAGGGTACCACACTCACCTGGCTCCCTTCTTCTCTGAGTGATCCTTTTCAGACTTGCTTGCTGATTCTTCATCATCCCTTCACTTTCTAAATGGTGGTGATCTGAATCGATTTCATGGCTTAACTATCATTGATAAGCTAGTGAAGATTTCCAAATGTACACGTTTCTCAATTACCTCTCTCCGATCACCAAATTCATTTATCTAACTGCCTTAAATATCTGCCTTTAACATCTTCAAAAATTTAACTAAAATTTATTCTCTCATACCCCACATACGATCCATCAGCAGACCCTGCTGGATTTAACTTTATCTAAGTGCTTCATATATAACTCGTAGTAAAAGTCAAAATACTTACTATGATGTACATAGCCCCACCAAAAAGCTATTTGATATAATAAGTAAATTGAACAAAGACACTGTATACAAGATCAATGTTAAAAATCACCTGTTTTTCTATATATCAGCAATGACCAATTGAAAAATAATTTTTGAAAATACTATTCATAGTAGCTTCAAAAATTATGTACCTATAAGTTCAACAAAATATGTCCACTGAAAACTACAGACCATTGCTGAGCAAAATTAAAGATGACTTAAATAAATGTAGAGGAATACTATGTTCGTGGTTTGGGAGACTCGATATTGTTAAGACAGTAATTCTCCCCTAAACTAAGCTATGTATTCAATACAAGCTCAGTTGAAGCTGAGAAGTCTTTTTGTTAGAAATTAACAAGTTCCAAAGAACCTATAATAGAATAGTAAAACAATTTGAAAAAAGAGAATAAAGTTGGAAGGCTTAAACTAATGTATTTCAAGACTTACTGTAAAGCAATAGTAATCAATGCAATGCAATATTGGTGAAAAATTGACTTCCGGGTTAATGAAACAGAATAAAGAGTCCAGAAATAGTTACGCACTATGGTAAATTGATTTTCAACAAAGATACCAAGGTCATTCGGTAAGGTAATTAGTCTTTCTGACACATTATTGTGGGACAACTACATCTCTGCAATGCAAAAAAGGAAACTTCAATCCTCAAATTACACTATATGCCAACATCAACTCAAATGCATCATGAAACTAAAGGTAAAGTCCTAAACAAAACATCAAAAAAATTAAATCTTTAAAATTTGAAAATTTTCAAGATCTAAGCAAAGATTTATTAGGACTCAAAAAGCATTAACTATAAAAAGTTGAATACATTTTACTTCATCAAAATTAAAAACATGTATTCTTTGAAAGATAGCATTAGAAAAAAGGTAAACCACAGACCAAGGAGAAAATATTCATGCAATACATATATACAAATGAAAAAAAAAAAAACCACCTTAAATCCAAAAAAATATAAAGCTCTTTCAACTCAGTAATAAGACAAAAAGCCCAATTTTAAAAACAGGTAAGATTTGGAGGAGAGATCCAAGATGGCAGAGTAGATAAACACTGTGCCCGTTTCCTTCTGTGAACACATTAAAATTACAACTAAATTCTAGAACAATCAACCTTGAGAACTATCTGAAATCTGGCTGAACAAAAGTTTTATAACTAAGGAAATAAAGAAGAAGCTACATCGAGACTTGTAGGAGGAATGGAGATGCAAAACAGGCTGGCCCCAACCTCCCTGTGGTGGTTGAGAACCAGGAGGGATAACTTGGCCAAGGAGTTTCCCCCTCAGAAGCGAGAGACCCAGCCAGGCCCACACCAGCCTCCCCAGTCCAGAGCACTGGTGCTGGGAAGAGGAGCCCCCACAACATCTAGCTTTGAAAAACAGTGGGGATTCTGACCACCTAGATGGGAGAGAAGGCTGAGAGAAACTCCGATGTCCTCTGAAACAACCCACACGCAGACTCTCACTCACGGGCACTCACCTTGGCTCCAGCAGAAGGACGGTAACTCGGGGAGCATCGGAGGCATATGGGAGCAGACTGAGGTGTGCTGCTTCATAGTCACAGCTGGGGGACAGTCACCACTTTCCCTGTGAGGAGATCCTCCTCCCGTGCAGCCGGGAGGCAAGCGCCATCTTTCCTGTGTTGAGCCCACCCCCATAGGCAAAGCTGAATCTGATTGGTCTAATGAGGTCCACTGCTCCATCCTGCTGACCCATGGAGACCCCGCCCCACCCTACTGGCCCAACACCAGAGGCATTTTTTCTGATAGCAGCCAGCCCCACCCAAATTGCACTTATTCTTGAAAACCTACAGGATTCCACAGGGCCCAGGCAGGTGGCAGCTGGCCACAGTGGACTCTGAGACTTTTGCTGAGTAGCTCCAGGATCAGCACTGGCACCAAACCAGAGTCTTAATTAACCTACTGACCACAGTTCTTCCCACTCTAGTGACTCCCTGAGATCTTGCCTCACTCAACGCGTGTTCTGCACAAGGCTTTATCAGGAGCTGAACCTTAAGGGAGCCAGCAGGTGGCAGCAAGTCTTGAGGTGTTCTGCCTTTTTACGGAGCTACCCCAAGCCCTGTACTGGTGGCAGCCATCCTCAGTTTGCAGCATGGCCTCTCCCAAGTGCCTCCAGGTTTAGCACAGGAAATGAACAACTGTGGATCACTTTGTAGCTCCTAAGAGGTAGTCCCCCATGGTCACAGGCAGTGGGTGACCTGGGCCTGCACTGGAGCCCATTGCAAGAGGCCCCAGAACCAACATACTTAGAGGTTGGCTTCAGACCACAGCAGAGCACCTCCCAATTATCCCCAAAAGTGGCACCCGCAAAGGGCAGTCCCAACAGGTACCGCAGCCTGCTGGGGTGAATCCCACTCAGTGGGGTGAGCCACACGCACAGCAGCCTGTAAGCTGTGGACATGGCCAAACCCCACAGCCAGTCAGCCTGAAGGCCAATGCCATCTACTGACATGCCAATAGCAATCAAGGCTCAACTATAATAGGAAGATACACACAAGTCACACAAGGGACACTCCTGGAGCACCCAGAGCAGGTGACAAGGGAGACTGAGCCAGGGCCCTACAGGGCACACCTACTACATAAGGACACCCAGCCAAGACTGGGAGACGTAGAGATCTACCTACTACACAGCAATGAACAGAGAGGCAGCCAAAATGAGGAAACAAAGAAATACGTCCCAAATGAAAGAATAGGAGAAAACTCCAGAAACAGAACTAAACAAAATGGAGCCAAGCAACCTACCAGCGACAGAGTTCAAAACAATGGTTACAAGGATGCTCAAGGAATTTAGTGAGAACTTCACCAGAGAGATAGCAGGCATAAAAGAAGGACATAGAAACTATATGTATATTTAAAAATAAAAATAAAACAGTCAGAAGTGATGAATACAATAACTGAAATGAAAAATACATTAGCAGGAATCACCAGCAGACTAGATGAAGCAGAGGATTGAATCAGTGATTTGGAAGACAAGGTAGCAGAAAACATCCAATCAGAACAGCAAAAAAAGAAAAAGAATCCCCCAAAATGAGGATAGTTTAAGAAGTCCCTGGGACAACATCAAGCGTATCTACATTTGCATCATAAGGGTAATAGAAGAAGAGAGAAAGCAAGGGATTGAGAACTTATTGGAAGAAATAATGACTGAAAACTTTCCTAACCTGGTGAAGGAAATAGACATACAAGCCCAGTAAGTGCAGACAGTCCCAAACAAGATGAACCCAAACAGGCCCACACCAAGACATATTATAATTAGAATGGCAAAGGTTAAAGACAAAGAGAGAATCTTAAAAGCAGCAGGAGAAAAACAGTTAGTTACCTACAAGGGAGCCCATAAGACTGTCAGCTGATTTCTCAACAGAAACTTTGCAAGCCAGAAGGGATTGGCACAAAATATTCAACATGATGAAAAGCAAAGACCTACAGCCAACATTACTCTACCCAGCAAAGCTATCATTTAGAATTGAAGGACAGATAAAGAGCTTCCCAGGCAAGAAAAAGCTAAAGGAGTTTATCACCACCAAATCAGTATTACAAGAAATGTTAGAGGAACTTCTTTAGAAAGAAGAAGAAAAAAAAAAAAAAGATAAAAAATATAAATAATAAAATGGCAATAACTATATGTCCATCAACAATTACTTTGAATATAAATGGATTAAATGCTCCAATCAAAAGATAGGGTGGCTAAATGGATAAGAAAACAAAACCCTTACATATGCTGCCTATAAGACACTCCCTTCAGATTGAACAACACACACAGAAAGTAAAGGGATGGAAAATGATATTTCATGAAACTGGAAACAAAAAAAACCCCAAACTAACTGGAGTAGCAATACTTATACCAGACAAAATAGACTTTAAAACAAAGAGACAAAGACAAGAGACAAAGAAGGACCCAGTAATCCTACTTCTGGGTAATTATCTGAAGAAACCCAAATGCTACTTCGAGGGGACATATGCATCCATTGCAGCATTGTTTACAATAGCCAAGATGTGGAGGCAGACTGAGTGTCTATCCGTGGATGAATGGATAAAGAGCAGGTGGTACATATATACAATGGAATATTGCTCGGCCATAGAAGAGAATGGGTTCTTGCCATCTGTGGTGGTATGGATGGACCTGGAGGGTCCTGTGCCATGATTCAAGTGTAAGACAGAGAAAGACAGATGCAATGTGATTTCACTTATATGTGGAATCTAAAGAACAAAATAAACAAACAAAACTCATAGATACAGAGAACATATTGATGGTTGCCAGATGGGAGGGGGTTTGGGGTAAGTGAAAAAGGTATCAGATGGGTACTAGATTTGTTGGGGTGATAGACAGGAGGGATTGCGGGGCAGGGTGAAAAAGGTGTAGGGATTAAGAAGTACAAACTGGTAGTTAGAAGATCATGGGGATGTAAAGTAAAGCACAGGAAACACCAAGGTCTGACAATTAAGTTCACAAACTCATCCTAGGTAAAGTGCTACATACCTCATTGCTGAATATCACTGGGGTCACCTTTGAAGTACTCCCCTTGGGAAGCTATGCACTGATGCCAGCTCCTAGTCCACCCTTCAAAGCATTTTTGGAACTCTTTTTTTGGAATGGCCATCGGAGCTGTCGTCATATTACTTTAGATGTCCTGAATGTCATCAAAATGTCCCCTTTCAATATTTTCTTCAAAGAAAGAAGTCATTGGGAGCCAAATCAGGTGAGTAGGGAGTGTGTTCCATTACAGTTATTTGTCTACTGGCTAAAAACTCCCTCAAAGACAGTGCTGTGTGAACTGGTGCATTGTCGTGATGCAAGAGCCACGAATTGTTGACGAAAAGTTCAGGTCGTTCTCGTCTAACTTTTCAAGCAGACTTTTCAGCACTTCCAAATAGTAAACTTGGTTAACTGTTTGTCCAGTTGGTACAAATGCATAATGAGTAATCCCTTTGAGATCAAACAAGGTTAGCAACATCGTTTTGAATCTTGATTTGGACTGACGGAATGTTTTTGGTTGTGGAGCATTGGCTGACTTCCATTGTGCACTTTGACGCTTTGTTTAAGGGTCATATTGGTACACGCATGTTTCATCACCAGTGATAACACAGCCTAAAACATCATCTTGCCTCTCCAAAAGGTCTTGGCAAACTTCGACTCTCCTTTGCTTTTGTTCTTCAGTGAGCTCCTTCAGGACCATTTTTGCATACACCTTTCTCATGCCAAGATTTTCAGTTAAGATTTTTTCCTAACTGTTTCTCTATCAATGTTTACTTGGTCTGCTATGCTTCTCACAATCAGCTGATGATTTTGACACACAATTCAACGAATTTTTGCAATGTTTTCGTCAGTTCTGCTCGTTACTGGCCACTATGACCTCTCTTCATCAGTGACTCGTTCTCTTCCCTCAGATAAACATTTAATCCGTTTGTACACTGCCATTATCCCTGTCAACTTGGACTAACACATCCCTGATTTCGCTTCCAGTCTTGCCAAGTTTAACAAGAAATTTAATATTCGTTCGTTGCTCTAATTCAAGCTCAGACATTCTCATGATGGCACACAAAAACAAGCAACGACAATAATGAACGCCATTCAGAAAGACACCGCCATATGTCTGTATGAACACAGCTGTGAGACACTGATATACTAAGGTTATGAAACCTTATGGAACTCTTTGTACAGCGCTGCCAATGGAAGTGCCTGGTGGCAAGTTTGCGATCTCAATAGTCAGACTTGTATAGTGCCAAATGAGTACTGGACTAGTCAGGGGGATCATTTCTTAAATTATATAAATCTAGCCACTGTGTTGTACATCTGAAATTAATATAAAATAACATTGAATGTCAACTGTAGTTGAAAATTTTAAAACGAGCAGAAAAGGTGAAGGGGAATAAGAGGTCCCAATTTCCAGGTGTAAAACAAATAAGTCATGGGGATGTAATGTACAGCATATGGAATATAGTCAATAATACTGTGATAGCATGGTACAGTGTCAGATGGTTGCTGGACTTACCACGGTGATCACTTTTTTATGTACATAAATGCTGAATAACTATGGTGTACACCTGAAATTAATATTGTACATTAGCTGTATTTTAATAAAAATCTTTTAAAACAAGTTACACATATAATTATCATACGATCCAGAAATTCCACTTCCAAGTATATGCTCTAAAGAATTAAAAGCAGGGACTCAAATAGATACTTGTATACCAATGTTCATAGAGGCATTATTCACAACAGCCAAAAGGTGGAAGCAATCCAAATGACCCAGCAACCCAAACTGATGAGTAAACAAAAAGTGTCACATCCATACAGTGAAATGTTATTCATCCAAAAAATGGAATGAAGCACTGATACATGCTACAACATGAATGAACCTTGAAAACATCGTTCTGAGCAAAAGAAGCTAGTCACAAAGGACCACATGTTATATGATTCCATTTATATGAAATATCCAGAATAGGCAAATCCATAAAAACAGAAAGTAGACGGTGGTTGCCTAGGTCTGGGGACCTGGGAAGTTGGGAGATAATAGCTATGGGGTAGAGGTATTTCTTTTTAAGGGTGATGAAAATGTTCTAAAATAGATGTGATAGTTGTACAACTCCATGAATACAATAAAAACCATTGAATTGTAAAAAAATAAATAAAAATAAAGAATAAAAACAGCTAAGATTTGAACAGACACTTTACAAAACTTTACAAATAAAGGTATATAAATGGCCGAAAGCACATGAAAAGATGTCCAACATTATTAGTCATTAGCTTAATGCAAATAAGATGCTAAAACTTTAATGAGATACTACTACACACCCACTAGTATGGCTTAAATTTAAAAGACTGCCAATTACAAGGGTTGATGAAGATATGGAACAACTGGGACTCCTGCACATTGCTGATGGAGGTGTAAATGGCACAACCACTGTGGAAAACACTTTGATAATTCCTTTAAAGTTAAACATAGACTTATTCAATGGACCCCGCAATTCCTCTCCGAGATGTTGTGCAAGATAAGTAAAAATATACGCCCACAGAAAAAGAATTGCACACAAATATTCACAGCAGCTTTACTACTAGTATCCCCAAATTATCAGCTACTCAAATGTCTATCAATCGGTGAAAGATTAAACAAATTGTGGATTATCAATACGAGGGAATCTTTATAAGGAGGACAAAAAGAAATAAAGTACTGAAACGATCAACAACATGGACGAATCTCAAAAACATTACGCTGAATGAAACTATCCAGACATAAAAGAATACATACAGTTTGATTCCATTTATAGGAAATCTTAGAAAACGCAGACTAATCCATGATGACAGAAAGTATATCAGTGGCTGCCTGGGCATGAAACAGGAATTGACTTTACATAAGGATGAGGCAACTTTTGTCGGGGGTGTGATAAAAATGTTCTGTATCTTTATTGTGGCAGTACCTACACGAGCATACACATACATACATTTGTCAGAATTCATTGAGTACTGCACTTAACATGGGTGTGTTTTATTTTACGTAAGTTGTGCCTCAATAGAAATAATTACAGGGAAAAAAATTCAAAATCCTTACAATGATCTAAATGACCCAACGCAATCTGGCCCTGACAACTACCTCTCTGACCACACGTCCTACATTTTACTAGCTGTTCCCTCTGCCTAGAATGCTTTTTATACAGATAGTCACATGGCTGGATTCCTCAGATCCTCCAGTTTTTGGTTTTTGTTGTTTTACTGAAAATGTCACTTTTTTAGAGAGGCATTCTATGACCACACTAATTTCAAATGCTTCCCCCATGCTTCCTATCCCTGTTCCCTGCTTAGTTTTACTCCTTAGCTCTCATCACTTTGTAACATAACAGTATATCTTGGTTATTGTTTGTCTCAGCCCACAGAGAATGTAAGAATGTCAGATTCAAGAATTTATGCTCCATGAGGACAGATATTTTTGTCTGTTTGTTCACTACCCTATCCTTAGTTCCTGAAATAGTGCCTATCTGTGGTGGAGATGGCCAGCTGTTCCCCAAAGGTTCCCATTAAATAGATTTGACACTGTAAGTGTCCAGCCAGGGACTACCTTTCCCAGCCCATTTCCTCCAGGGGGCCCCGCAGAAAAATTCTTGACAATGGAATGTTAGTAGAAATGATATGTGTCTCTTCTAGGTGGAGGTGGTTAAGAAGCGGGTGGGGTGTGCCTTCAGTACCCTTGCTTTCCTCAATCACCAAATGGAAATGAAGGAGTCTGAGCACCTAGTGGGTAGTGGATCCACAAGACAGAAAGAGCCTGGGTTCCTGAGTCACCCTACAGTAGGCCACCTGCTGGATGAACTTTTGCACTTTTCCATGGAGCAAAATATTAACTTCAATTGTTTTAAGCCGTCACATCCATTCACGTCAGCAGCTGTTAACTACTCTCACTATTAACAGGCACAGGGCCAATGCTCAATAAATATTTTTTGAATGACTGAATAGACGACATTAAAGGACAATACGTAAGTTTGTTCTCACTGTAGAATCTGGTATCACACCGTGTAATAGCGCATGCCATAATGCATACTAATCACACCCTACCGACTGATGACTGCACCTGGAAGAATAATTAGCAATTTAGTGAATTAGTCTCTGTTTGGTGGAAAAAAAAAAAAAATCACGTGTTAGCGAAATTAAAACCTTGTGTATAAATTATAATTGTTAATACATTGAGTGTAGCGTGATACTGAAGTACAGTGAAAATAAAGTGTAGAATGATGATGCCTTCCTGCTTCCACTATTTATGGACCCCGTCGGCATACAACAAAGCAGAAGACCCCATCTAAAGCGAAAAATTCTACGTCAGATGGAAATGTAAACAGGACGCCCAGTGTGTTTATATTCTAACCATTAATGCTCAGGAGGGGGGGTTATGTGTGTTCAATCAGCCCTCATTCAAACACATACCTTATAGACGCAATATGCTAGGATCTGCTAAATTAGAAAGAACCCCCTATTTCCACCCCAGCAAACCATACCATAGAACTTACTTTGATTTTTTTATGGTCATCAGGTGCAACTTGGGGACTTGAGAGTACGAAGATTAATCAAAGGGATTTTACTGACCCTTCATTCCCATTTGAAAAAAAAGAAAAGAAAAAGAAAACCAACACTCAGATAATATTTGCACTTGCTGAAATTGAGATTACTTTAAATCAGGTCATCTGAGGTTGAAGTATTAATATTTCAGAGAAACTCGCTCACACTTCATAATCAAATTCCCTGGGTATGAGAGGCCAGCTGTTTCAAAGGGGTGGCTCTTTGGAGCCCCATTCTTACCTTCTCTGAACAAAAACCGTGGACCAGAAGCAATGACCAACCACCAACACTCTTACGCTGTTTGAGACACAAAATTGTCTTTATTCTCCAACAGAAAGGCTAAACAGGAATAATCTGGAAAGAGAAGGATTTCTCTCAGGAATTTTGCAAACCTCATGTTTATTTGTCCTTATTTCATTATATACAACATATTCTGGAATGGGCTTCAATAATCTAAATGAGACCAACGTGAGAAAAAGAAATGAATAAGCATTTGTTGATACCCTATCTTTCTCATAAGAAAAAATAATTATTAATTAAATAGTAGGTGTTAAGAGGTCTTCAGGTCCATAACTAGGAATTTTTTTTTAACAAAATAAAGTCACATGAGCAAATTTTGAGGTCAGGGACCATATTTCATATTTATATGCTTTCCTGTAAAACCTGGCACAGTACTAGATACAGTAAATGCTTAGTAAATGTATATGAATGTATATTTTCACATCTATGACTACTCGTGTTGTTAAACTTCCAATAGTAGCTGCCTAGTGTCCACAGCTCAGGAGATGTCACCCATTTGTTCGTGATGCTTTGGAGTACCTTTTCTTCTAACTGTCTGTTAATTAAGATAATCTACGGTGTTTCCCCCCAAATAAGACCTAACTGGAAAATAAGCCCTAGCATGATTTTTCAGGATAACATCCCTTGAACATAAGCCCTAATGCATCTTTTGGAGCAAAAATTAATGTAAGACCCGCTCTTATTTTCAGGGAAACACGGTATTGGTTAAGACCTTTGCCCCTGATCAGAGATGTCAGGGCATGAAAATATTTGTCAGGTCTGCTTCCTGGGGTGATGTGTGGACACCTCCACACCCGCCTGGAACACAAATGGCATTCATGGGCTAAAGGCCCATGACAAAGGCATAAACTCCTCCTTAGTCAAAAACTAAACTTGGGAAGAAAACTAACCTCAGAAATCCAGCCACAACTCATGAATTTCTGATAGTCTCGTTGGTGAACGTGTTTTTCAAATGTCACCCAGGTCTCATCAACTTGCAGATAGAAATAAAGACAAAAACTCCATAACTGCGAGTCCCTGCTCTTCTATTACCTATAGGAACTTCAAAGATCCCCAATCACACCCATCCCCCAGAATTTCTAGGGACCCCAAATGAGCATTTACCATTGACACAGGTCCGGGAAGGGTAGTGGGTCATTTCACTCCCCGTGGTGGTCTCTCCAGGACAGATAGTTATGGGTCCAAATGGAACAGTCATTCATGAAACACGTGGCTACAGTCGGTGGCACCAGGTCCAAGCAGGAATGTCCTAACCTCAGCATGTTGGCCTCACTGGGTGGAACTAACTGCCTGGAGAAAGTCAAGGAGAAGATTGACTAGTTTCTACATTTTTAACGTTTTCTCTCACGGTCAGTGTTGAGAAAATAAAGGAAACATCCTATCTTCTTGGATTGGTTGACTTTTTCTCTTGTTGTGACTCAGGAGATGGGCGAGACCTCTTCCTTCAGTGCATCCCCTAAATTCTCCACCTCACTTCCTGAAGTGTCTGTAATATTGTGCTTCCCTTTGACTCATGGTGCTGTCCAGTCACTGCCCACTCCCTCCTCACCTTGTCTTCTCCACGTCCCTCCCTCCCTTCCTGGCTCGGAGGGGCCTGTTTGTTCCCGATACCCTGGGGAAGCTGCTCCCTCAAGCCTTCCCACCGTCTTGCGTCATCTCCAAAGCTATTTGCCACCAGCTCTGGCCAGAAAGGTTTCATTTCTCTTCCTCTCACTGGTTTCATAATACAGTTGGGTCTTTTCTTCGTATTTACTAGAAATACTCAATAAATTCACAATGCTTCAAATAAATACCGGGTGTTAAATACCCTGTACAGCCGGCAGCCCTTCATAAGGTAGGAGACGAGTTGAGACAATTAAGTTCGTGAACTCATCCTAGAAAAAGTGCCACACACCTCATTGCTGAATATCACTATGGTCACCTTCAAAGTACTCCTCTTGGGAAGCTGTGCACTGACACCAGGCCTAGTCCACCCTTCAAAGCAATTTTGGAACTCTTTCTGGAATGGCCATCAGAGCTGTCGTTGTATTACCCTTGATGTCCTGAACGTCATCAAAATGTCTCCCTTTCAATATTTCCTTTATCTTCGGGTAAAGAAAGAAGTCACTGGGGTCCAGATCAGGTGAGTAGGGAGCGTGTTCCAGTACAGTTATTTGTTTACTGGCTAAAAACTCCCTCACAGGCAGTGCCGTGTGAGCTGGTGCATTGTCGTGATGCAAGAGCCGTGAATTGTTGGCAAAAAGGTTCAGGTTGTCTAACTTTTTCACGCAGCCTTTTCAGCACTTCCAAATAGTAAACTTGGTTAACCGTTTGTCCGGTTGGTACAAATTCATAATGAATAATCCCTCTGATATTGAAAAAGGTTAGCAGCATCAGTGCAGCAAGTTCGCGAACTTCATTGTCTGACCTCATAGTGTGGTGTTGATCCCCTCACTGTCTCTCTCTCCTGTCACTTCTCTGTTTTAGCTGTACAGGTTCTGTTAGATTTGAGCAGTTTCAGGATCCCCTTGCTGCTTCCTCTGCCAATTAAGAGGTAACTTTAAAGGAGGATCTTTGAGCAGAATTCTAACATCTGCTTAGGAAGCCTTGGAACAATTAAATGCTGCTGTAATGGGGAAGACAAGTTCCTGCGCAGACACACACACACACACACACACACACACACACACACCTTGCAAAGCCAAGTGCCAGCAGGAAGCCAGTCTGAGCTCCCAAGTGAGAGAGGCCATCTCTCATCCCTGACACTTGCAGTCCATTAATATCCACTCATGCTCTGTGTGTGAAAGGCGAGAATGTAAAGAAACTCTTCCCTCGGAGCTCTGACATCCTGTCCTGATGCTCAGGTTCCCCCAACCTGCCGAAGCAAGAAAACACATAACATCAAGGGTATTTTAAAATTATATCCAAGGTACTTTCCGTTTGATATACATTCTAACCCTGAGCTTTTTATTCAGAAAACTAAACTCTAGCTGGCAACTATGTTTAGTAGGGGCCGCAGTACTAATTTATGACGGTTACAAAGAAGACAGTCCCTGCCCGGGGTTCTTTCTAAGCTAGCACCCGCCTGGGACCACTCACCCCCAAGCCAGTGACTCACTTGCCATCTCTCTGCATGGAACCAGAAGTAGCTGTCCACTGACATGCACAGGAGGGGTTCCACTCAAGCAAATCTGATTTATGAAAAACCACATGGAAAAAGGAAAGGATAACTGGGCAACGGCGATTTGCATTACAAAGGACTCTCTACTTTATAAAATGACTCACCGTAGAATTCCCTGAAGCAGCAAAACACTTCCATTACGTTAAAATATGATCCTATTTACCAAAATTCAAGTTGCATACAACATCTCAAGAACATGGTATTACATGGGGAAGTACAGCTCTGCCTCAATAAGCCCCAAATGGTATCCCAGAGGTAAGTCCAATTGTAGACCAACGTGAATTCTCATCTGTGTTAGTAAGAAGTATCTCAAAACATATTCAAAGGGCATTAACCCAATCTGAATTGATGGATTCTTATAAAAAGTAGAAACCCCCACTTGTAAACAGCTCCGGTAAACTCCAGCATTATTGCCTCCCTTTGGAGCGAGAGGCAGGTCCTCTGAGAAGCAGGTGTGAGATCAGCTTGAGCCCCATGAATGGAGGCAGGAGCAGGCCCAGCACCTAAAGTGGAGTGTGCATTCCAAACGGAATTATACTCCCATCCCTCTCTTCCTCCCTGTGTGGGACGCTTTGTCAAAACAAGGGACAGTGCCAGAGATCCATGGTGGTCAGGAAACCTATGCCTCTCCAGGCAAGATGAGATGGGAAACGTCCAAAGCTCTGGTGTCCAGCCTGCCTCTGTGTCCTGTCCCTGAGCCGAGCATGGACAGAGGCTCAGGGGCCAGCCCAGAGCCCTCCTTCAGGCTGGAAACCCATGTGCTTCCCTGGGGCCCCAAGGCCATGGATAAAGCCTGGGGCAGACACCTGAGGGCATAGTTCACCTTCTTATTCTATTGTCACCTCTTGTGTCAACAGCAGCCCCCCTTCTCTCTGCCATCTTTGCAATCCTGGCACCCATGAAACAAGACTGCCCTGAGAGGCTATGTATCTCCCTGGGGTCCCTGAAAACCCCCTTGATTCTTGACATGGGGGTGATGGCTCATACACCAGCCAGGCCGCTGCCTGCTCTTTATGCTGCCGTCATCAGCCATTGGTGGGGCATTGGATTTAATTGTGGGTTTTTTTTCCCATCTTTCTGCTGGTGCAGCGGCTTCTTCGCAGGCTCAGTCCAGAAGAAATCCTTTCATTATGGCTCACAGCTGTGATCCTTGGGTTAAAAGAAATTACTCATGAAAGGGCAGCCTGGGGTAGAAAGCAGCAGCATCAGAAGAAGCGCAGGCTTCCAAGGGAGAGAGGACTTCAAGGATGTATTGACACGAGGGAGATCACAGCTCTGGCTCCAGGCCCGGCGACTGACATTTGCGATAGATTTAGACACCGCAGCTTGGCTTGGAATTATTTTTTAACTCAAACTAAGAGGTCGAAGTGAGGGGTGCTGCTCTGCTCGTGGTGGTTTTGCTGATGCCCAGGCAAAAGTAAGAGAGCACAATGAGAATTGTTTCTTCTCCCCGCTTCCCTAATTTGTCCTGCCCTCCTCTTCCCTCCTCCCTTCTTTCCTCCTCCATTCTAATCCCTTCTTGTAACTTGGCTTCTGATTCCTCTTCTCCTGGCCCTTCCGTTCTTACCTCCTCCTGCTCCTCAGAGCAAGTTCTCTGGAGCAGTCCCGGGAGGGGAGCAGAGCAGAGCCACTCACAGCTGGAAGGCCAAGGTAGCCGGTCTGTGCTCAGCCCTCAGGCCTGGCCTGCGTGCTAGCCCGGCACTCTGCCCAGCGCCCAGCTCCAGACAGGGAACACCACGCACAAGAGACTGAAGGACCCATGCTGCCTCGCTTGTGTTGCGTGTCTTACATTTTTAGTGTCTGCCCTAGAGTCACCCTTTAGAGCTTCACAACCCCCACGCCACTAAGTAAAGCACCGGGGTATGTTGATGTGTCCATTTCAGAGAGGAGCCCACAAACCTCCCTGATATTCACAGAGCTCCCAGGCCAGACCACCCAGGAGGAGAGCCAATCACAGTGTTGGGACTGGTCTGTCTGACATTGAAATTCTAAAATCAGAGGTCGGAGTGGAAGAGACTTTCAAAATGAGCTGCAGGCCCCCTTGCTTTCCAGGAGAGAGTGCTGAGGTTTAGAAAGGAAAAGTGGCTTCCCTAAGGTCACACAGCTCTTCTAAGACAAGGCAAAGCCAGAAACCATGTCTACTGGTCTGCTGCCTATTACACCAGGGAGAGGACCATGCATCATTTTTCTGTGAGGGGCCCCACTATCAGGCAACAATATGAAAAGCGCTGGTATTAATTGAGCACCTGCTAATGCCAGGCCTTGGGCCTGTGTAGGGACATCAAATGCTCTGTGCCATCTACCACTCACTATGCTGCGAGCTCTATTTTTATTACCATTTCTGACCATGTGAAGCTCAAAGCTGTTAAGTGACTTATCCAAGATCTCAAACCTGATAGGATTCAACCCAATTCCATTTGTCTCCATAATTCTCCCCATGATCATAGGACCTAGAACAGTACTAACTGCTGTCCATAAAAGGAGTGTTCCAAAAGAATATTTGCCTCTCAGAGCAAACCACTCACCCCCAAGGAAAGACAGGGACGTGGTGTTTAGAATCCAGGGTACTGTGCTCAGAGGAGAGCGGCCGCTTGCTCCAAACAGCGTAACTCACTATTCACAGGATCTTGCTTTTGGTTCTCAGAGGAGAAGAGCAGAGTGGGCCAGGATGTGTGTCTTCTAGCTGAGCTGCTAAGGAAATTGTCTTTTCAGGCTGCATTTTGATGGCTCTCCACAGAATGATTTACGGGATGATGGAAAAGGACCATTCTCTTTTTCTAGTGGATCCTGAGAATTTGGCAAGGGCTGCTGGGGCTGTTATTCAGATGTTTCATGCACTGCCCCAAGATGCCATGCTATGCTCACTGCTATGGATGGCTTACGGACGCTGCTGTGCTTCCTCTGTCTGGGGAGAGACAGCCTGAGACAGGGTTGAGAGCCTCCCACCCCCACCCCCACCCCCAAGGAGGGCTCTTCCTGCCCTGGACCCCTGGAGCTCCCATTCTTGGGCAGAGCTGTTTGAGAGCCTGTGTTCTCTCAACAAGTTGGGCTACTGCATAAAGATTTGAGATGCCACAGAAAAAGCAGTGACCATGGTGGGGAAGAATAAAAGAAAATCTTTTTCACGCCTTCTCCTTACTTCCCATTTTAGTTTTCTCCAAAATTTAACAGGCATTAGGGTTTCCTGGGAAACTTGTGATTTAATTCGATAGACCAGAATGAGACCAGAAACCAGCTCTTCCATAAATATTCCAGTTGATTCTAATCAGGAGACCTAGAAGCGACAGTGTGAAGACCCACCCTGGTGCAGAGGGTCAGAGAGTTTTGCTGTGTTCAAAAGTGGGCGGTAGAGAGGACACTAGCCTAGCCATCAGCAGACCTGAGTTTCTGTTCAGCCATGCCACTACGTAGCAAGGTGGGACCTCAGAGAAAGGAAGGATGGGCACTCAAGTGAGTTGTTCATCTTTCTGAGGGCATTCGTCTCAACATCTGTGAAATGCATGATGGGGCTGAGGGGCTCTGAGGTCCCTCCCAGCTCTACCAGACCAGAGCCTGGGCACTGGCACACCGCTCCAGAAAGCCACAGAAGTCATTCTTGGAGCTAGGGAAGGGGTACTATTGGCAAGCAAGGTAGGGTGAGGGAGGAAGGGGGAGCCAATTATAGAATGATTTTTATGTGATATGTGCTTTATATTCATTACCTCATCTAATCTCACAACAACCCTATACAATAGTGTTATGGACTGAAAGTTGGTGTCTTCCTAAAATTAATCTGTTGAAACCCTAACCCTCAGTGTGATGGTATTTGAAGGTGGGATCTTTGTGAGGTGATTATGTTATTAGGTAGAGCCCTAATGATAAGAAATACAAGAGAGATAACCTCTCTCTCCATCCTTTGAGGACACAGGAAGAAGGCAGCTGTGTGCAAACCAGAAAGAGGGTCCTCACCAAACATTGAATCTGCTGGGGCCTTGATCTTGGATTTCTTGGCCCCAAAAACTATGATAAATAAATGTCTGTTGTTTAAGCCACACACACTATGGTACTGTGAGATAATAGAAAATGTATATATTGGTCTCCGTCCCTGGTTCCTGGCACAGCACTCTTAAAACCATTGTCATTTCCTAAGGGAAAACAGCACTCAGCATCTTTTGTTTCTAATATTTGTGACCCCAGTTTCTGACAGAGTTCCTAAATCCCTTGGAATTTCTGAAGCGATGACAGTGTTTTTTTTTATTCTAAAATGGTGTCTTTGGTGCACTCCCGTGTGGGAGCTGGTCACCAGGAAAACCAAGCATGATTAGTAGCTTGGAGTTTTCATCCCCACCTCTCATTCTCCAGAGAGTGGTGAGGGGCTGGACATGGAGTTAATGATCAATCATGCCTATGTGATGGAGCTTCCGTCAAAATCCCAAAAGTACAGTGTTCAGAGAGCTTCCGGGTTGGTGAACACAGCCACGTACAGAGGGTGGCGTAGCCCAGTGCCCCGGGGGCAGAAGCTCCTGCACGTGGGACCCTCCTAGACCTCACCCATGTATATCTTCATCTGGCTGTTTATCTGTATCCTGTATCATATCCTTTAACAAACTAGTAAAAGTGTTTCCCTGAGTGCTGTGAGCTGTTCTAACAAATAATCAAATGGAAGGTTGGGAGGTCTTGGGAACCTCTGATTTGTAGCCAAGTCAGAAAGAAGATGTAAGTAACCTGGGGACTATTTGCAGTTGGCATCTGAAGTGAGGGCAGTCTTGTGGGGCTGAGCCCTTAACCTGTGGGATCTGACGCCATCTCCAGGTAGAGAGTGTCAAATTGAGTTAAAATGTAGGATTCCAAGCTTGGTGTAGAATGGCTTGGTGTGGAAATTCCACCACTACCCCCCCACGCACACACACCTGGTGTCAGAAGTGTTATAGGTGTGGTGGTAGTGGAAGAATAAAGGAGAAACACTGGAGAAAGAATTTTGGCTTTATGAATATTTTTGTTGTAGGAGCCCAAATGGACTAAGTCAGGTAAGTATTTCGATCAGCGTTTTACTTATGAGAAAACTAAAACTCATGAAACTTGTCCAAGGTCACAGAGCCAGTAAATAACAAAGCTGGAATCCCAAACCAGGTCTGATGTCCAGTTCAGATATTCTTTTATACAGCTATGCTCTCACTGATGCATTCAGAAATATTTACTGCACGTCGACAAAATGCCAGACGCCGTTCTAGGCATTGAACATGATTATCTCTTTGCTTTAATAGAACTTACCTCCACATGTGGGAAGGCAGATCACAAAGAAAAGTAAACAAAATAATGAAGACAACTGCAGATAGTGATAAAGACTATTAAAATGTTTTTTTTTTTCAGTAAGGGTGGCATTTAATCTGAAATCTAAATGGCAACACAAGCCAGTCATGCCAAGATCTGAGGGACGGTGCACCTGGGAAAGGGAACAGATAGTGCAAGAACCCTAAATCAGGAATCTTATATATTCGCAGGGACAAAGAGAGCTAGTGTGGCTGGAGAAAAGCAAGCAAGGGAGAGAGAACTAAGAAATGAGGTAGGCGATTCAGGCAATGACCAGGGCACATAAGCCCGGGCGCTGGGCTCTTAGTCTACATGTGACGGGGCTGCAGCAGAAGGTTAGAAGCCAGGGAACGACATGACGTTATCTCTAAAAAGTTCACTCTGGCTTCTGTGTGGATGCTTACAGAGGAACAGAAACAGAATTCAGGACACAACGTAGGAAGCTCATATACTTCAACCAAACAACGTATCACAACAGATTGCCGATGGAAGCAGCTATCAGAATCCAGCTTTCTTCTATTAAGCCAGACATTAGAGAGTTGGAAAGTGTAAAATAAAGCCACTCTTCTAGCCACATTTGTTGTTTGCTTTGGAAACTATATCACTTATTTTTTATTTTTAAAAGTGTCACTTATGTTAACATGCAAACAATTTGTTATCTTAAGATGAATTAATCAATATTTCTCAGACTCTGTTTTAATTTCTAATGTATAAATATTGACAGATATAATCAGCATGAACCAAAATCTTTTGGGTCCTCAATAATTTCTCAGATTGTCAAAGGGTCCTGGGCCATTAGAATTACTATCTTAATGACCCAAAGGACCCTGCACAGGGAAGGGAGTGACCAGGGACATCAGACAGCCAACCCCTTAGAGAGACTCCTCTGGGCATCTCTTCCCTGATTGATCCTGAATCGCATTGTGTAACCTCCTCTTTAGCCAAGTGGGGGCTGCTCCACCCTCAGCCATGCGGCAGAGTGTCTGTAGTGCTGCTGCGGTGTGTGGAGGGGAGTGCCAGTGGCACAGCAGCGTGCCAAGGTGGGTGGGCTGTGCCAGCCCCTCACTGCAATGCCGACATATGTTCAGGTACATGGCTCAGCAAACGAGGAATCACTGCCGTCCGTATGGTGCCCCGGACCCTGTGCAACGGCCGACAGCACTGCTGGATGATAATGAACCCTCGGGGCATTTGTTACCATTTAAACATTTCCAAGGTGCATGCTGAGCATGTAATTGCTGTGCTGGGAAAGGCAAGGGGCCGAATGCCAAATGCGGCTGGATGCAGCAGGGAGAAGCCGGGCTCCAGAGAGCACTCCATTGCTACCCTTGTCTGGCAGGTTTACAAGAGGCAGGGCTTCTGATACCATGCAATGTCTGTACGTGGTTTCCGATCTGACCAGAGTTGAGGGCAGAAGTTGGGGTGTCAGATGGATGGTGGTCCATCTTGCCAAATCATCCTTGGGAAGCTCAGTTCAGGTTTACGGACTAAGAAACAAAATCCTGATATATTAGAGCCAGATGACCCTGGAAATCATCCTGCCCAGCCTTTGCCAAAATATTGTCCTCATATCATCAATCCACTCAGATGCTCCACGAAAAAAGAAAAGAGTTCTGTGGTCACAGAAGTTTTAGAGAAAGAAAACTCTATTGATTCTCCAGTTGGAGATTCTCTGTGCACATTAACATAGTGATATCTCTAAAAAATGCTGCAGTGAAGAAACCTGCTTAACTTTATTCTGATATGAAAGCTCTAAGGAAGAAAATGACTTGCCCAAGGTCACATTCAGAATTAAAACCCAGGTCCGTTGACTCCAGCCAAGCACTCTTTTCCCGCAACACTGTGAAAGGAGATTCACTTGGTAGATTTTCCAAAGCCACCTACCACTCAGATTAAGGAGATAGCTCAAGGTTAAACCACCAGCTTAGATCATCCAAATATTCCATCCATAGGCACTTTTCAGGTATCTGTGGTCCATGAAAGAGGTAGGAGTGAGGGGAAAAAACAGGGAAGGAGAGGATGGGGAAAGGGTCTACCTGTGTCATTACCCTGTAGTCCAAGTAGCAACTGTGTACAAAGCAAATTTTATCTCTAAGGACATCAACTGAGATTCTTTCACCAACGTGTAACCATCAGAAACAGGCTGGGAAGAGATGATTTGATTATGTTGTGAATTAGAGTTTTGCAAATATGCATTTAATTTAGAATTAATAGGATGCATGTTTTGTGAATTAATTGGGGGAAAAAATGATCATTAAACACAAATTCACTGATGTTTGACAAGGAGGTAGTAAATACCCATTTTGCACATGGCAGCTAATTCCCAATAAATGTTTCCTTCAATAACCAGCTGGTTTTAATTTAACAAATAGATTGCTATCTAGTGAAATAGGAATGGAGAATCGGAAAACCTGCATGGATAGCAGGGCTCAGCACCCCTCGCCATCTGCCCTGAAGACTGTGTGGATAAGAGAAGTCCCAGGAAAGCCTCTGGAAGCCTGCCCCCAACCCCAACACAATTTGCAGCAGTCCAATTCCAAGTAGTCAAGGGGCAGGCTGACGAGACAACTGGACTTTGTGTGGTCGGTATCCTTTTTACCAGGAATTCCCTTCCGTCACTGGCAAACCACGCAAACAAGAAGCCTCAACTCAAACATCGCTCCTTCTGTGTAGACATCTCAGATGCCTTCAGGCGAAGTTAATCCTCCCCCTCCTAACTACTGCCACAGCACTATGTGCCCCTTGCACAACAATTGTAGCGCTAAACCCTACAAATTCCTAAAGGGCAGGTTCCTGGCATGTAGCAATAATAACTATAAAAGTAATAACAACTATCTGACAAGGCTATTTGCCTTCCCAGTATCCATTTCTCTTTTATTTTTGTTACAGATCCTGGATTTTACTGAGGACAGCTATAAGACTACACTTCCCAGGCTCCATTGCAGCCAGGTCTGACCATGTGATTAAGTTCTGGCCAATGAAATGCAAGCATGGTGTTGACTTGCAAGACGGCTCCTTAAAGAGAGCCGACTTAGCTGAAAGGTGGTCTTTTTTGCCTTCTCCTTAACCCCCACACACAGACACACCTGACGCACACACTTGTGTTGTTCAGAATATGAACCTGTTAGCTAGATGTCCAGCAGTCCTTTGGATTATGATGTGATTTTCAGCATAGAAGCCACATAATTGAAGATGTAAGGGCAGAAATAGAGGAAGAGCCTGGATCCTTGGGGACTTTTTGGTACCATCATATTCTTCTTGGATTGCCTTTCTCCGTACTCTTTTCACAAGAGAAAAGCAACTCGAATGTTTTAAAGCCACTATTATTTAGTTAGAACTTACTATTATTTAGCTGAACTTTAACAAATACAGACAATAGGCAGAAACATTTATGAATGCTTACAGTGTGCGGATAAGTATTTATATTTTTTTTAATCTTACCCTCACGACAACCCAATGAGGTTGATATCTCTATTTTATAGATGAAAACAAATGAGGCCCACAGGTGTTAAGTAACAAGGCCAAGGTCATGCAGCTAGTAACTAATCAGGTTTAAAATTGCATTATGTCTATCTGATTCCAGAATTGGAACTCATCACAAGCATAGCCTCTCAAATGAACCACTCAGTGGCTGTTCAGAAAACCCTTCAGTCTGAGAATGGTACCAGGACCAGCTCAGCCTCTAACTGTCCTTGGACAAATCATGTCATCTCTCCGAGACTCAGTTTCCTCACCAGTGAAATGATAATGTCAACTACTTTCTACTGAGTACCTTCTATTTATCAGGACTCTTGTAAGCTTCTTACAGGTATTAACTCAGTCAGCTATGACTCACAGCCATCCTATGGGATTAATGCTATTATTATACTATTCTCACTGTATAGATGAAGAAATTGAGGCCGACCCAGAAGTAACTTGCTCAAGAGCACAATGTTAGTAAGTGGTGGGTCAAGGAGAGGTGATGTCTATTTGTCTGTCCAACTCTTATGAGTCATCCTGAGATCTCCCTCTCAGACCCCTCACGGCATCCAAGTATTCCCCTTGTATCCGTGAGGAATGGAAGTCTCAATAGCTAAGTGATGGAGCCAGGATTCAAAAGTAGGTCACTCTAACACCAAAGTCAAATATTTCCCTGAACCCCATGAGTGAAGGGGAAGGTGAGAGAAGCCAACATCTGAAGATGGGACTGCACTGCATCCAACCAGCTCTGACCCCAGTGCTGGGTCAACTATGGGACTGAAGGAAAACGAAGTGAAGCCGAGGAAGCATACGTGAGAACACGAGACAGGGGAACCCTCCCCTGCATATCAGAGCCCTTGGCGAGCTTCCTCAGCACAAGGCCACATAGGCTCACCCAAGGACGGGTCTGGAAAAGAGCCTGGCACTTAATGAGTACTTAGGAATTGTGTGTGTCCTGTGGCTGCCATAACAAATTACCACAAACCTGGTGGCTTAACAGAAATGTATTCCCTCTCAATTCTGGAGGCCAGAGTTTGAAACCAAGGCATCAGCAGGACCAGTCTTGTTCTGAGGGCTCTGGGAAAGTATCCTTCCTGCCTCTTCTTAGCTTCCAGAAATCCTCGGTGTCCCTTGGCTTGTAGATGCATCACTCAGATCTCCGCCTCTGTTGTCACATGTTTTCCTTGTGTGTATCTTGTGTGTCCTCTCCTCTTCTCATAAGGACCCCAGTCATTGGATTTGGGTCCCCCCTAATCCAGCACGACCTCATTTTAACTTGATTACATCTCGAAAACCTTCTTTCCAAATAAAGTGACATTCACAAGTACTGGGGTCAGCATGTCAACATATCTTTTTGGAGCACACCATTCAACCCACTGTAGGGACTATATGGTGAATTTAATTTAATATGCTGACTCTCTGCAAAGGAACTACTCCCTGCAAGGAATTAGGAGTGAGCCCAGCCTTCTTAGTGCTGAGACGTGAAAGTCCCACAAAAATAAATCAATAAATAACAACAACAACGATGACATAAACATGTGCCTGTGTATGTGTTCCTTGTGGCCCACCATATGTGAAATTCCACCCTTAGAGATTAATTCCTTGGGTAGTTCCCTAAGAGGCTGGCCTTTAAGTCAACTGTTACTCACACTGAACTTGAATCTGTCAGGGTGCATTTGCAGAATGAAGGGCACTAAGAGGGTACAAGTGTGATCAGGAAAGCATAGGATGATTGCTGGCATGCAGAGTGCTGCCCCGGAGATACAAGTCTGCGTGCGTGTGGTAGGGCCCGGGGAGGCAGCATAGGAAGGAGAAGTGAGATGTAAGAAGTAAAGGAAGAAGAGAACTGTTTCCCTGGGTGAGCAGTTAGGCTCAGTGAATTTTAAGATTCTAAAATCCCTTTGAAACGCTGGGAGGCTTTAACCTCTGGTTTTCCTGAGAGACGGTGCTGAGAATGAGTTATGCCTAGTTCCTAAGTCAGGTGTGGTGTGTGGGGGGTGGGGGGAGAGGGGGTGACATGGCCAGGAGAGCGAGGCGGGATGACCTCCGGGAGAGGGTGGAGGGGGCAAAGCAGGGGGTCCAGTCCCAGCCCTTCTGTCGGCATGTCCAAGACAGAACGCAACCCGGAGCAGCAGTGACCAGGTGCTTGTCTTCACAGAAGAAACAATTCAAGAGTGAGACAGGTGCAGGAAAGCACAGGAAGTGATTGAAACAAAAGTACACACTTGAGAGGGACGTATGGCTGAACTCAGAGATTAAGTCACACAGAGAAAGTCCTGACCATGGGTACGTGGACCTCCCAGGGGCAGGTTTTGGTAAAGTCCTATTGTAGTAACCACAATGTAAATGAGATCATAATGACATTATAATTAGCTAACGCTTAGGCCCCAGTCATAAGGGTTAATCAGCCTCGCTGGATGAAACGGGTTCTTGTTCTTCTCCAGCTGCAGATGCTGGATACAGTCTCTTGATACTTGTGTAACCAGTGAGGTGCCTCCCTGCATCCTGGAGGAGGTGGTCAACTTCCCCCACTACCCATCCTGACTCACTTCCGCTTGGCAGCAGGGAGACCTTACAGAGTCACTTGCCTCCCTGGAACGTCCTCCAGTTGGTGAAACGGGAGCCTCGGCGGTGGCCAGTGAGGCCTCTCCCAGGTCTTGGCAGATTTCCAGACTGTCTCACCCCTCTCCACCTGGCCAGGGGTAGGTCCTGCGGCCACCGTGTATTTCCTCACCATCACACACTTAGGCAAGTGACTCTGAAGTTGTAGCTTCTCTGAGAGGGAGATCAAGAGAGAAGAAAAATGAGAGAGAATGAGGACAGAAACGTGCTTCCAGTTGTGGGGAAGTGCAGCAGTGAAGGGCCTCCATCAGGAGAATGGCTCTCGGCAGGCAGAGAGGAAGTGGGCCAAATTAACCCTGATAGGAAACTTAGCTCTGCACACTGCACAGTCCACATCCAGAGCGAACGTCATTTGAAGATTCTGCCACCAAATCAAACCATTTGCTTCCCATTAACAGCCCATCACATGCAGTAGGTATTCTTGGCCCGCGCTATCATGCCTCTGGGTTATTGTTTTAAATTTAAGTCATTACAACAAATTACTGTACTTAGCCCTTTTCAAGCAGCTCCGAGGACTTACTGTCACTCAGATGTCCTCCTCGCCTGCCTCTCCTGAGCCACACTGACAAATCGGAAGGAGGCCATCCGTGTCCAGATGCTCCTGGAATATCAGGCCTCGGGGTGGGTGCCAAGCGTGCCCCTGGGCACCCTCACACTCATCACGTGCTTTGGTTCGCAGAGGGTCTACACCAGACAGTCTGTATCCTGCCCTTTGGGAGAGAAGACACCAGAAGCCAAAATAATAAAAGATCTGCCACTTACTGTGTCTGCTCCATGTGCCAAGCACTGAGTTAAGCTAAGACCACAAGTATCTCCTGTAAGAATTGAAAAAGTAATCAGGGTGGGTGACATCAGCTTGGGGTGTTCTGGCTCTGTTTTTGAGCTTGGGAAGCTGTGAGCTACCACATGTGGACGGGGGGGAACCACCAGGCAAAGGTCCCACGTTCGCCATGCATGGGGCACAGTGAGAGAGCCCTGCCTGGGCAGACATGACTGATATTCTGGAGAAAGGGAACACTGCAGAGTGCAAGCAGGCGAGTGACGTTCTGCAGTAGGTACCACCAGCAGTGGGATCCACAGATCTCCCCATTTTCCCCAGAGGCCAAAACAATCAGGCAGTTTTCTGGACCTTGAGATATGATAAAGGCATTTTCCCGTCTTCAGGTTGAACCATCTCGTGCACATGTTTCCTTTGCTGGATTTGCACATCTACACATGTATACCACCAACTCCAAAAGCACGTCCTCTCAAATGGATTAAACACTACATTTATGGTCTCAACAAATACTGTTTAAAAACTATATCCTAACCGCCATCAAGGAATTTACTTTCTACAGGGGGCTTCCCAAACTTTTCTCAAGCATTTACTTAGCTCTTCCCGTGAGGCACTCTTCTGTGCAGTATACAAACGTCATCCTAAAACTCCTGGAAGTCGGTACTATGACTGCCCCCATTTTACAGATAAGGAAATTGAGGTGCAAAGAGGTTAAATAATTTGTCCAAGGTCACACAGCGGATCGGTGGCAGAGCTGGGGTTTGAACCCAGGCAGTTTGCTTCCGGAGTCTGTGTACCTCACTGCTGTTCTCTGCACACTGTGATGAAACCCAGATGGTCAATCTTGCCCTCCCTCCTATGCTGCCCTCTGCTTTGCACAGTGAGCTTTCGCCACAGTTTTCCTCCTGGCTCCCATTAGGGAAGAACATCACTGAGCTGCTGGGGCCGGGGGGGTGTGAGGCCACACAGGTGAACATGCTTCATATACTGCAAAGTGCTAAAAAGTAACTGACAACTCACATACTTCAGCACTGTTTCTGTCCCTCGGGGGCTTTACTTAGGAACGTGATTCCTCCATCTTTGTCTGCCTGTTTATCTTCTAAATCCCCAACATCTTTTCTTTTTTTTTTTTTTTGGAACTGGAGCATGGCTACTTTTTCTGTCCCCTAATCTCTGCCAGTTGGCTCCAAAAGTCATTCTCTCGGGAGTGTTTCAAGCTCTCCACAGGTGTGGCTTTGCCTTCTTTCCATGCCCTTTTCTGAGGTAGACACAGTTCCTTGTACTCTGACACTTTAAATAACTCTCCCCAGAAGTTTGTTAAATATGGTTTGTGTGCGTCTCTGCTCTACCGTTCCCACGCCACACCTGGTGATCCAGTCTAAGCATCAGTGTCCAATAGATCCGCCTGCATCTTCCCTTCTGCATTTTTAACCTCTCTCCCTGTCCCTGCCCCGCGTTTCTGAACTGTAGGCACACTTGGCATTTCACAGCTCTGTGTGCAGGGGCGGGAGATGGGATTCGGGATTCAGTCATCGTCATCTGCTCCTGTTCACGTCTCCTTTCCCGCAGCGCTAGCTGGGACAGTCGGGCTAACTGCCCGAGGCCTTCCCAAGCCTAATGTTCCAGTCTCTCAGGCTCTATGATCTCAAAGACTGGAAGTAAGTTGGTTTCCAGTCTTCCCCCAAATGGTTAAACCCAGTTTCTAGGATCCCTTCCAGAGGATTCGTCTGTTCAGCAGACATCCTGTAAAACACTGTTCCATGGCATGTTACTGCATGTACAGCAAAAATAAATAAATAAATAAATAAATAAATAAATAAATAAATAAATAAAAATGTGCTCCTGATTTACACAACTTTGGAAATGCTAGTAAAAGAAAGTCTATGCTTCTAATTGCAGGACCCAAGAGCCTCCATCTCTGAAAAAGCATCCTGAGCCCACACCAGTGGTCATCTCTCTTCCCTCTCCTCACCCCAGTAAACACTCTGGTCAACAGCACGTGCCCATTGTGTGGAGACGCTTCCCCTGGGTCAGGCAGATCCTGAAACTCGCCACCAGGAGGAAATAGGTACACCCAACAGAATAGTCACAGGGCTTGTCACCTAGGAAGACTTTTTCTTAAAGATATTTTCATAGATATTACAGCTACTTTTTCTCCAGCCAACGTGAGAGAGGAGGTCCATGTTAAGCTGTGGGCTCAGTGTTCTGATAGTAGCACACACACACGTCCATGCACACTCACAGACACACGTGCACACACACCACACATACTCATATAAAACACACACACTCACAGACACGTGAACACACACATACTCATATAAAACACACACACACACACACACACACACACACACACACACGGCTTTCAAAGTGTAGTTGGCTCCTCAGAGAAAGGCAGGTGACCACCCCAGAGCTGCCTGAAAACTAGTGCAATTTGACATCTGGAAGGAAAAATGGCTTTTAGTTGCAGAAGGAGGCATGTGGCTATTGAGTCGTTCCCTTAAAAACACCGGCTTTAGAAACATCTCTTGGGGAGAACTTCCATCTATATTAAAATTCATAAAACAAAAACACTCTGAATGTGTTATTAAAATGTTAACATCAGAAATAGTACGAGAGACGCCAGAGAGACTCTGTTTACCCAAAGAGGCTTCAAGGTGGGAAATCCCTGAGCAATTACAATCCTCAATAAGCTTTTATTTTTAAATATAAAAATGCAGCAATGGTTGGAAGATCATAGACACCGAGTTTCAGATTGTTGGGGAGAATTATCGGCTCAAGTAGCAGTAGGAGAAAGAGAGGGGATGGTGGAAAGAAATGAACCTGAGCTGAGATATCCTGTACAACATGCCAGGAAACTAGAAGGGGCGGGGGGGTTGGGTATCATGCCACCCCAGCCACCCCCATAGCAGGTGGACCAGGCTCCCGTTTCTAGACGTGGAAATCAAGCCTTGGAGAGGCTAAGGTGCCTTTCCAGGACAAAGGTCTGACTGAACGCAAGCTCTCTGCCTCTCCCAAACGGGCCTGTGGAAAGGGCTCACCTGAAGCCGAGTGGCACAGTCTCTGCTCCAGCTGCTTTTCAGTCTGGGCTCAGCCTCGTTATGTGCTCAAAGCACTGCCACCTCAGGATGACGGCCACCTTCCTGAACAAGAGTCTGTATGTGGGAAGTGAACAGTAAGTCTCGCTCTCTTTAATACATGTTCATGGTCATGCTAGGTAAGTCACAGCGAATGGGGGCCTCGTCTCTGAAGCCCTTTAGAATAAAAAAGAGAACATGGCCATTGAAGCCAGATAAACTCGGGTTTGAATCCCAACTCTGCCACTAACTGACCCAACTCTGCCGCTAACTGCCACTAACCTCTCTGAGCCAGTTTCCATATTTGTGAAGGGTATATGTGGTTAAGATAGAAGAACAGTAATACTAGCTCACATGTATTTAGCCTTATTGTGTGTCCATTTCTTTTCTGCATCCTTTATATATACAAACATGTAAACTTCTAATGATAATTCCATATTGAGGCTGTTCTTACACCCATTTTACAGATCAGGAGATTGAGGTACAGAGTTGTTACAGACCTTACCAAACACCGTAGGGATACTTAGTATTGGAGGCAGGGTTCCCAGCCAGGCATTGGAACCCAGAGCCTGTGTTCCTGTGTACTATGTGTCACCAGGTGAGGTGATGGTAGGGGCAGCCAGGCCTTAGTGTTGGTTACATTTGAGTGGCCCTTCACCCTTTCCCTTAATTGTCCCCTTTCAGATTTGCCTGCTCTTGTCTTGAGGGGCTGGGGCAGGAGTTGACTCTAATCCATGAAAGCCTGAATCAGATAGTTGCAAGAAGAATACTGGTCTAAGATTCTTTATTGCGATTCTGTTAGAATCCAGCCACAGCCATTTACATCTGTCTTAGAAGCATGATTGGCCATGATGGGAGGAAAACTTAGGGGTTATCTAGTCTATCCTCACGTTTGTCAGTTAGGAAAACAGAGGCCCAGGGAGCACAAGGGGCCACCTCACTCTGCACAGCTTATTTGGCATGGAAGCACCACAGGGCACGAGGGGTTTTCAACACGGTCCCTGTGGGGAGGACACAGGAGACGGGAGGAGGGGCCCTCTCTGGGATTTTAGGAGACACACTAACGGACATGTGGTCAGACTGCTGAGGGTAGCCAGGCGTGGCCTCCGTGAGAGACAGCATGAGCCTATAATTTATCACCCTACCCTTCAGTTAGGAAAGAAGGTTTCCTCCAGTTCTGGCTGACCACCAACTTTCTGTCTGTGCCATAGCTTCAAAGCACAGCCCCTATCTATGACCTGTATGCACGGCCTTGGAGCCATCCAATGTTAAGAAGACTAGGGTCTTCGGAAACCCAAGTTAACAAGTAGAGCGTAAAACATACACTCACTTAGGATCAGCTTGTTCCAACAGACGAAAGTATTCCAGTGAAATGAAAGCCCCAAATGTCTATGGAGGCTCCGAGTCCCATAATACACATAACACACACATACCTTTTATTTCAAATGAATGTGAAAAATTGGAAGGTACAGCTGTGTCTAGGAATGGCCACAGGGTAGAGGGGCCAAACAGAGGTCAGTCACAAAAAATCCTGACTTTTATAATAAGCAAAACGTTATAATGAATAGCCCGGCCAAGGGCTTTAGAAGATAAGAGTTTTGTATATGAGTTTAATAAAAACATGATCGTTTAGGGAAAGAAAAGAGTTAATGAGATAATAATGTCATATAAATTGAAAAAACAAGAGCCCAGGCAGAGTAACTGAATCCACTGCTAGTGTTTCCCGGCTCCATTTTCATCGGTCTTGCCTTTTTCTAATAACTCTGTGATGTGTTTTACTCTCAGGGCTCCACGTTATTCATGTTAGACCTGTCCTTTCTACCTCGTACAAGTAGACTAGCAGCCGATAACGTTAGAGCCAAGTCTTATATGAATAATACGTTATCAGAGCTCCCTAAGTATGAGACGTAATGACTCATTCACAATCACATAGCTGATACAGATCTAAACTGGAGCCTGAGACGGGGTCTGTCCCCTCTATCCCGCCTTATGCATTTACCCAAGTTATTGCTGTACTTCCCTAAATCAATCTCTCTCTCTCTCTCTCTCTCTCTCTCTCTCTCTCTCTCTCTCTTTCTCTCTCTCTCTCTCTCTCTCTCTCTCTGACATTCAGATAGATATAATTCCACTGGACAGGTTCCCAATTGACAGCTTGAGCTGGTCAGCTCAGTAATTCATGGATCTACAACATTGCAAATGCACAAACCAGATACACGGTGAAGAGCCCCAGATTTTAATTATATCTTATTTCACAGCTGCAGTCAATTCCTGCTACAGCTTAATAACCAGGTTGCACGAGCCGTGAACACTTTTTGTTGTTAATTTTGCTCAGGAAAATTGAGTTTTTACTACCATTTTGGCAGAAATGATTATCGTAACAATTATGATAAAGTGATGAGGGTTGGGAACATCTGCAGGAATGAACTTAGAGACAGAAAGATATCAGTTAGTCTGGTTGTGCAGGAAAATGTGCTGTGGGAAATCTAGGTTAAGGCTCTGTCACCTGCTGAGAAACATGGGATGAAGAGGGGCCCAGGCTGCTCCCCACCCACAACTGCTGAGACACCAAGGAACACCACAGGCCCTAAATGACATGGGCTGACTCCATTCTAGCACCCACCCTTTGCTGTGGCTTTGGGGGAGATTTGAAATGAGGAGGCCGAAGGTCAGCCTAGAAGAAAGAACCATAGAAAACACCTCATTGTACAGATAAGAAAAGTAAGACCAGGGCAGGACAACTGACTCTCCCAAAGTCATACAACTAATGATTGATGCCTGAGCCTTCTGGCTCCTGGGCCAGGGGCCTCTCTCCTCTGCCTAAAATAAACCCAATCAAGGCTTAAGTAAAGGAATGGATGAGATAGCCTGGGATCTCTGGGAAGAGCAATCAGATGGTCTCTCAGACAGGTCAGAGTCAGTATAGATGAGCAAATCATAAAAATACGTCACCATCTGTGGCACTGTTTGGAAATCAGGGAATAATCTGTACCAGGGATGTGGGGCATTGGTGTCAAAGAGGAAGAGGGATGACAAAGGAACCTGGGGTGCCACCCACATGGAGCATGAGGAGGAAAATAAATGCGAATACGCCCGATCTGGGATTGCCTGCGGTGGTTTCTTCTTAGCGGGCATCTGCGCATTTCACTATTGATGCTCTTGAAGAGGTTCCTGAGAGGGGAACCTACTCTTCTCCTGGAAGGCATCCAAAGGCTCTCACAAGAAGTTTTTTTAGTGCTACACAGTCATGGCTAAGACTGAACTACCAGATTTCCTCAATTCTTAGGCATTATCAATTGGCAAGATGCACCATCAATTTAATAAGAGCTTTCGGGGAGAAAAAAAAGCACTGCAAGAAATGTACACATCCATCCTGAGATACAGCCCTGTTCCAGCAACGTGAAAATGAGAATTCGCTACCAGAAATAAGAATATACCGTATATAATAGTCACATGTCTTGGTGTGGAATAGATTACCAGGAGACGAGATAGGGAGAGGAAGGATGACTGGCTCCAGGAAGACTATGGAAATAGTCCAGATAAAAGAAGTATAAAAGAAGACAGTTGTTGGAATTTATTTGGTAGCAGTGTAAATGAAAAAAAAAAAGAATAAATGGGTGTATTAGATTTTTATCGCTGTGTAAGAAATGACCACAGACTCGGTGGCTTACTACACCTATTTGTCATTTCACAATTCTATAGGTGAGAAATCTGGACAGAACTCAGCTGGGTTCTCTGCTCATGCTATCACAACGCTGAAATCAATCAGTCAGCTGGGGCTGGGGTCTCACCTGAGGCTCAAGGTCATCCCAGGCTCACTTGATGGTTGGCAGAATGCATTTGCTTGCATCTGCAGAACTAATAGAGACTGCACCTTCAAGCCAGCAGGGGACTTCCCATTGCAGGCTGTTATGATGGAGTGTTATATAAGCTAACATAATCACAGTAATGACTGTCTCATCACAATCACAGTTCCTACCCACACTTGAGGAGCGAGAATTACACAGGGCGTATGCACCAGGGGCGGAAATCTTGAGGTTCATCTCATCACTCTGCGGTCCACAACGGGAGAGTTATAAGACATAAAGAACCAACAGCACGTTTCTGGTTGAATGGAGGGAGTACAGCACTGGCCCTGAGAATTAGAATATTTATGAACATATAAGGCCATTAATATTTTAAAGCAATTTCATGCATGTGAACTCTTGACCCTTGATGTAGTCCTGTGAAACAGGTAAATCAGATATCATTACTTCCATTTCACAGATAGGAAAACGGAGATCCAAACAAGTTAAATCATTAGCCTCAGGTCACATGGTGCATCACTAGGTCAGCCACAGCCAGGATTGTAAAGTCAGTTTCCTGCCTATGAGTTCAAAACCACATCTCCAACCCAGGGGTGTCCAAACTTTTTTCAATGGTTTTCACCAAGAGCCATAGGCGGTAAAATACACAAACAGCCGGGCCACTCACTTGAGGTGAAGTACGTATTGCCTCACCTGGTTTATTTAAGTAAAACTAAATATATTTTTGGAATTTTCTGCGGGCCAATTAACAATGGATTGCGAGCCGCAGTTGGCCCGCGGGCCGCAGTTTGGACGCCCCTGACCTACACCGTCCTGAATCATTGCTGCTGATTTTACTGAGAAGTTTTCCTATCCATGAAGCCTTTTTGTTTTGGGCAAATCTAGTCCAAGCATTACTGGACCACAGAGATCTCACTTTCTGGAGCTTATGAGAGGGATCTGAGCTCTACCAGAGCATTTGGCTCTAGGTTTCCCTGTTGCTCTCATGCTAGTCATGCTGGAAAACACCATTCCCTTTCTGCACGAGGAGTTCCTCATTTGCTGACACGTAGCTAAAGCTTGTCTCCAAACACCAGCTTTAGACGGCAAGTGCAAAGAGCGTGACTTGACTAAGAAGGTGTCACAACAACAACGGTGAGCCCACAACCCTAGTATACTCTCGATATAGTGACTGTTATCATTTCCACTCAAACAGCCTCATGTGGGGGCTAATGGTTGATTGATGGAGCAGTAACTTCCTTAAACTTCCTAGGATGCATAGAGTGGTCTAGCTGGCAGAAATCAATTGCCAGACCAAAAAAAAATAAAAGTCACTCCTGCTTGGTCTCTGTATGTTTACACACACACACACACACGTGCACACACATAGACACATGCAGGCGCACACACCCACAGGCGTGGGTCCCACAGTGGCCCCTGCATGTGGGTGGCATGCTGAGTCATGAGGTACTGGAAGAAGCTTGCCCCCCTACACCTTATGCAACCAATTAATCTTCAAAATGCAACAACTTTATCAACTCATTAAATGTTCATCACTTACAGGAGCCTGTCATGAAGGGAATTCAAACTACATTAACAGTAAAATCTCTGTGGTGATCAAAACACATCATTAAGGACATGAGGGACAAGAGGAAGAAGATGAAAGGATTCCCCCTCTTCTCTCTGGCTTCCTGCTGCTCTGGATTGAGAAATGAGAGGAAGTCCCTTTATTTTCCTGGATCTAAGTTTGCTCAGCTTTACAACAGGAGGGAGCAATGGGGGAGGAGCAAGACGGAATGGTGAGATGAGCCTGGAATGAGACTGATTTATTCGACTGTGTATTAATACTGAGACTTGAGGGAAAATTCTTAATCTCTCAGAACCTCAGCTTCCTCAACTATAATAAGTAAAATATGCTTAAATCATAAAATTGTGAGAATTATTTATGTTAACATATAAGAAAAAACAGCACAGAGCATGGCATGTGGCAGGCAGTCAATAGATCTTAGTTTTTCCTTTCCACCCTCAGGGTCCTTTCCCACCCCCTACATTTTTTTTTTTTTTTTTTTTAAGATTCGATAATCATCAGTCTTTTCTTTCTATGGTTAAGTCATTTGAAGTATGAAAGCACCATGAAAAACTTTGTCTTAGCATTTCTGACAGCCTGTCTGTGGCACCTTGACTTTCTCCCACTTGCCACCCCCTCTCTTGGAATTATCAAAGAGAAAAATACACATGCATATGTACTTACTTGTCAGCGTCAAGATCAGATGCTCCTTCTGGGAAGTTCTTTTCAGTTTCTGGTGAAGACTTGAGACATCCCTCCCACCGGTGTCATGAATTAAGCAGGAGAGTAAACAGCATGATGTCATTGAAAATCAAGGCCACAGCTTCCACAAGAGCGGAATTTAGCAACTTAAATACACACATCTGACCTGGCTCTTGAGGATGATCATGAAATGCTCTCAGGTATGTTGGCGAGGCAGCGTCAAACCCTACCTTCCAGCCTGAGGAACAGGAGTGGAGAAGAAAAAGTATATATGTGGTCAAGGATGCTGAAAAGGGATTAGATTGGGAAGAGTTGTAGTCAAGATGGCAGAGTAGGTAAATGCAGCTCTACCTAATACATAGAAATAAACACAGGGAGTCACCCAAAATGAGGAGAAAAAAAACATGTCTCAAATGAAAGAACAGAACAAAGAACAGAAACAGAACTAAACAAAATGGAGACAAGCAATCTACCAGATGCAAAGTTCAAAAACACTGGTTATAAGGATGCTCAATGATCCCAGTGAGAACGTCAACAAAGAGATAGGAAATATAAAAATGGAGATAGAAAATAGTAAAGAGAGCCAGTCTGAAATGAAGAATATAATAACTGAAATGAGAAATGCATTAGAGGCAGTCAACAGTAGATTAGATGAAGCAGAGGATCGAATCAGTGATTTGGAAGACAGGGTAGCAGAAAAGGCCCAATCAGGACAGCAAAAAGAAAAAAGAATACAAAAAAAAAAAAAAAAAAAAATTAGGATAGTTTAAGGGGCCTCTGGCACAACATCAAGCCTACCAACATTCACATCACAGGGGTACCAGGAGAACAGAGAGAGCAAGGAATTGAAAACCTATTTGAAGAAATAATGATGGAAAACTTCCCTAACCTGGTGAAGGAAATAGACATAAAAGACCAGTAAATGCAGACAGTCCCAAACAAGATAAACCCAAAGAAACCCACACCAAGATACATCATTATTAAAATGTCAAAGCTTAAAGACAAAGAGAATCTTAAAAGCAGCAAGAGAAAAGCAGTTAGTTACCTACAAGGGGGCTCCCATAAGACTATCAGCTGATTTCGCAACAGAAACTTTGCAGGCCAGAAGGGATTGACAAGAAGTATTCAAAGGGATGAAAAGCAAGGATCTACAGCCAAGACTTCTCTACCCAGCAAGGCAATCATTTAAAATCAAAAGACAAAGAGCCTCCCAGACAAGAAAAAGTTAAAGGAGTTCATCACTACCAAACCAGTATTGCAAGAAATGTTAGAGGAACTTCTTTAAGAAGAAGAAGAAGGGGGGAAAAAGATTAAAAATATGAATAATAAAATGGCAATAACTATATATTCATCAACAATTACTTTAAATGTAAATGGATTAAATGCTCCAATCAAAAGATAGGGTGGCTGAATGGATAAGAAAACAGGACCCTTACATATGCTGCCTACAAGAGACTCACTTCAGGTCAAAAGACACACAAAGACTGAAAGTAAAAGGATAGAAAAAGATATTTCATGAAAATGGAAACAAAAATAAAAAGCTGGGATAGCAATACCAGATAAATAGGTATTTAAAAATACCAGATAAAATAGGTTTTAAAACAAGAGACAAAGAAGGACCCAGTAATCCCACTTCTGGATATTTATCTAAAGAAACCTAAAACACTAATTCAAAAAGACATATGCATCCATATGTCCACTGTGACATTATTTACAATAACCAACATATGGAAGTAACCTAAGTATCCATCAACAGAGAATAGATAAAGATGTGGTACATATATACAATGGAATATTACTCAGCCATAAGAAAGAATGAAGTCTTGCCATCTGCAACAACATGAATGGACCTGGAGGGCATTGTGCTAAGTGAAATAAGCCAGGCAGAGAAAGATAAATACCATATGATTTCACTTACATGTGGAATATAAAAAACAAAATAAACGAAGAAACAGAAACAAACTCAGATACAGAAAATATTTCAATGGTTGCCAGGTGGGAGGGGGATTCGGGGTGGGTGAAAAAGGAGACGGGATTAAAAAGTACAAATTGGTAGTTACAAAATAGTAATGGGGATGTAAAGTATAGCATAGGGAATATAGTCAATAATATTGCAATAATTATGTGTGGTATCAGATGGGTACTAGATTTATCAGGGTTATTATTTCATAGTTATTATATATAAATATCTAATTACTATGTTGTACACCTGAAACTAATATAATGTTGTAAGTCAACCATAATTGAAAAACAAAAATTATTTTTAAAAAATGAAAATAAAAGGGATTAGATTAAATAAAACACAGAATTGGCATGCCTTATAAGCCATTTACTGCTGGCCTCACAGGAGAATGGAGATAGCGGGAGCTCCAGGGATGTCATCCAGGGTATCAGAGAGATCTTTGCAGGTCTGATAGCCCTGAAACCTGGCATGTTCTGCCCCATTCCCAAACACTTCATGACACCAAAATTATAAAGGGACATTATTATAATTGGATTGCTTTCATTTTCTCTTCATTTTAAAGATCCACGTGCAGTTCATCTACCTACAACAGCTACCACAAGTAAGAATGCGACTTACTAGAGCCAGATAGCCTGAGAACGTGGGGACCAAATTTCTCAGGCTTAAATGCATCCATTGTCAACTTTCTCATTATATAAAATTTTCCTATATGAGATGTATTATTTGGGCTTATAGAATAACATATATAAATTAGTAGCAATCGTTTCCATCTGAGCATGATTTGTTTATCAGATCACTGCCCAGTGTCAAGTAATTAAGAGCAGGACCTATGTGTTCAGGATGAAAAAAGCATGTTCTATAAAAAAAAATAATAAGCTCCGAAAATTGATCTGAAGCAAAAGAACAGCTATCTGCAAAGAACAGGCCAGGGTTAACAATTGCAGATGGGAGGCGACACTGAAAACCCAGCACCCCGTTCAATAGAAAAGAAGTAGCACTATCCTCCATGCTAAAAGGGGAGGTCCCGGTGCCCCCAAACTAATCCTTTATGGTAGCCCCCCATCCCTCATCCATGGAGGATATATTCCAAGCCCCCAGTGGATGTCTGAAACTGCAAATAGCACCAAACGCTATATATACTGGTTTTCCTATATGTACACACCTATGGTAAAGTTTAATTTATAAATTAGGCACAGTAAGACATTGACAGCAGTAACTAACAATAAAACAGAACAATTATAACAATGTACTGAAACAAAAGTTATGTGAAACTGTTCTCTGTCTCTATCAAAATATGTTATTGTACTGTACTCCCCCTTTTTCTTGCAATGATGTGAGATGATACAATGCCTACCTAATGAGATGGAGGGAGGGGAATGCCATGGGCGTGTGACGTAGCATCCCTTGAACACAAGCACTGCAATACTGAAACAACAGATCTGATCATCCAGACGGCTACTAAGTGACTAATACAATGGGCAGGGAGCATATACGGTGTGCACACACTTCACAAAGGCGTGCTTCACATCCCAGGTGGGACAGAGCAGATTGGCATGAGATTTCATCATGCTACTCACAACAGCACACAGTTTAAAATGTATCAATTGTTTTTTTCTGAAAATTTCCATTTAATATTTTCAAACCGTGGTTGACTGCAAGTAACTGAAACCACAGACCATGAAACTGTGGGTAAGGCGGGGACTACTGTATTCATAATTGGTCCCAAGGCTGCCCTATCCCAGTGCTGTCCAAGGACTGAAAACTTTTGGGGTTTTGTTTGTTTGTTTTGGGTCCCGAATATTTATCCACCCTTTTTTTCTCCTTTTAGTCTACCTGTTGCACAGTGACTGTTAACGTTTAACGGCCACTCACAAAGTGAATGATTTGTATGCTGCCTTGTTAACTCACTGTCCAGTGGATAAATACACCAAATCCAAAAACGTCTAGTCTGTGTGCTTTGTGGACACACATACCATTGTCAGGCCCTGAATTCAGCAACTCGGCATTTCTTTCATCCTCTTACCCACGCTTCCATTCATCTATTTAATATTTATTAAGCTCCCAGTATTAAGAAAAATGTATGGAAAGCTGTATATGGGCCTTACAGAATCGTGGAACGACAGAAAAATCATTTTGGGACTTCCTCCCTTACACACTTGGGAGGGATGTGGAAGGGAACCAAGGGCCCAAATCACACTGAGGGGGGAAAATCTAGATCAATTCAAGGAATTTGAAAAACCATGTTTAAAAGATTTAAAGTTTATGCAGAAAACATCTGCATGGGGAAAAACACAATATACAAAGTTAAAAGACAAATGACAAACTGGAAAATATAATTGAAGCACATATAAAAAATACATAAACAATACAACAGAAAAGAGGATAAAGTTTACAAGAGACATTTTCCAGGAGGAAAAAATAAATAAATAAATAAATAAATAAATATATATATATATATATATATATATATATATATATATATATGTATATGTATATGTATATGTATATGTATATGTATATGTATATGTATATGTATATGTATATGTATATATATATATCTTAAGCATGGGAATGGATACTCAACCTCTCTCATAATATGATAAATATGTGTTTAAATGACACTGAGATACCATTTTTACCGATCAGATCGGGTAAAATCCAAAAGTTTTGTAAAACGTTAGGATGGAAAAGCTGTAGGGAAACAAGTACCCTCACAAGATGCTGGGAGGAAGGTAAATTACAACGTCTTCAGAGGGTAATTTGGCAGTATCTATCAACATTTCAAATGTACAAAATCTTTGACCCAGAAACCCAGTTCTAAGAATTTATCTTATTATCTTATAGTCTCTCTCGTTCTCTCTCTCTCTCTCTCTCTCTCTCTCTCTCTCTCTCTCTCTCTCTCTCACACACACACACACACACACACACACACACACACACTAAATAATACGTGTATACGGTTATTCACTGAAGCATTTTTACTGGTGGAAAAAGATTGGAAATAAAAATAAATATCCATCAATGGGCATTTAATAAATTATAATGCAGGCTACGCTGGTATAAAAATAAGAAGCTCTGTATATACAGATATAAAATAATCTCTAAAATATCTTTAAGTGAAATAACAATGTAAATAATAGTCCAAAAAGCACATAATAAGGGGTAAGAAAGATTATTTATATGTATTTGCTTATAAACACAATCTGTTTCTGCAAGAATATGAAGCTGATAACCCTGGTTGCCTCTGGGGAGGAATATTGGGGGACTTAAAAGTTAGGGTTGTTGGGGGGGGGACTTCCCTTTGTGAACTTTTAAGCTTTTTGGTATTTGGGTCATGCGAATGTATTGCCCATTTAAAAAATACAGATTTTTTTTTTTTTTTTAATCAAAGCTACCTTAAGGAGAAGGTGATTGTCATTCATTATGGCTTCAGTATTGATTTCTCCCTCATCTAACTCTTCTTGCTTTCAGCATTTGCACTACCCAAGTATCGCCTTAATACTAAGCTTTTTTACTAAGTGCTATACCATGGTATTTAAATGTATATAATATCAATAAATGGTGTTGTGAAATTTAGTGCTTTTATGTTCCCACTTTTGTCAAATAAGTATATCTTGTCTTCTCTTTTCAGATTTCTTTTTTCTCTTTTGTTAAGCTTTCTTCCAGAATAGCCTATGTAAAAAGAAAAAGTCCTAACAGTCATTGATTACCTTCCTTGGGCCCAAGGCTGTTATGATGTCTAATTTAATCTCATAATAATCCTAGGGCTGAACAATATCCCTCTCCTTATTACACAGATGATAAATTTGGGGCACAGAGAGGATAAATTGTTTTCCGATAGTAACTCAGCTAACATGTAGCAGAGCCAAGACCGGCATGCATTTTTCTCTCTTTGCTTACTACTGCCTCTCTGTGCATTAGGAAAGCATGGTCTTTGTAGTTTCAATCTTGGATTATTTTCTTTAACCACCAGTGCTTCAGTTTTCACATTTGTAAAACCAGTTTCCATGCCTGTTGTGCAGGACTGGATTGAGAATTAACATAAATGCACATATCTCTGTGCTTGGCTCATAATAAATGTTCCATGGGTGTTGGTATACCTTTGTATACCAGTCCCTAGAAGATTCCTAGACATGTAGTTGTGCTCAAACGTACAAGCTAACTTCCTTTTTTTCTGAATCAAAACAATTGGAATAATAGTTCTATGCTAAGAGAAGCCTCCCCCCGGGGGCCATGCCAAAAGTAATCTCCAGATGCACTAAGCAGAGTCTCCTGGGATAGAACGGGCAAGTTTCTTGTGTTCTGAGATGTTCTCTTCCCCTCACGGCTTATGAGCTGAAAGGATCCCTTAACGGGATCTGTCAAGACTGACTTTAGAGTTTCATCCAGGTTGGGCACAAGCCACTTTATTAAGGCAAAGGTGGAGGCTCATTGTACCAGCTAATATTGCACTGCTTCTATATAGAAACAGGCAGAAGTCAAGTCATGTTTGAAGTATAAATCCACCCCAGCCCACTGCTTCAACAAAGAAGGTAAACGGTGACAGAGGTCACCTCCAGAGCATCTGTAATTTCACATAATTGACCAAAGACTTCATTGTTCCATAATGCAAATGAAAGATCATTAATGAGCAGTAAAATGGGTGGAGAGCAGGGAGAATGTGTAACAGAAGAGAGCTTAATGCTTTCAGGAGAGATTGGCACATCAGAGCTCTGCTGTAATGTGCAGTTGGCTAATTTCACTGAGGTATTGAACAAATGATAGATGGGGATAGTTAGCAGGCACCATGACAGCAATAATAAAGATACTCTCTGCCAGCAGAAGACCTCTGCTCCACTTCCATTTAAATGACTTCTCAGTCCATTGAATACCTGCTTGTCAAGAGTACCTGTTACCTATTCCCTCACAGCTCAGGATGAGACGTGCTTGTCTGGCTATCTAACACCAACCTCCCGTTTGTCCCCCCCACCCCCGACCTTCTCCTCTATTAATGGGATTTACCTAGAAAAGTGCGAAGCTAGAAAATTGAGCTACAAGGAAAATTGAACTTAAGAACAGCACTGCAATTTCTACCCAGTTTGATGCTTTTCATTGCTTTTAAGTGGCTAGTAGTCTTCACTGTTTTCCGGGCACCACAATGTCAGGACAGACAGCCTTTTTATTTAATTGACTGTCATTATGGTGCTATGGTTATGCTTCAGAAGGTCAGAGAAGCTGTGGAGGGCCTTCGTAAGGTTTCCCAGAGACAAAGACCAAGGGAAATAGGGGAATAAGGCAGTGGCATGGTCCTGGGATGGAGTGGGTGGAAGGCAGTTGTGCTGGATTTCTGGGCTTCAGACACTAACTAGTAAGGAGGTAAGTGGCTTTCCTATTGATTTGGAAGGCAAGCCCAGAAGACTTCACGACATTGACACATATGACTTTAAAATCAGTTTAAGCGTCATTCCATTTGAGAACAGGTCTAATCTCAAGTGGCTGTTTGTTAATCTCATTGTCATTTTGTAATCTTTCTCAAATATGCAAGAAGAGTCCAGGATTTGACCTAGATAGTAAAAAAAAAACTTTAAAGTGTTTGCATATTGCCATAGCACAAAATTATACGAAATAAAGAATCTTTATATTATAAGAAGAGAGCTGGAAGTGGCCAGTTGCTGTATGACAAGAAGATTAAAAGTACATTTTAGACCTTTTCAAGCAAAGTAACTAAAAAAGTCTCAAAAATGAAAGGGAGAAAAAAATGACCAAATGGATTAATAATGACACAGACTTCCATTTGGGAAACACAAAGTTCACTGTTGACCTAAATCTCAGTGAAATAGATTGGGAGGTCAACATTCAGAGTTCAGGGGACTTACTTAATAATACAGAGAAATATATTAAAAATCAGAAAGAGGAAGAATCCTAAATTTTCTGTTCTTTGCTCCCCAACCTGGTCAAAGGATAAGCACATCCACACCCCCCACACCCCCACACTCCACACCCTGAGCCCCTGTTGATGGAATGTCTGCAGGGGGCAGGGGTTCAAGCCATTATTTGGAAACTCCAAGAGTACTTGAAAGGCAGGTATTAGTATACCTACTTGGCACTTGAGAATCCTAGAGTTTAGAGAGGCAAGTGGCTTACCTAAGGTCATTCAACTAGTGGATGCATAAGCTTGATTTGAGTCCAGTTCTATCTCCACAATTTCTCCCTACCACATCACACTGCTACACACAAAGCAGTGCCAACATGTCTTGGAAAACCCAGATGTCTCTCTCCAAGTTGGCTGGTCATTCCAGCCACCTAACCTTCAAGGACCCTTGACAGAATAGCATTTAGTCCTCTAGGTGTAACAGAGTCCAAGCTCGTACCACTTGCCACACAACAGCCAATGAGTCGAATGACAAGGTACGGGGGTGTCTTTATTCGGAAAGCCAAGAAGATGGCAGAGTAGCGTCCTAAAGAACCATCTGAAGAAAGTATGGAAGACAGGCTTTTTTTTTATATCAAAGAAAGGGGAAACAGGAGGGTGTGAGGTTGACTGGCAACCACGGACATCAAGGCGCCAGCAGAGGTTGAAGGAAGATTACTTTGTTCTTAGTCTGTTGACTCCAGTTGATGTGAGTCCAGTCACAAGGTTAAACAACACACACCTCCCTTATCTATTTGGGAGAGACAGTTTCCAGTAAGGGGCTGTTTTTGTAAAAACTCAAGCTGCAAGCAGAAGTCCTCTAATGCTACATGCAAGACGAAGCAAAAGGTATTATCCTAAAGACCATGGGAACAAAGCAGACGTGAACAAGATGGAGTCAGAGGGGCTGAGCATTTCACTCTGTTACGTTGACAGGACATTCCCAGTGAGGTTTCCCTTCCACTCTCTCTGCCATCACTCAAGTGATCTGGGACTTCTCTTCCAAGACCACATTCTCTCTGCCCATCTCTTTCTGTCCTCTCCCCTATGTCCCTTCCAGCTCAACACAGTTAATAAAAGTTCACAAATGTTTTCTCACAGTATAGATGAAGTTTCAGAGATCAATTACCTATAGACCGGGATGGGGTGGTGGTTTTCACGCTCACACCCATTGTACCTTGGCTCTGTCAGCAGGATCAGCTGGCCACATACTCATGCAGTCCACCATTTGTTCGTGGACACCCCCACACACACTTTACAGTATTCACAGAGAGGCCCACAGGCAGACCAGTGGGGACACAAGAGCCAGAGACAAATCTATAAAGCCAGTGTCCTGTCTTGTGAAGGGTTTGCTATCTGGAATCACATCTTTATTCTCTCTGATCCTAGGTCCCTTCTTCAGGCCTCTGTCAAAATCACTCTCTTCAGAATTTCACCTCTCCTCGTCCTCTTTTGTTTCCAGCTTTGGACAAACAAGAGGTGGTCCAGAGTAGAGGTTAAGAGTACTTTACTTTGTGTATATAATGACCCACGACCTGGAGCACGTTATTTAAACCCCTCTAAATCTCAGTTTTTCTCTCCTTTAAAATAAATAAGACAATATAGTACCCACCTCATGAGCTTGTTGTGAGGCTAAAATGACATAACAAATTTAAAACACACAGTGCTTGGAACATGCAAAACACTTAACAAGGAACATCTGGATCTACTAACATGACTATTATCACTATCCAAAGAGGTCCTTCTACTTCTCCCTCCTCACCCTCTTGCTCCTCTCTAGCTTCTCTGAAACCTCCCAGTTTCTTTACAAGTTCCTGCCTCTCATCCCCACCCCTATGCACCCCAGCAACTCCCTCTTCAGAGCTCCTAATCTCTCCTATTGAGACCCAAATTCTCCGGCTCCATTTCTCCTAGGTGCTTATCTCCCAGACTATGGTCTCCTTTCAATAACATTAGCATAAATGTTATTATCTCTAAAATCCAATTAATTTCAATTACTGTGGCCCCAGACAGATTGCCTGTGCTCTCAATTCATGGAAGAGTCTGAACAATGCTTCTTCAATTTTACATGGATGGCTGTGAGAACCATGGAAAACAGAGAGATGGGCAGATACAGACCACCCCAAAACCCATTTACCCAATTATCCCAACTTTCTCAAAATATAGGCTTTTTCTAGAGGGGAGACTTTCACAACATTGTCTGGCTTTAACTGGTCTCTGCTTAGACGTGGTTATAGGTTGCAAACAAATGAAGTAGGCAGCAAATGAGCAGCACGAGAGATGCTAAATGATGACTTAGAAGCATTTAAAACCAAAGAGGAAATAATCGAGAATAGACTACACGTACACATGCCTTTAAGCTCTCAAATTGCAATTTACGTCAACATACTCAATATCAAATAATCGAATCTTGACTAGTCCTACCTGGTCTACTTTATGAATCCATTCAATAGTCAAATGAATGTCCACTGTGCACCTACCATGCGACAGGCACTCTGGTTTTGGGGCTACAGCCAGACAAGATCCCTCTGGAGCTCGGTGGAGGAGATGAACAGTACACAAGATAGTTTGGCTGTTATTTTGCATTATCAATACCTCTGCTCCCTCTCATCAACATCGATAATTGAGAAGATACAGTAGAATAACCACTTTTTGCTCTGTCAACTGAAACGTATTGTCTAGGTATTTTGTCACCAAAAAGGATTTATTCGAGGAAAAAGAAAGGGTTGCAAGCCAGGGCATGCAGACATCACAAGCCACAGGCATACTCTGATCTGCATGCCAAGATAGAGGGGTATTTATAGAAAGGAAAGGAAGTTAGAACCATAGAGCTTTATCATAAGCACAGAGTTCTTCCCATAGGAGTCTTGGGTGTATGGTTCTCACCATTATGCAGAACGCAAGAAATTCCATTAAGTCCTAGCTCCTCCCATAGACCCTCCTGACTAGTTATGTTTGCTTAAAGTTACACTTCGTCTTTTTCATTCCCCCCTTTTGATTGAGCTCTTTCTCTGAAAACATTATTGATCAACAGTCAGGTCTTCCAACTTTACCACCTTTTTGTCCCTCAATGTCAGGAAGGACGTCTTCTGTATGACGCCTTTCGCATCAGAGGGAAAATGCATGGATTGGGAACAGCTCATGTACAGAGTTAACAGGCAAGAGGTGCAGAACTGGTAAGGGCCCTTCCAGTGAGGCAGGAGGGAATCTTTTTTGAGGTGTCTTTTCCAGTAAACAAAATCTCCAGGTTGTAGAGTGTGGATTTTGAGTTTTGCATTTCCTTGAAGTGCACTGGGAAAAATCTGTTCTATCAAAGCATGATTATTTTCAATAGAAGCAATTTAGTCTTTACAATATTGAAGTACGTCTCCTTTTACCAACCGTGGATCAAAAGAAGCAGGAGCCAAATGCATGGGGCGTCCTGTTATTATCTCAAAAGGTGAAAGTTTATGAGTCCCAAATGGGGTAGACCTGCCTGAGATTTAAAAGAACTAACAGCAAAGCTTTTGGCTGAGGTATTTGAAGAGTTTCTACTAATTTTGCCAACTGAATCTTAATAATGCCATTAGTACACTCAACGAAACCTGAAGACTGAAAATGGTACAGGCACAGCGAAAATGTTGTAGAACTGGCCAAACAGCACAGACTTGTTGTAGCAACTGACCAGTGAAATGGGTTCCTCGATCACTGTGGAGCTCAAGGCGTCCCTCAACTAGGAATAATCTTCTCTTCTAGGATTTTCCCCACTGTAGAGTCGTTAGCTGGTCTAAAAGGGAAAGCTTCAGTCCAATGAAAAAAAACACATATATTATGACTAAACCATATCTATATCCATGAGATGGGGAAGCTGTATAAAATCTATCTGTCAAACCTCAAATGGTCTGTTAGGCAATTTAAACTGTCCAGGAGCAATGCAAACCAGCTTCCCTGGGTTGTAATTTGAACAAGGGGGAACACCAAAGGTAGGCACTTTTTGCAGCCTTGTTAATATTAGTATCTCCCAACTAATGTTGATTCATGAATGCTATCATTTTGTCAGTGGACCAATGGTTTAAAGCGTGTAAGTAATCATGAGTGGAAATTTTATAGTTTCTGGTAGGACTGGGTTGTCATTTAGTCTGAACCAGTTTTCTCTTCTTATCAAGCCAGCAATTGCTGGATTTCCATCCTTATTTTTCTTTTTCCAAAGCCAAAATTGTTGGGTTTCTCCGGCTAATTTTTTTCTAAGTTATCCAGTGGGGAAACATCTCTTTGGACCATGACAGAGGTTTCATTGCTGCTGATGCCTTTAAGGGCAGCATTCTTAACAGAAATGTCAGCAAAGTGATTTCCTTTAGCTTCCAGGGAGTCGAGTTTAGAATACCTTGGAATCTTAAGAGCTAAAGCGTCAGGTAAAAGTATAGGCATCCAATACTTCCTGAACGTAGGGACCATTTAAAATTTTATTTCTGTTGGAGGTAAGGAAACCACGTTCCTTCCATAACATTCCAAAGTCATGAACTACTCGAATGGCATATCTACTGTCAGTATAAATGTTGACAGTTTTACCCTTTGCTAAAATGCAAGCTTGAGTGAGGGCATATAATTCCGCCTGCTGTGCTGACGTAGCCAAGGGCAAAGATGCTGTTTTGATGACTTCAACAGGGGTTACAATAGGACAACCGGCACAGTACTTAACCATTTTTATTTTTTAAGTGTGAACCATCTGTAAACCATGAGAAATGAGCTTTACCCAGAAGAGTCTCCTGCAAATTGTCATGAGCAGTCACGCGGTGATCCGTCAGTGTCAGGCAGTCAGGAGGTGCTTCATCAGTTTCAAAAGGGAGAAGAGGAGCTGGATTAGGTTATTACAGCACGAAAGAGTTATATGGGAAACGGTTAACAAAAGGGTTTCATAGGAAGTAAGGGGACTAACTGAAAGATGTTGGTTAGGAGGCTGATTAGAAGGCTGAGAGCACCTGAAAGGCTTTAATGGCAATTCCTTTTCCAGTGTCCTGCTTTTTGCAAATAATGGCAGGAGCCTTTTGGCTCACATAGGGTCTCTCAGTTGCTGAGTCTGAAAATTAAAAACCTTGGCAATCTTACTTCTAGGTGGCTCATTTACCATATGGGCAAGCTGATTGCCCAAATTAACCAAATCTAAGGTAGACATGGTCTCCTGTTCCATCCTGGTTCTCCTAATGAGGAGGGAAAGATCTCTGTTCAGCCCATTAACAAAGAATTACAAGTTACCCGAGTGGCGTTAACGTCTGAACAACAGAATTTTCCTTTAAAATGGCCTGAAGTCTATCATAATAGTCATGAACAGATTCATCAGACTTTTGTGAGCAAGTCTGAATTTTGCTCCAATCACCAGGCTTTGGGAAAGCCTTGGGAAGTGCTTGGTGTAATTCTTAAGCAAGTTCTCTAGCTTCTTGCCAAAAATTGGAGGTTTGCTTTCCTAAGTTTCTTTCAGGATGTTTCTATCTGGCAATTCTCATCCAGTGTGGAGCCTGGCCTTCACCAACTAACATGAATAAATCAGAAAACCCAGATTGATAGGCCTGAATAATAATAATATCAAATTCCTCAGCAAACTTCTGAGGATCCTCGGTTACCTTCGGGAATTCCTTTGCAATGGCTTGTAATTCAGCTTTAGTCCAGGGGACATATGAAACTTGGGGTCTTTTAGGATCCCCAGGGGGTTTAACCTTAAATGGGAAAGTGCTTGTAAGTTCAGAGGGAAAAAAAATAGGAGAGGATCCAGGAAAATGGCATTGGAAGCAGAAGTGAAGAAAGGCGAGGGTGGAAGGCAAGATGGTATCACAAGTGGAGCGTGAGGCAGAGGAGCTGGGAAAGAAGCACTTTCCAAAGCTGGAAAAGAAGCCTGAAGGATAGGGTGGCCCCAAAGATGGAGAGTGAGACAATGGAGTCCACGGGGAAGGGCAAGACAGCGATTCAGAGGAAGAACGTGTGGCTTTGGACGCCATTTTCTCTCTTTTTAAGTTTTCAGTAGCCTCTGTTAATTTTAAGACTTTATTTCACAAAGAGGCAAAGACTTTATTTCACAAAGATTCTTGGTCTCATTTGGAAGCCTCAAAATACCATTCGAAATAGGCATTTCACTCAGGTTTTACCAATTTTAGTGCTATTATGGTCCAATTCGGTTTTAAGAAAATTAAGTTTGGAAATCTCAGAAGTTCCCCAGAGTGATCACTGATTTTCTGAATCACTGTTCATCAGCGCTGTCCATTTAGTTAAATAGATGCACGAAAATTGCCCGCAGCTTTTAACCACATACGTCACAGGTGTCCCCGGCACAGAAAGGACAGTCTTAAAATATTTAAATAGCTGAGATCCCATTGATCAGAGACTTTTCTCTAGGACAAGGGGCCCAAGACAATTTCTAACAGCTCGAGCAGCCTGCAGGTTAGCTACCAGCCACTCTCACTCTAGAACAGTCTGATCACGGAGGACCAGCCCAAAGGCTAAAAGCCAGTTCTAGGAAAAGAACCAACCCTGAGAGTGTCCAGTTATAGGCTGAGCTGAGTGGCACTCCTCTTACTGAGACAGCACAGTCTAATACTGGGCCAAACTGACTAATTTCAGTAGAAATAACCTCTGTCTCCAAAGGGACCTTTAGGCAAAAGCCAGTTTTGCTTCAAAGGACAACCTGTTTCCATAGAAATCAGGCCAATGTGCCAAAGCAGGTACTCACAGACAGATAGACAAACGAATAAGCAAGGCCTTTTTAACACACAGACACACACACACACACACACACACCCTCTAAACAATCTCTGAGTAGAATAAAACCCAGACAGCTTCAAAACACAAACAGCAGAAGCACAATTCCAGAAGACTTACCGTAAGTTTCCGAATCACAGAGCGAGCAGCGAGCCAAAGCGGATCTGTGTGGGGGGCCAGTACCGGGCGGCTCACCTGCCCTAAAGCTGTCAGGTTGTTCTTCTCAGGAATCCTGGACAAGCTTCCAAAATGCCGACTGAAAAATATCAAATAGAGGTGTTTTGTTACCAAAAAGGCTTTATTCGAGAAAGAGAAAGGGTTGCAACCTAGTGTGTGCAGAGATGGCCACATGCATACTCTGGCCTGCGTGCCAAGATGAAGGGTTATTTATAAAAGGGAAAAGGAAGTTAGAACCATAGAGCTTTATTACAAACATATAGTTCTTCCTGTGGAGTTCTTATCTGTATGGTCCTTGTGACTATGTAGAGTGCTAGAACTTCCATAAGCCCTAGCTCCTCCCGTAGACCCTCCCCACCGATTATGTTTGCTTAACATTCCCATTAGTCCTTATCAGTTCTCATTGATCATTTGCTATCTCAAGGCTGCGTGTTACCCCTGGGGCTGAGGAGGGTTGGGGCTGTCTGTGGGCCGCTGTGACCTATGTTTTTTTTAAGACCGCACCTTTTCTTACTTATAAAATAAGTGTTGTAACTCGATCACTGGCTCTCTACACCGGGATATCATTGCTATTGTGTCATTGGAATTAACCCCTGGTCATTTGCAAAAGGTGAAGAAATTCACATACTCAACCTGAAATGAGAAGAGCAAGGAAGTTTATTCAAGAAGAAAGACGCCAGCACAGAAGTTGCCGGGGCAGACAGCTGCCCCAAACTTTAGGTTACTGTATTTCCCTGAAAATAAGACTGGGTCTTATATTAATTTTTGTTCCAAAAGACAATTAGGGCTTATTTTCATGGGATGTCTTATTTTTTCATGTACAACAATCTACACTTATTCACGTACAACAATCTACATTTATTCATTTATTCATGTACAATAATAATCCACATTTATTCAAATACAGTCATGTCATCTTCTGGAACATTGTCATAACTCTCCAAACCCCAAATTCTAGCTTGAATTTCTTGCGACTCTTTTTCTGAGCACTTCTTGTCCGTGTAGCTCATAGTGCATTGGCAATACAGCTGTCAGTGAGTTTATCCCATGAATTCTTCACCCAACTCACGACTTCTTGCAAGCTAGGCTTCACAAAGTTTCCATGCTGATTTCTCTCCATTCTATTTTCAATGTAGTCATTGATTTCCATGCGCAAACGGTCCTTGAATGGCTTGTTTATTGCAATATCAAGAGTCTGGAGATAGGCAGTCATTCCTGCGGGAATCATTATTTGATCTATTCTTCTCTCTGCAAGGAAGTTTTTCATGTCTTTAGCGCAGTGAGCGCTGGCTGAATCTCAGACTAGCAGACCTCTTTGGCCACCTCGCAAAACAAGTGGCAGCATTAAATCGACCCATGTCCTTATAACTGCTTGTGTGCACCAGGCTTTTTCAGTTTCAAGAACATAAATGCCTGAAACACGTTCAACCTTATCTTTCTTGCCCTTAGTGATGATTAGAAGTGGGGCTTTCTTTCCATCCAGCTGAATTGCCAAAATACAGGTAACATGTGCATTTTCGTAACCAGTAGAGGGAATGTAGATTGATGAAGCACCCCTCTGACCAATTGTCGTTTGAGATCCTTGGCCCATAAACACTGCAGTTTCATCCACAGCAATCATGTTGGAGAGTTGGTATTTAGAAAAGTCGATGCCATCAACAAAGGGCTTGAATAAAAGTGCACGTTTAATAACTTCAGTATCTTCCAGTTTGAACAGTGTTGTCGATCTTAGAGACAGTTCATGTCACTGAAGGAAGCCATCCAGCCATGTTGTGATGCTTTGAATTCTTCTGGGGATATTTCTAACTGTGGTGCCATTGCAAGGGCAAATGCTTGAATATCAGCCCTGCGCACAACCAAAGCCTTTGTTCTGCTGTCAGCAATCCATTCACAGACGATGTCTTCCAACTCAGAAAATAATGGTTACCGACCTGATCCACACTTGTGCTTCTTAGCATTTCCCTCGTCCACCTGTTGACTGACATTATCGTACTCTGCTCGCCATTTACGGACCATTCAGAGATCCAACTTCTTCTCGTTGCAGAAAGCCGTAAGATTATTACCCCAGGAGTCTTCCACAATTCCTTTCTTGTACTCGATGGAATAGCTCTTTCTTCTTGCACTCATCTTGTCTGGGGGTCAAAATATTATTTCCTTTAAATCTACCATTAAATCAAGTGTTAATTGAAGACTTACGAGACAGGAGTAACAACAAAAATGATGACAGGTAAGAATGATGGTCCACACAAAAGCGATGAAAAATTGCAGGCACCAAAATTTAGAAAACGTTTCTTTATTTCACACAAGTGCATTAAGTACGTCTGTTACAACACACGACGTATTGAATTATGAAGATTCATATTAGACACAACCATGTCCCTTCATTACCAAGTACCCACGTTATTTGTGTGTTGTGTCTGTACTCCAATCGGTCATTGGGCAATAAGTCTCAAGTTCAGTTTACACAGGTGTTTACCTCTCGTCCAAAGGTGCCCATTTGGGTATTTACGAATACTTAATTATAATTTATATTATCATTTATTTTAAGTATTAATGTCAATAATATTTACTTGTATTTAATTATATATGAATATTATTATTTTATAATTCAATACGTCGATCGTGTGTTGCAATGGATGTATTAAATGCATCCATCTGGCTGATCATCTGAACTGGGGCTTATTTTGGGGGTAGAGCTTATATGACAAGCATCCTGAAAAATCACACTAGTGCTCATTTTCCGGTTAGGTCTTATTTTTGGGGAAATACTGTAGCTTTTTCTTATATAGGAAAGGGTAGATAAATTTCCTTACAGCAGGAGCTGTGACTTATAAACTAAGGTCATTTGATTAACATAGGCTGGTTATATAACTAGTTTCTTTCTGTGCATGCTCTAACCCATAATGCATTTGGAAAAACCCATGGTGGGGCGGGAGGCAGGGGCAAGCCTTAATGTTCATTTTATTTGAATTGTGTTATAATGAGGCTAGAGTTCAAGTAACAGACAGGTTTTAATAACTTGTGCATGTGTGAGGAAGCAGTTAATACCAGTTGGGTCTTGTCTCCTCTTTTAGGAGTGTTTGGACACTTTGATTTATTTCTAGGAGATGAGCCTGGGCAGTTCCCGGGATGCAGGCCTGGGCAGTCCCCCTTCAGGCTCCCTTTTATTAACCCCTTTTTGCCTCATCAGTTGTCATGCCCATGACCATGACATACTCTGCTTTGCCAAGCAGCCACCTTCAACAGAGCCCTGCATTAGAACTAGGTCATATTTCCTGGCTCCTTTATGTTTCTAATTTTCACTGAAGACCCATTTTTTATTGTAGTTTTTCAGGAAGCATTTTAGTAACAGTTCTGTTGAGTATTTAAAGTGTCAGATCTAATTCTAGAAATAGTTTATCCATTTAAGCCTGAAATTAGACATTATCCTCATTTTACAAAAGAAGAAAGAGAGGACCAGAAGGATTGCGACATTTTCCTTAGTCACTCAGTTTGTAAGTGACAAAAGTTGAACCAGAGTCTTCAGTTTGCACATGGAGATGAGCCCAGGCCGTGTGTACAGACAGACACACAGACTAGAAGAGGACCCACGCTAGGTCCTAGCCACAGGCTGCCACTTGCCAGCTGGGCTCAGTTACCATCGCTAATCTGAGTTTCCAAACATATAAAATCAGTGTTTCAGCCTTTGCTTTACATGTGTTATAAGTTTATTCGGAGGCTAAACCCTTCTAAAAGAGCCAGAGGGGTTAAAACCTGTGAAGTATGACTAACAGACTCAACTCCTAAAGCAAATGAAGTAGGGATGGGGTCTCCATGTGAGCAGAGTGGGCACACTGTCCCCAGGGCTGGTGACTCAGCATGCAGGCCTGCAGCTCGCTTCACTTCTGGAACTCTGCTGGGCATAGTGGCAGAAGGACTTTGGGAAAGACCCTGAGCTCCAGAGGCCAGCAACCCCGGGAGCTGGCCAGGGATTGGGGGATGGTGTCTAATGGGAGGGCACAATGAGAGGTTGAGAGAACTTTAAGAACCATAATATCATAATTTTTGGCCCAGCATTTGGATGTTTGCCGTTTGAAATCTGAGGCTGCTTACAGAGCATGACTCTGGTCCTTGGACTTAGAAACTGACTGCAGAACGAACAGTCTCTCTATGCTGATTGATTTCTGTTGACAAGTAACTCATAAGCTTTTATTCTACAAGCCTGAGCTAGAATTATGACACTGACAAATGTCTAATCATATGTTACCCACCATTCTTGTGTCACAGCCCCACTTGCTGACTGCTGGGTCAACTGGCCACTGAAAAGTCCAGTTGCCTCACCAATCAGAAAACAAATGATATACGTTTGTGGTCATGGTTTCCCCTAGCAACCCATCACTTTGATCATCAGCTCATTGTAACTTTTGCCTTTAAAAATCTAGGCCTATGCCTTCCATATTGGAATATGTCTTTGGTTCATACCGAGGGCTACTACATCTTTGGTTTGCAAGTCATATATGAAAAAAAACTCTCTTTTCATTTATTTTAGAATTATTTTCTTTTAACAAGGGATAAGCCCTCTGAACCCAGACACACTTATTTCTCCTTCTCTCTTCAAGAAGTCAGCGGCTGGACGAACTCTGTGTGCAGATGGGCTGGTGGTCTTCCTGAGTCAGCAAGAACTCTTGGTCCTCTCCTGCTTTCCCTCCTTCTCTGGTTTTCCAATTATTAATAGCTTATCTTCTTTATTTTTGTTTAGCCCCAATTGTCCACACACCTCCCTATTTCCGTTAGGGTTTCATTAAAGACCAACCCTATGGCCCTCCATTAAGTGGTTCTCTCTGAAAATTCAATCCCTGAAAACAACAACATCAGGCTCAGTTCACCAAAGTTCCAGCTGTTGCAGGGGTGATGCGGCTGGAGTCCCCAGCAGCCCATCCTGAGCATACATAGCTGGACTCTAGCGCAGAGAACATGGTCATCAGAGATCTCTGATAATGAATGAGGATGAGTTGCTGGAGCCAGAGCGTCCTGCCTTCCCTCCCAATCCGGAGGATCCCACCTAGCAAAGGGTGGAGCTGCTCTCCCCTCCCAGATCCCAAGGGGCTGCCCAGGCTGCAGGGAATAAAAGTAAACTTTCCAGCCCCTGGGTTGAGGCATCTCAAGGGACTTCCTGAATGAGAGACACAGACAAGCCGCCTCCCTTCCTGATTTTGGTGTATTCTGGTAAGAAGAGAGCAGTTCCCCCCATCCCCCCTCCAGGCCTGTCTAGCTCTCAACCCCAGCCACCAGCTCATCAGCATATAGAGTAATTTTGATAGAACCTCTGTAATGCTTTCTCTCTAAAGGAGTTTAACACCCTTTTGAGTGACATTTAATATGATAACAGTATGTAAGTTTGACAGGAAGCTGTTTTCAAAGAGTTAAACTCCTAATGGTCCCACAGATCAGACTGACAATGGCTTTCCTGATCATTATTAAATTCCCTGTGATTAGAAAATGGGCTGGTGCTATTGATTTAAGCTCTTTGAGTTAAGCTATGCTTTAGAGGCCTTTCAACAGGCACAAAAAAGGCATTTAATATTGTATTTTACCTTCCCAATTAAAGCACTTTTCAGAGTACAAAAAGCTGACAGCCAGGCATTAGGCCCGGGGTCCAGGTAGGAAGGTGACAAGGATTTGTGCAGAAGTGAGCCCCCCGAGGCAAGCTTCGCCACTGCAAACTCAGGAAAGTGTCACACACCTGCATGAAGGCGGACATTTCCACACACACCATGTCCTATCCCCAAGTGCCTGGGCCAAGGGCACTTTGAATTCTATCTCAAAGCTCTTATCGACAGAGAGGCCATCTGCCCTGCAATTTCCGGTGTTACTTTCCATTTCGGGGATTTTGTCCTGTGGTCTCCTCACTAATTGTCAAGCTGTGTGTACGAATTTTGCACTGAGAAATTATCACCGAATCTCCAAAGGTTAAAGATTCCAGGTTACCTTTTCAGGTTAATAAATGGGGAGAGAATGGAGGCAATTGTGTTTCTATTACAATCTAAAGCTCTAGAGAAAACAGGGAACCCTAGAGGAAAATCTTGAGCAATCGCAGGGTATTAAGTGCTTTGAGTCTGTCTGAGGGAAAGGCACCTGCGTTTTGCAGGGGCATCTGCAGTGATGACTCACTGCCCGGACGCTGAGTAGTGTTAGCTACTGTGTTTGGACCCTGAGCCTCCCTTCCGTTGGCTGTCTGTCTTGTCTAATCCCCACCAGCCCAGAAGAGCCTTGCTGGAGCCAGCTGCTGCCCATCCCACATGGAGGTCCTGGCGTCCACTGTATTCTTTGGTTCTATCCAGGGGGCTCAGCGTCTGCATTGTGATACATTCTGTCTGGGTTCTTCTAACTTCCTTTTTCTATCTTTTTTCCGTTTTGTTTTGTTTTTTGTTTTTTTACCATGGTCCATAGTTAAGAAATATATTTTTACACCACAACACCCCTTCAAAACCGAGTCAAAAGTCCCCCCAAACACTACTTACAAGCACTTAGTGTATTTTTATGTCACAGCCTGCAAAACCGGTACATGACCCTAACAAGTCTCCACTTGCAAAGTGGAAACTTCTCTGTTATCAAGAATCATAAACACTCGTTTATTAACATACTTCACGAATACTGAGCGAGCACAGGGCATGTGCCCATTTCTGTGTTAAGTGTTGTTTGGGGATAAAGAAGAATACGGACGTTTCTCCCCTCTAACAGCTCACAACTGACGTATTTGCAGAGCTTTGACAGGCACGCAAGGAAATGGAAAGAGCAGTGGCAAAGAGTCTGGTGTTCAGATGCCAGATGGTCTGTGCTGTGGGCACTTCGAGGAGGGAGAGGGAGAGGGAAGATATGCACAGGGAGCTTGGGGAAAGCTTCTGGAAACTCCTACCATCCTTGAGGGAGGGGTTGTATCTCCTGCATCTCCCTGTCCCCTACAGGCACCCACACATGGTGGGCTTTGAATAATTGTGCATTAAATGACTCTGTGATTAGATAATATCACAATTGCTACTAGATCCAAGAGCTACTGTTTGTTGAGCAACTAAAGTGTTCCTGGCACTGTGCTGACAGTTTAACCTAGTTGTCACATTTAATCCTTGTGACAAGCTAGTGGAGCGGTTGCTATTATCCCCAATTTATAGGTGAGAAAATTGATCCACAGATATGATCAATGGCTTACCCAAAGGTACACAGCTTAAGTCACTGGAGGATCTAAGAATTAAACCTGGACTCCTTGAATCAAAAGCACATGCTCCTTCCACCCTTTCAGAGGATGGGGTGGGTTAGGGAAGCTTTACCACAGGCCGATGAAGGCTGACAGTCTAAGAAGAGAGACGACATAACCTGCTGCAAGGAGTCTTTCAGGAACAAGAAAGGAAATCAGCAAAATAGAAGTGGAACAAGTTTTGTTGTAGGCGAAAGGCAAGCAAGGGCCAGGTTAGAGGGTGGTGTGAAGGGGACGTAGCTGGAAAATAAGTTTAGATTGCTGAAAATAACAAGGATGAAAACAATATCAATAGCAACAACAGTTTTTTCAGTATTTACAATATGCTAGGCACCATTCCAGGGTCTTTACTCGTTAGTAATCTCATTCTACAGTTGAAGAAACAGGCACAAAAAGGCGGAATAACTTTCCAAGGTCAAACAAAATAATGTTTGCTGACCCCAGGCGTGTGTGACATTGGTGTTGCCACTACTAAGGTACTCCCCTGGCGCCCCACTTTTCCTCACCCCGACCTCTCCTGGATGCTCGGTGGGAAGCAGGCTCTCAGGGTGCCTGCAGTGGACACGCGGGTATCCTCCTCAAGTCCCTCGTCCGGTGACTCGTCCTGTCCCCGGCTGCCTGGGGGCTGCCTGGGCGCTGCCCTCTGCCACAAAGAATCACCTTCCCAAGCTTACACCCCTCCCAAGAGACAAGCTGTGGCCAATGATGGGCTGGTAGGAGAGTCAAAGGCTCAGCACCTGTCTTTTTTCTTTTCTTTTCTTTTTTCTCAAGTGGGGAAATACTGAAAAGTCATCCTAGCTCAAAGCTCCCCATGGAATTGGCTGAATCCGCAATGGAAACTACATTTGAGGTCATTTTCTTCTTCTTCTTCTCCTTCTCCCTCTTCTTGTTCCTCTTGTTGTTCTTCTTCTTTTCTCTCTCTCTCTCTCTCTCTCTCTCTCTCTCTCTCTCTCTCTCTCTCTCTCTCTCTCTTTCTTTCTCCTCCTCCTTTTTCTTCACCAATCTTGCCTTTCTCACTTTTTTTCTTTTTTTTTTTTTTTGACAGGTGTTTCTCCAGAAAGTGCTCCCCAGTGAACCTGGATGAAATCCTCCGTCTCACAGTCTGTGTCCAGGGAACCCGATCTAAGCCGATTAGCACCAGGCGTGATCCTGGGAAGCCGACTATAAAGTGGGAGTGGGACTATAAAGATGATTACAGTTCTGTCCCCAGGGCTTTGTTCGTTTACCTTTCTGGGAACCGAAGAGACTGAACATTCCACAGATTATCAGATTAGTCTACCATCTCGGAGATATCATGCTAATTAGACCAGGGAAGCAAGACAGGGCAGATATTTTGGAGGCCTTGGCAAAGCACATGTGCTCCAGGGGGTGTAGATGAACTCTGAGGTTTGGGGGGTCTTGCCACAGCAGTGAAGTTTTTAGTATTCAATGGTCTGGGGCATAGAAGGGCATTCCCCCCAAATAAATGACTAATTATCCCATTTCATAACTCCTACCACAAAGAAAGGAGCGCAATGCTTCGTAGGCCCCATTGGGTTCTTCAGGCAGCATATTCTACCCTTGGGAAACTGCTCTGGCCCATTTACCAGGTGACAAGTAAGGCGGTCAGCTTTAAATCAGGTCTAGGAAGGGCTCTGCATCAGCTCCAGCATCATGTCACTTAGCTGTACAACCTGGCAGACCTTGTATTATGAGAGGTTTCTGCGTTTGGAAAAGTCATCAAGTAAAGGTGATGGCAAGCCCCAGAAAGAATCACAATGTGACGCTTAGGGTTTGGGAGCAAGACCATGCCATCTGCAACAGACATTTCATTTGAAAAGCAGGACCTGGTTTGCCATAGGCCTTAGTAAAAATGGACTCTGGGAGCATGGGCATCAAGTGGCCATGTGGCCAGAGCTGTCCATCGTGAACTGGGCTCTGTCATACCCACCAAGTCATGAAGTCAGGACAACCCAGCATAAATCCATTGTAAGCTGGGAGAGGCACATCTGGGCATGATGCACCTCTGGTCTGCAAGTAAGCTACATGAGCAGGTCATCTCAATCCTCACGTCACCTAGCGTGGCTGCACTGGTGCTTCTGTCCCACAGGCATACCTATTGCTAGGGCTAGGACCTCAGGGGAGGGCTCCCTTATAGCCACTAATGGAGGAGGAAAACTCTGAACTTGGTATATGGATGGGTCACCTTGGTGTGTCCGTGTGAGCTGGAAACAGACTGCTACTGCACTACAGACCCATCAGGAGGGGTCCTGATGGAGAGCAAATGAGGAGAAATCCTCCCAAGTGTCAGGGCTTTGGGCGATGCTTCTGATCCCATTCTGTGGAGAGAGGCACGGCCCAAAGTAAAAATATTCATAGACTGACAGCATCTTTTATGGGACTGGTTGGTTGGACCAGAGTCCTGAAAGGAGAAAGATTGGAAGATTAGGAACAAGGTCTCAGGAAGCTCATCTAGATGGACAAATAAGAATGGAAATAAAATGTGGACACTTTAGTATCACATATTAATAGCCACCAAAGCACACCCGCAATGGAAGAGATACTAAACAATCAAGTGGACAGAATGACTTGGTCATTTGACACCAGCCACTATTTGTTATGGGCCCCCCAGTGCAGATACAATGGGCATATGAGTGGGGTAGTCACCGTAGAAGGACAGAGCGCTACACTGGCCCAACGGGAGGCACTCCCATCACTGAGGCTGATCTAGCTACAGGTGCTACTGAATATCCAACCTGCCAGCCACAGAAACCAAGGCTGAGGCCCCTATTTGATACCATCTTGACGAGATGGATTAGGCACTTGGTGATAACTCTCAACTCCTTTCACGCTGAAAGAGGCAATGATTCACTTTGACTAATAACAACACATATGTCCAGTATAGGCTTGCCTTTTCTACTCATGGGGCTTTGGCCGACCCAACTATCTGAGAATTAGAGAGGATTTCTTCAGCTGACATGAAATCCTAACCAACATTGCCTTAAGCCAAGGGGCCCACTGTATGGTAAAAAAAAATAAATGACTAAATAAGTGCCGCAGTGGCCGTGGGCATTTGACCATGGGATCCACTGGTCCTGCCACCTACTACACCTTCAGAAGTTACAAGTAGTGGAATTGTCTCTTAAAGATGTCATTTTGAAGATGATACCATTGTCTAGAAGTAGGATGGATCCCAAATGTACTGAGTCCCTTAAGGGTAGAATCATGAGTCAGGAAATTAAAGGTTGGAAAGAAGGGTTGGCCCACTTATAATCATCAACTTATATCCCACTTTGGGGTTTATGATCCCAGTCCTACAATCTTAGACTCTGCGGATCTAGATGTCTCATTTCTCAGAGGGAGACCCTCCAACATGGGGTCTCAGTAAAAGTCCATTAAACTTGAAGCTACAATTACTAACATATGACAGAGGCTGGGGATGCTTCTAGACAATGGGGGCAGGAAAGAATATCTTTGACACTAAATTGATCCACCGAGGCATTTCTTAGTGCTCATATGCCGTGTTTGAACAGTCAATTGACAGACAGTCACCATGTCCTAAGAAGAGCATAGCAACCAGGGTCTCAGACCCATCAAACCACTTGGACTAGTGAAAGTGTCAGCCAAGGGGGCGGGGTGTCTAGAATGATGGAGTAGGGGGATGCTGAGTATCAGTTATGGCTTCAAGATTAACTGTAGAGTAGGAGGTATGGTTTGTCCACTAATCCGTTGTCTGTAAACTCCTGGAATACGAGACCAATCTGAATCCTGAAGGACCTGTTGCTAGATGACATAAGAAGTGAGTACAAAGGGTGGACTGCAGTGGATACTGCTGTTGTCTTCCCAGGTCCCTTTTCCTCCTAACACCCATTCTCCTGCTGTTGGGACTATCGCTGCCGATAGCTCAGAGCTGCATCCCTCACTAGGAATCACCTTTGGCTGCAGGTTCATCCAAACTTATTCTTCCTCCCAGGAGGTGTCCCGTAGCCAGTGATTGGCTGATGTGAGGACACAGCCGCTGCATCCTTGCCTCAGTGTGGGACAACTCTGAAGGTCTGTCTCGGCGCCAGAACTCTCTGTGGGATCAGCCAAAACTTGAATTGCAATAGCATTGCCTACCGTTAGTTTCCCCCACGGCCTAATCCAGTCATCTTCATTTTCTCACAGGTGTATCTCCTACGAGCAGTCCACAGGAAGCCCTGCACATGTGTTTCTTTGTCTCGGGGTCTGTTTCCGGGTAAGCTAAGCCAGTACATATCACTTCCCTGCGTTGAAGTTTGCGTCAATGCACTTTCCTGTGCGGGGTGAGAATGCCCTCACCCACCCACACCACTCCTTCGGAACGAGTGAGAGCTGATCCCCCACAGATATCTACGGGCTTATGGGGAAGAAGTCTGTGTATAACTGGAGTCTATCCCAGCTTGTTGGATTCACAAGGCTTACAGGCTGAAATGCACCGTAAATGAACCGGAATTGCTGCTCTGGAGTGTGAGACGCACATACTTCCACCCAAACACGTGGAAGGCTGCAGACTTGGGAGGTGGAGGGCCAGCAAAGCAGGGCTTCTGCAGAGATGTCACCACCCACATCTCTCCCTCAAACCGCGGAGAGTAAAAGTAGGAATGCCCTCTCTACACATGCACCCACAAGAATCCTTGAAGCGCTCTTGTAATGGGAGTAAACAGTGTGTATCTGGATTAACACCTGAGCAGGAACGTGTTCTGAATTACCTCAGTGGCCTCAAAATGTACCTGATTCACAGCTATACTTTTCCCTCTCTGCTCCCATGAGTCTTAGTACATTTATAAATTTTAGCGAGCACCCTACTATGCTGTAGTTATTTACGAGGGATGGCTCTCCTAACATCGGGTGAGAACTTTCAGAGCAAGAACCCAGAGTCTATTCATCTTCATGTTCCAAGGGCCTGACTGAATGAATGTGGCTTCATGTGTAGGTCCCAGGAGATGTAATAGATGACATGTCACCTCAATCTATCTCCAAATGGCAAACATCAAGCCAACTAAAAAGGCTATTTAAATATATGAGTGTGAAAAACATTCTTTCTAATTAAAAATTTAGTAAACATTCTTTCTAAATAAAAATTCTTTCTAATTTCTTCACACTATAAGGCATGTGTCTGTAATGTTTGTTTCTTAAAAGAAAGGAAGAAGGAAACAGCAATCTCTGTAGATTCTGCCCATTGTTCTAACAACTGGTTTTAGGCTCGCTTTTGAAGGTTCTTGGCTTCTCACACATGCTTCTGTGGAAATGGACCAACAGGTCTGTGAGGGTTCTCCAGAGAATAGGACCAATAGGAAACATATATATCCATATGGAGAGAGAGAGAGAGAGAGAGAGAGAGAGAGAGAGAGAGAGAGAGAGAGATTTATTGCAGGAATCGGCTCTCATGATTATAGAGTCCAAGAAGTCCTGCAATCTGCCACCCGCAGGCTGGAAAACCAGGGAAGCTGATGATGAAATTCAGTCAAGTTCAAAGGCTTGAGAACCAGGAGCACCCATGTCCAAGGGCAGGAGAAGCCCAACGTCTCAGCTCTCGCAGAGAGAGGGAATTGCCCCTCTCCCAGCGCTGTGTTCTCTGCAGGCCCTCGGCGGATTAGATGAGGCCCACCCTCATTGGTGAGGGCCACCTCCTTTACTCAGCGTATTGACTCAAATGATCTGAACGCCAAGCCTCTGAGCCCTGTGCCTTAGGAATGAGCCAGCTGAGGCCCAGGTGCCCAGATCACACCACTATCCAGTGGCAAAGCCAGAAATAGAGACCCTGGCCTACTGCCTCCCAAGCCTGTTCATTTCATCCTTCCACATTCTCTATCCCATTTGTAGCTGCTAAGGCTCAGGAACCGACAAATGATCACTAAACCTCCCTTCCCAAACCCCTCTTCAAGAAAAGAGGGGGAGGGCAGGGTAGGGGAGGAGACTGGACAGGAAGGAGAGAAGGGAGGGAAGAAGGAGAAGAATAAGGAAGGAGATCAAAGGAAAGCAAAGAAAAGAAAGGGAGCGGGGCTCCTCTTATCACCTGGCCAAGCAGGTGCCCCCATCTGCCCCTCCCATTCTCAGCTGCCAGCAGCCTTATGTGACATTGCTTTCACTCCAAAGTACCTTTGATCTTCATGCAGGTGACCACTAGTTAAGAAGAACATCATAGGACAGAGTATGACTGTCCCAGCCGCACTCTCACTAGAAATGGGCCCAGTAAGAGGCTCCCGGGACATAAAGGACAGGCCAGGACTTGGGGGGCAGGGGGGTGCCTTACTGGATGAACGGCAGAGGGAGGGCCTGCGTCTTACTTGAACTGTGCTCACTTTGCCAGGAAGTAGCTCTGTCTGCCTTCCTTCCCCTCTGTGAGCAGCTCAGAGGAGAAGGGGACGTCTCCTTCATTAAGTGAGGTACAAACACTGAGTGCGGAGCGCGCGTGCACATTAATTTCTGCCGGCTGTCGCCTTTGTGTTATGGAACAAGTCAGATTCCTTCGTGTAATTGCTGGATGAAACATTCCCATCCATTCTGTCAACACTAATTATACACTTACAAATGCACGCCACCCCAACCCGCACGACAGCAGTGAGAAAGCGGCTGACTAGCCCTGGCGGGGTGGGCTCCCAGCCGCAGCCCAGGTCCAGCCCTCCTGCTGCCCTCCTGACCCAGCCCAGCCTCCAGACCTTGCCACTCTTGTCCACCTTCCAGGGACAGTTGCTAGGAGACAGGGATACAGCTGGCTGAGTCCATTGCCTGTCCACTGTGGGTGTCGGGGAGTAGGGCAGGAGGGCCCAGAAACACAACACATGGCCTCCAGGTCACAGATACCTCTGGGCCTCGGAAGGTGCTCCTCTGTGGGGAGACTCTTACCCATAGAGAGGGGCCTCCCATGCTCAGCGGGGGGGGGGGGGGGAGGGTTCTTTCGCTCCATCTCCGATGGGTTTGTTGGAGTGTTTGTCTAAAATGTAGAATGTATGTGCACGCACACACCCCTCTATACATGCACACCTCTACACACATACCCCATACACATACACACACCTCTAACATGCCTACACAGACAGTCCTACATACACACCCCTACACTGACACGCCCCTACTCACACACACGCCTACACACAGCCCTACATGCACATCCATACCCGCATACACTTTACACACACACCTTTTCTCCACATAATAATTATTAAGTCAAAACACATTTACATGCCAGCAGGACTAAAAAGGTTTAGGCTATATCTGAATGTTTGTGTTACTCAAAATTCATATGTTGAAATCCTAAACCCCAAAATTCTAAGGTACTAGGAGGTGGGGCCTTTGGGAGACGATTAGGTCCCCTAATCATAATGGATTAGTGCTCTTATAAATAGGCCTTAGAGAGCTCCCTAGCCCCCTCTGTCGTGTGAGGACATCGGCTATGACCCTCCCCTGACCTTGCTGGCACCATGATCTTGAACCTCCCAGACGCCATAGCTGTGAGAAATAAAATTACATCATGTATAAGCTACCAGGCTGTGGTGTTTTGTTATGGCAGCCAGAATGGACTACGACTGATATTAGTCAGCTTGGGCTGCCAGACTGGGTGGCTTAAATACTGAAATTTATTTTCTCACAGTCTGAAGTTCAAGATCAAGGTGTCAGACTGGTGGGTTCTTTGTGAAGTCTTTGCCCTTGGCTTGCAAACGGCCACCTTCTCTCTGTGCCCTTATGTGACTTTTCCTCTCTGTGTGGGTGTGGAAAGATCTCTCTCTCTCTCTCTCTCTCTCTCTCTCTCTCTCTCTCTCTCTCTCCCTCTTCTTATAAGGCCACCAATCCTATCAGATTAGAGTCCCACCCTTATGACCTAATTTAACCTTTATCACCTGGAGATAGCTGTGGCTCTATCTCCAGATACAATCACATTGAGGGTTAGAGCTCTGGCATATAAATTTGGAGGGGACACAGTTCAGTCCATGAGAGAAGGAAGCTTCTTCCCCCAAAGATACCTGCGTGGATCTTCTGGCTAAGTGAAGACTCCATTTGTAACGTAAATATCACGGCCATCTGTTCTAGAGCTCAACAGTTATGGTATTAAGGGTGTTTTAAAAGTGGGAACACAAAAACAACTTAATTTTGATCACACAACCAGGAAATACAAATTAGGAAGGAACTGCCATTCCCCACATGTTCCAGAGCCACCCCTTCCACTTTATAGACACTGAGGCACGAGAGTGGGAAAGGTGATTCCATTGCCCCCACCAGTGCCCTCCAGCCATACCAGGTACTACCAACGAATCCTGTCCTCACTTGACCCCCACGGGAGGGCTGTGTTTGGTCCACCTCTTACCCCAGGCTGGACAGAGCACACAGGGACCTCTCACCAAGCCCTACGGAGTGGGAAGAAGACATAACAGCCAATACCCCAGCCCACACTTTAACCTGCACCAAATTTTCCTTCTCTCCTCGGCACTGTAACCAGGATTGTGGCAGTGTCAGAAGAGGCAGCATTTCCCACATAGTGTAACATCCTCTGGTCCATAAAGCACTCCCCTCCACCAGAAGCTCTTTCTGTGCAGCCGGCAAGAAATGCAAACAAAGCAGGAAGAGGAGAGCTGTTGGTGTAGCTGACTCCCCCCAAGCCCGGAGGCCATTTCACGGGACCACCCCAAACTCCTTCCCCTTGACTCACTTGCCAGCTTTGTGACCGAGGGCACTATACACGACCTCTCTGAGCCTCAGCTTTCCCATCTGTAAATCGGGATACAAAAGCTTCCCTCATCAGGTCCTGATGAGGATGAAGCCAAGTAACGAGCACAAGGGGTATGCACGTGGCCAGCAGCAAGTAAATCCTCCTGAAGCAACACTCCCCGGACACAGGAAAAGCCTCATCAACAGCCAACTGAGCTGCAGGAGCCAGAGAAACCTGCAAATTCACCCAGCCCAGGTATTCGGAGCACAGGAATGAGGGTGAGGAAACTGTCTGCAGAGGTGACACGGCTTTCCCAAGGTCACCCATCTGGCTGAGGACAGAGCTGGACTCCTACTTGGGCAAGTAGAATAGGCCCCTCCATAATCCACTTTCAGCCCAAAGAAAGAGACTGTAAGGGTTTGAGATTGAGCCAATCGCTGTTTGAAGAGTGACAGCTATTTCTAAGGTGGGACTACCGTGTTTCCAAATTCCCAACAGATAGGAATCTTCCAGATTTGGAAGCAAGAAATCGGAATTCCCAAAATCATGTTATTTTTTAAATACTTCCAACTTTCTCCCTACTCTTCACTTCGTATTGTGAATATATTTCTTAAGAAAGCTATTTACTAAACAAGAAAAAATCAGTTTACTAGTATTTACAAAGAACTGCAGCCTATAGTGAATTTTCAAACGCCAGAGAACTGGAGTGTTAGGTGGCCTTCAAATGCGTGACATCCAGGTCTCCCTACCAGATTAATGGCAACGCACAAGATCATGTGTCAGCTCGCCAAGTTATTTTGTTTCCAAAATTGTTATTTCTTGCAACACCATTCAAAGTATTCGTACATAGTATACTGCGTACATAAACTTAGTAACACGCTTTTATTTGCAGGAGTGACTCACCATTGGCAGCAGACAGGGCCATAAACTCAGGCTTTCGCTTGGCCATGACTGCTGATCAGATCATGACGAGTCTTTGTTCCTGTCCAGCTCTGGGAATGTCCACCGTAACCCTCAATTCTGCACCTCACGTTTCAATTCTGCACGTTTCCTGCTCTGGCTTTCTACTCCATCTCAGTGGATTTCTTCAAAGCTGTAAGGGTTGTATGTTGACTGTGGGCTTTCATTCTTGCAGGAGACTTACAGTATTTTTTCCCATTTTCCTGATTTTTCCTCATGATTCAAAAAACTAAATCTCCTCAAGAAATGCCAGGAAAGATATCCTACATGAAACCAAAAGCCAGAGTGAGGCCTCCTGCCTGCCCAGTGGCCTATGCCCTGCAAGGGCTCCTAGCTGGACACAGGGGACTCAGAGGTCACACACTGGACATGGAAGGGGCAGCAGTGTAGGGAGTGCATTCATTCAGCGGAGGAATGCACTAGACCAGGCACCTTCCCAGGGCTGGGGCTCTTTGTAAGTGTCCTGTGGCTACTGTAGCAAATGACCACAAGCTGGGAGGCTTAAAACATCAAAACTTTGTTCTCTCACAGTTCTGGAGCTTAGAAGTCTGAAGTCAAGGTGTTAGCAGGGCCGCACTCCCTGTAAAGACTCTAAGGGAGACTATTTCTTACAGTCGGTCTGCTAGAGAAGAATCCATCCTGCCTCTTCCCAGCGTTAGTGGCTCCCAGCGATCATTGGCTTGTCGCTACATCACTCTGATCTCTGCCTCCATCTCCACATGACCTTCTTCAGACCCTGTACCTCTACCTCCAAATCTCTCTCTCCTTATCAGGACACCAGTCATTGGATTTGGGGGCCCACCCTAATCCAGCACGACTTTGTCTTAACTTGATTATATCTGAAAGACCCTATTTCCAAAAAAGGCCACATGACAAGCACCGAGGGTTAGGACTTCAACATAGTATTTTGGAAACACAATTCAACCCACAATAGGCTCCAATAGCAAGTGAGTCAGACAAGGTTCTGGCCAGTGCATGGTTTACTCAGCAAATGGGCAGCAGGTACATGTAGTGTGACAAGCAGCAGACGGGGACAGCGGGGAAGCCTGGCCTACCAGTGGAGCAAGAGGAAAGGCAGCTCACTCAGAGTGTGGTGATCAGGGAAGGCTTCCTGAAAGAAGAGGTATCTATGTGGAATGAGTTAGGATTCGGCCTGGGGACGAAGCCAGAGAAAAAGAGCAGTAATGACTGCAGGCCTGGGGTTAAAGGATCCAGGTCACTGCTTTGCCCAACCTGTCCCCTTTGCTCAGAAGGTAGGTCCCCAAGATGGAGTCCTCAGGCCTCAGTTTAAATGTCACCTCTTTGGGAAGACATTTCCCTGGTCAGTCTTCATCTGCTCCCTTCGACCCATCACTCAAATTATTCCCTTCAAAGCACCATCACAACTGCATTGGTGATTTATTTGCTCCCTTATCGTTTTCCTTCAACACCAGAAGTTAGCTCCTCGAGGGCAGGGATGCCACCAACTTTTTCACAGCTATCCCTACAGCACTTAATGCAGGGCGTGGTGTATTGCATGTGATAGAAATACATGCAAAATGATTGAATATATGAATGAACTCACAGAAATTTGTTCAGATGTTGAGGCAGGAAGTGGCAAGAGAGAAATCTGGAGAGGAAAAGGTGAGCCAGAACACTCAGGTGGGACCTCCAGGTGGAGTCCCTGAAGCAGAGGGAGGAGCTTGGACTTGTTCTAAGAGCAGTGGGGTGGGGGACGGGTTCCTTTCAGTGGGAGAGAGCAAGGAGGATTGTACTTGGCATCTAGCATTGGGCCGAGATCCCAGCGTCTCAGTGGGAACAGATCTGGAAGGAACGGGAGATGTGCATCTAGCAAGTGCATCACACATCGTAGGTGCTCAGTAAATATTGTTTGAATGAGAGAGTGTATGAAAGGGCCTCAAACAGGAAGCCATTCACTTCTAAGTTGGACATGGGGAGCCAGGAAGAGGTGATAGAATCCCTGGAAACTCTGCATCCCTGAAGTTCTCTCCTCCTCACGATTGCAGGAAGCCCCGTTTCCTTCTCTTTTCTCATCTACCCTCCTAGCCCGAGCAAAGGGAAGCATGCACACTGCTGGGAGAAGACAGAGATCCCAAACAGCCAGCCAAAAGCGAGCGGACGCAGAAGCTGGCAGCTGAGGGCCAGCACCTGCCTGCCTCAATCAGCTGCGTTGGCTTCACAGGCCTCTTCCTGCCGTCAGGACACAGGGCCTCCTGCTGCGTGAGCCCCTGGCAGCAGCTCGGCTTAGAGAGTAGAGGCGGGCGGAAGCATTTGAAGGGCCAGCCGCCCGGCCAGGTTCAAAGGGGCTAACAGGCCCCTTCTCTACTCCCTGTGGGGACTAAAAGTCACCAGACACCTGCAAACCTCAGATCTCCCTTTGTATCTGCACCGCAGGGGTTTTTCCGGCCCCTGGGTGTTTCCTTTCTTAGGATGAGCAGGAACTGGAAAAGACTCGGCTTGGTTTAGTTTTGTAGTTTTCTTTTTTTCAACATGCCAGGCTGCGGGCACTGCGGCTTTTGCTATTGCTACTCAGTGCAGAGACTGAATTTGCTTGATGAAGCCAGAGAGCCTCTGGGGGCTTAAACAAACCCAGGGTATTTTGATTCATTTCCTATCGAGACACAGAAGTTATTATCCAGTCACCAAGCAGATTAAGTCCCTCCTCTGTGTCCTGTCCCAGAGGAGTCACAGAAGCCATTGAGGGTGTGGGCAGAAATACACACCTCTCTTCTGCTGCCCATCGGGTGTGAATTGGTGCTAGGCAATTTTCAGGACTTAACTAAAATAACAAAAACACGAACCCTTTGACATGCCTTTTCTCTTCCTAGGAATTTATCCCACAAATATACTCATATGCATGTGAAACGATACATTTATCAAGCTTTTTATTACAGCTTTGTGTGAAGAACACAGGCTTGGAAAGAACTGAAATGTCCATCAAGAAGGCACCGGTTAAAACAAACAATACTGTGTCCAGACAATAGAATACAAAATAGCTGTGCAAAGGAACAGACACACCCCCCAGATACTCAACAATCGTGTTCGCTTAAAGCCAACACAGATACCATCTCCCCGTTTTGCTGAGCAGGAATTCAGATTCTGCTGAGCTGGATGATTCTGGCTCAGGGTCTCCATGAGCTGGAGTCAAGCTGTAGGCTGGGACCCTGGTCATCAAAAGACTCGTGCCTGGGGGGTTCCTACTCTAGTCCCGTCCCTGTCGGCAGGTCTCAAAAGACTGGCTTCCACACTATGCACAGTGTGGGAGGCCTCCATCCCTCATCTTATGCACAGGCTGTGTGAGTGTCCCCGGGACACGACAGCTGCCTTCCCCAGATAAGGGATTCAAGAGAGAGAGAAAGAGCTCCCAAGACAAGGGGCAGTTTGTGTAGAACCCAATCTCGGAAGTGTCACCCCATCACTTTGGCTGTATTCTACTCACTGGCAGCAAGTTACCCGCTCATTCCAGCCCACGGCCAAGGGGAGGGCAGTTCACCTTCTAAGGAGATAAGCATCAAAGAATCTGTGGACATATCGTTGTTTGTTTTTTTTAATTTTTTAAAACACTTTTACCTTTGGTTGTGGTTGTAGACATACCTTTGAAATCACCACACGAATATATAGATTCCCAAGCAAAAATAAAATAATATAAAGCAAAATGCAGCGTAGTCTGTAAGGTTGGCTGCTACAGAGGGAACAAGGGGAAAAAAGAATCGTTAGATGTATCTATCCTCTTGCAGATACAGAGAATATCTCTGGGAGGACACGCAATAAACTGTTAATGCTGGCTGCCCCCAGGGAGAACAATCTGAAAGCTTAGAAACGGGCAGGAGGAAAATTTTACACTAGGTATCTTCATCTTCTTCTTGAATTTAGCACCAGGCTAAATTACCTGTTTTGAATCGGTATTAGATAGGATGCAATCATTTTGCTATTCCATTAATATTTACTGAGCAGTGTGTGGACCAAGGCCCTAGGGAGTGTCATACCCTTAAGGAATTTGCAGTCTCTCCACATTAACAAGATTCCAACACAATTAAAATCTTTTGGAAATAGTCTGTCTTCAGATAAATTAAAGGTCAAGGGTCCAACACAGATAAAGGACCCCATGCATAAAGGACCCCATGCGGGTGGTCTTGGCAGGCTGGGAGGGATGGAATGCTTCCATGGGACTCTGTTGGAAAGTGCAGGGTCAGCAGTGAGAAAGGGGGAGGGGGAAGGACATGACAAAGGGACCAAAGTGAGACTGGGGCCTGGAAAAGGGGAAGGAGGGGCTTTGGGGAGACCTGCCCAACAGAGTCGGAAGTTTGTGTTCTTCGTTTATTGCTTTTCCCTGATGTCTTAGTTCTGTTCCTGGCTCCTGTTGCTTTGAAGAGAAGGCCCCGGTTCTTCCTGAGTCACCACATGAAAATAAATATGACCCAAGAGCCAAGCTTCTGCATCGTCTGTTCTGCAGAAGTCATTCCGATGCTAGAAACGGAAATCCATTCACTTCAGATCCAATCAAAAGGTTTCCTGAAGAGTTCAGAGGAACCTCATAGAACCCACGTAAAGCTGAGCCTAGTGACGAGCTCGCAACAGGAGAGGTGGAAATCCAGCTCTCTCTCTCTCTCTCTCTCTCTCTCTCTCTCTCCTCTCAGGCTGCAAGCTCTGGTGGGCCTGCCTCCCTGCACACCTGTTCCATTCCATTTCCCCCCTGCAGCCCTTCTCCCCTTAATTGGTCCTAGCTTCTTCTCCCCCCTCGTTATGCATTAAATTGTGTGTCCCCCGAGTCCATATGTTGAAGTCCTAAAGTCCAACACCCCGGAATGTGATCTTATTTGAAACTAGGGTCAGTGTAAGTATCATTAGTTAAGATGAGTTCATTAAAGTGGGCCCTAATCCTATATAATCAGTGTCCTTATAACATGGGGGAATTTGGACACAGGCACACACACACACACACACACACACACACACACACACACACACACACAGTGAGAAAATGTCATGTGAAGATGAAGACAGAGACTGGGGTGATGCTTCTACAAGCCAAGGAAAGCCACAGATTGCCAGAAAACCACCAGAAGCTAGAGCACAGGTATGGATCAGATTTCTTCCTCACCGCCCTCAGAAGGAACCAAGACCACCCCCACCTTGAAATTGGATTCCAGCCTCCAGAATGGGGAGACCATACATTTATATTAAGCCACCTGATTTGCAATACTTTGTTACAGCAGCCCTAGCAAGCTCATCCACCCCTCATGCTGACTTGTTCCTGGCGTTGGTTTTCCAAAGAGAAGGGATGAGAGAGAGAGAGACAGAGATAGAGAGAGAGAAAGAGAGAGAGAGAGAGAGAGAGAGAGAGAGAGAGAGCGCTCCCAAGACAGAAGGGGCAGTTTGTGTATAACCTGCTCACCCTGGAGCACAGCACACACTGATGAATGGACGACAACTGTCAGCTCACAGTCCCACAGAGAATCTGATGACCTGAGTCGTCTGTTTATGGAGGAGGCTGGTCCCGTTGGCTGAGAGGGATGGTTCAGATCCTGTGCTATAAACTGCTCCCCCAGGTCCATGCCCACTGCAGGGGCTGAGGAGGGAGGTCGAGAAGGGATGGAGCGTCCCGAAGTGTAGCCGCATCTGCTCTGCTCTTCGCTGTACCCCAGGAGACCAGTCCTCAGCCTGAACGGGAGGGTGACCAAGAGTAAGGGGTACTTGTGGGGGCCCTCACTGCTCAGTGCCCTTATTCATTCAAGAAATTGTAAAAGCCTGGTATACGATAGGTGCAGTGCTGGCTTCTGGGAATATCAAGTTGAAGAAGACACTCTTTTCTGAAGGAACCCCAACCCCAGAGGGAGACCGACAGTGATAATAAATACCCATGTTACCAGAGGCTTAGCTTACCGTGCTTTCATGCTTAGCAGGCATTACACAATTTGATCCGCTGAACAGCTCGATGGGGTGAGCTCTCTGTCCCTCCTTTATAGGTAGGGAAGCTGAATCCCATTGCAATGAAGAAACTGGCCTGAGGTCACGCAGCTGGCAGGTGGTAGAGCAGGGACGGGAACCTGGTCTGGCTGGTTCCCTGCCCCCCACCCCACCCCAGCTGCCTTGTGTTCAGATATGTAAACACTTGACTCTACTGAGAAGTCAGGACAATACCATATGGAGCTAGAGCTGGAGGTGCTCTAGGAAATGGAGAGACAGCGTGCAAGCTGGGCCTGGACACCTGGGAGCGGGCGGATGTCAGGAGAGCTGTTGAGGGTGGTCCAGGCTGTGGAGGACACACCTGGAGAGCATCTTTCTGGCATCGATGGGGGTGGAAGGCAAAGTGGGACCATGTGAAGGAGGCCGGACAGGAAGCAAGGGGTCAGGTGGAAAGGCAGAAGCCTTGAACGTCAGGCCGAGGTGTAGGGAGTGAGAACAGTAGGACCACAGACCCATTTTCCGCACATCAAGATCTAAGCCTATTTTAAGATGCCTCTGGCAGCCCTATGAAGATGGGCTGTAAGAGATTAGAAATGGGACACAAGAAAACGTTGTGGAGAGTGTTCAAACAGAGAAGGACTGAATAAAGAGTGACAGGGGCTTGAAGAGACTCTGGGAAGCAGAGTACAGAGGACGTTTTCTTGTATGTAAGCAGCAAGGGAGAGGGAGGAATTCAAACAGTGTGGGTCTCTCCTGTGTTTCTCCTGCAGGTAACTCTAAATGTGCCTCTAATACAAAATTCCAGTTTCTGCCCACAGTTTCCAGCATTATTCTTTCTACTCAGTTCCCCAGTTTCAGTTTGCACTGCACACACACACACACACACACACTCTCTCTCTCTCTCTCTCTCTCTACTCTGACCTATTGTCACATCTAGCACCTTTATTTTACTGGAACTATCTCTTTGCCATGAGAGAAGGTAATCAGAATATCTTTTTCAGGAAGGCAAGAACAGTTTATATTCTTGACCTGATTCCAAACACCCAGCAAATCCCTGGAGAGCAATTAATTAAATGGTTATCTCTGTGTCTGGCTTAGAGATTTCTCCCATCCCCTCTCTCTGTCTTTGTCTCTAGCCCTCCCTGATCTTCCCTCGCCCCTTTCCCCCACATTGTACTTACTGGTTAAAATGCTAAATTTCATTTCCCTTAGCGGCACATGGCTTTGTTTTTCAAAGACACCCACAATCTAAGAGCTTTATTTCTTTTTCCTTTGTAACCATGTTGATGCTATATTTAGTAATTTTATTAACAAGATAATTTACATAAATTCCATACCAGAGCCCTGCCGAGCCGCAAACTAACTGATTCTGTCCTTCTTATTAGGGAAAACAGACAAACCAAATGAGATTGCAAGACTAGACGAATGAATTTGCGTCTGTGCTGAAGTCAGGCCTGGGACCTGAGACATGTGTCTAGGCTTCTGAAGAACGGGACACGGAGTTCCAGCCACCAGTGCACAGTTGAAAGGAGAGGGGTTGGGGGAGAGGAATAGATTTCGTTAAAGGGACGGAAATGCAGCATCAAGAATTCACCTGGGCTCTGTGGGCCTCTCTATCAGAAGAGCACACACAGATCTAAAACGGAATATCCCTCCCCCTTGCCCCCTTCTGCGGCTCTCAACCACAATTCACAAGAGCAGAGGGAGAGAAGAGCTGGTGGCCTCCCCGAGCGTGGCTCTGTTTGCTCTCTGACAGCTTTCAGCTGCTCCTGCCTGGCAGGGGAGGGACCAGGTCTGATAAACCCACTCGCTCGTTCAATCTCTGTCAGCAGCGCCAAGTATGTGTACGTGGGCTTCTTAATAAATGCAAGGGAACCCCACTTCCAACAAAGCCAATAAATGAAAAAACTGATATGTACCAAAGACATCGAGGGGTGGTTATTAGCTTTACAAAAAGACAAACTAGAGAATTCTTTTAAATCCCAACACCCTCGGTGCATTAGAAATGAGATTCGATTTAGGAAAAAAAAATTCAATAGATACACAACTTTTGAGGATACACTGCTGGTGCAAAGAAGGCCCAGCAGGGACTAGATGCTGGTGGAGAAGGAAGTGGACATATTTTCTTCCTTCCCATAGGACTGAGGTGATGGTGGAGGGAGAGCCTTTCACACACCTTCGCCAGGTCTCGTTCTCAGGGCCGCCCTGGGGGAAGGAGCTTTGCTATATCACACAGCTGAGGAAACTGAGGCTCAGGGAGGCTGAGGAGCTTGCCCACAGCCAGTGAGGGCTGAGTCCTGTGCCCTTGGGTCTTGTGCCTCCAAGCCCCGCTTCTGCCCCACAATTCCCTGTTCCTCAGAGACACATGTCCATGGAATCGAAGGCTGGATTTCCTTCTCTACACATACCTGCTATAAGACACGACAAGTAAAGTCCCCTACGCTTCTTCTGGGAAAGCAATTGGGTCACTCAGGCCTGGTTGCCCGTCTGGGCTATTACAGGCTGTAAGACTCCCAAGGGCCTTCTATAGGGTCACGTGAAACAGGCCTCCAGCCCTGGGTGCCAGCCAGGGTCAGAATCAAGCAGTGGGCAGAGGATGGAGGGCAGCCTGGGAGCTGACCCCCAAGGGCTCTCTACCCCTTGACCAGTCCCCACCCCCCTGGCAGCGAACGCAGAAGTCCTTTGTGTCCAAGGCAGAGCCGCAGGTCCCCCACCTCCCCTGCAGTGTGACCACGTCACTGAGCTGCAGCCAGTAGGCTGTGAGCAGGGGTGAAGTGGTCGGTGAAACCGCCCAGGCCTGACTCTCCACGCTGTTTCCTTCTCCAGTGCAAACGAGGACAGCAGCCTTGGAAGTCAAGCGCTGCCAGGGTGGACCCACCAGTTGAAATTTTTAGCGCAAAACTTGGGGGAGTCAGCCAGGAACCTTAATGACAGGATGCGGTGTGGCAACACAGCCAGGCCAGAGAGACCAGGCAGAATGGGTTACAGTTGCAGCTCCAGCCCTTGCTTTGACATGGGTCCAGTTTCCATCACTGTTTTCATTTAGGCCAGCAGTGGAGCTGGCTGAGTCTGACATGACAACACCTCTAACTACCCACAGGAACCAACAGGGGCAGAAGCAAGACCCCAGAGACTGTGTCAGTTTGACGGGCTGAACACCAGCTCCGTAGCTTACACACAGCCAGGGCACAGCCTAGTACAATGAATGCTGCCTTTCCTGCCCTTCCCTCTGGTGCCCACACCGCTTTCCCAGGAGTGTCTCTGATAGCATACCTTTGCCACCTCTTCCTTCTTTCCAGCCCCCACTCTGGAATGACCAAGGCCATCCAAGAGAGGCAGGGAGCAGGAAAGGGTGCTACCACGTTGTGAGGACAACCCCCTCAGCTTCACTTGAGGGTGATGGGAGAGTTTAGGGGTTCAGTGGATAGATTCAGGGTTCTGTGAAGATATTTTTTCCCCTAATACTATCTGGAAGAAGAGAGAAAATTGCGTTTTATAAATCTCTTTTACATCCCAAAGGTCATCCTTCCTGCGTCTTCTACACACCTCTCACCTTCTCAACAACTTTTTGGAGAGGGTAGGAGAGTCTTGTTTCATGGGTGAGAAAACGGGCTCAGAGAGGTGGAGGGACTTATCCAGGATCAGAGTCCAAAGATGCAAATCCAGGTCCCTCCCTCTGCCTCTGGGATTTATACTCATTCCTCTGATGTCCAGGCCCCTCCTTCCCCATATCTCCCAGACGTGCTGGAAAGGAATCGCTGACAACCATCACGCTTACGTTCTCCCTTCCCAACGGCCTGGGCTTTCTTTGGCTCAGACAAAAGCCTGTCATTCTCTGGATGGCGGTCTTTCTCGGCTAGTCTCAGTGACCTCAGAGGACCACGTGGCTCTTTCTAGGAGCGGAAAGAGTATCTGCTCATCCACCAAAGCTGGGACTGGAATGAGGCTAGACAGGTGCCCCCAATGCCAAGTGTACGGAGGCACTCCTTTGTGACTGCAGCCCTGAGAGCAAAGCCTCCTGGGATTTTGTGTCATGGCACCTGTCTGGTGTCACCCCAGCCCCAGGCCAGCTAACCCACATCTCCAAAATCACGTGCTCTGAGACCCAGCAATGCCATTGAAGGTTGTACGTCGAATGGTTTCTAACGTTTTTCAGCAAACTAGCATTTTCATGGAAGCCCAAGTAAGACAGTTTCTCTGGTGACCACAACCAAACTCACTTCTGAGTAGCAGGGGAGCCCAGAGACCCCCAGGTCACTGTCACAGACCACACACACTCTACTAACTGAGGAGCATTCAGCTGTCTGTCTCTGATGTTTCTGACCCAGAAGAGACATGGCTTCCCTGGTTCACAACCCGGACAGTCTGACAGGCAGACCCTGGGAGCAATCGAGGGAGGGCAGGAGGGCATCCATCTTTGATGGAACGCTCAGGAGACGTTCCTGCCAGCCAACTCTCAGTCAGCTCCAGTCTCTTCCTTCTACAGACTTCAGGCCTTGCTGCGTTCTCCAACATAGGTATCATGAGAGACGACGCACAGCCCCCCATTCTGTGCTGGGTCCACCTGTCGGGACCCCAGTTCCCAGCCCAGGACACCACCCTCACCTGTGTTCCCTCCCAAAGAAGCTGCAAACTAGTGGAGGAAGCCACACAGTCTTGTTTTCAGCATTGTTATTGAGAAACACTGTTGTTATCTTATGTCCCAATCTATTTTAAAACTCTTGGTGAGGGCTTTGAGCCGGCTGAGGGGGAAACAGCATTCTAGCAACAGCTCCTGGATGCTTGTGCTAGCTGGTTTGTGCTTTGCTGTTCAGACAACACTGATTTTTGTTTTGTTTTGTTTTGTTTTGTTTTGTTTTGTTTTGTTTTTAATTGAGCTATGGAAGAGCAGGAACAGGCTCAAAGAATATACACAGGGAACTAGAGATTCAGGGTCTGGGAATTTCAGTTCCAGCTCTCCCTGCTGGCAGGGCTTCTGGACAAAGTATTTCAACCCTCGTTCTGCCTATTCCATGCCTCCTGCAAACGGGAGTAAGTATAATTGTTCTCCTGGTGGAGGGGTGGCCACAGTTGATTCTCACTGTGGACACAAAAGTTTGGGGTCGGGCTGGGGGCTGATATTAACTGCTGGAGACACCAGGACTATGTAGAATCCCCAACACAATGATCACCCCACTCTCCGCCAGAAGACCTGCGAGCTCCAAGGTGAGCTGAAGCCTCAGTTTGAAAATTCAGCCCTAGTTCACCCGGGATACCTGGTCAAGGGCCTCAGCTTCTTATCTGTGGAGAAAGGGAAAGCTGTTTACATTCAGAGGAATATCTGTGTAGGGCAGAATAGGTCTGGCCCAGGGCAGACTTCCACTGGCCTGCCTTCTCTGTTCCTCTGGCTGTAAACTGTGCAGCGTCATAGGCTGCAAATGCCCCTTCTCTTTTGGTCTTTCTTAGCTTTTTCTCCACTTCTCCTCCACAGAGGGTTTTCTGTTCTTCAGTCCCTGGATTCCCAGGCAGCCCCCGGGATAATAGGAAACCCCCCTCTTCGGTAGCACCAACCGGACTTCTCCAGGTTCCAGAATAAAGCGAGAGCCTCCCGTGACTTCGAATGGCCACTAACAAGTAAATTTTGGGGTCTGGGCCCGAGAATATCCTTCTATAGTTTTATTCCTATGGCCACCTTGGCCCAGAACTTCCATTTTCTATCAGCCTGACTGAGCCTTCTCCTTTAAGACCAGACGCACAAAGCACGGCCCGGGACCTCAGGTGCTATCTCTGCGGGATTCCACGATGTCTGATACAGGCTCCTCTGGGACATCCAGACTCAAAAAGACGGAAGCAGGCACAGGAGATGTGCTTACCGCTAGGGCAGATAACCAACAGGTAGGAGGGGAATGGGTGTCCCCTGTGATGTGGAGGAACGGCTTCTGGACACAGAGGAGGGACACATGGTTTCCAGACAGGATAGGATTTCTCACGAGCTGCAAGACCTCTCCAAACCCTTCACCTGCTTATCATTGGGTTGTTGTGAGATTAAGCAAAATGAATCTGAAAAAAATGGTAGCCTTTTGAGAATGAAACCTATAGATATTTCTGTTGGATTCGGTAGGTGTTCAGAGGACATAAGGTGTTCAGGGGGAGAACTAGAAACATGGATAATAGACAATCTCATGAAGAAGTGGTCTTTAAGCCAACCTTGAAAAATATATAGGATTTAGACATGCCTGAATGGGGTGGGGTAGCAGAGGAGGCCAGGTAAGTAAGTAATGAGACCAAATGTTGAGAAGTTAGAATCAATTTAGTCAACAAATTTTACTGAGCAACTATTATGTGCCATCCACTGTTCTAAGTACTGGAGATACAGCAGTGAAGAAAACAGACAAGGTCCCTGCCCTCAGAGGGCTTGTACTCTAATGGGGAAGGACAGACAATAAATATGAACAAATAGGAATACATTATGACTTCTGATAGTGATAAGTGACAAGCAGATGAAATGTTAGGATGACCTTAGGGAATATACTCTAGATAAGATAGTAAAGAAGTGATGACATCTCAGCTGAGAAGAGAGTGATGAGAGAGATGGGCTGAGGCAGAGCATGTGCTAGGAAGCTGCAAGTGCCAAAGCCTTGGGGCAAGAACAAACTTGGCACCGTTGAGACACAAACAACAACAAATGGCCCTTGTGGCTAGAGCAGGATGGAGAAAAGCAGGATGAGATGAAGTCTGAGGTCCTATCTACTGAACAATAAGTTGTCGACTAGACAGGGATTGACGTCACAGATGATCCTGGAAAACTAATTTGGAACTAAAATTAGAAAATCTCACACCCTACATGAAGGTAGATATACTTCATTCTTCAGGGGCAGTTGTCTCATGAACGCACAAGCCAGGTCTGCAAGGAAGATCCTTGGGGACAGCCCCCAGATATTTCTTATAAAGGAGGGTGGCTTTGGGGATGTCAGAGGCACATGATCCAGAGCATAAAGACAGCGAGACTGCTGGCCATGTTTTACAGCAGAAAATCTGAGCAGACAGTCACCCGGGGCCTCTTCCTCACTGAAAAAGGAAATGAAGCTCGGAGAAAGAAACTGAGGCATAGGAGGGGTAAGAGCAGAAGCTGTAACTGATGTGCGTCCCTCCTGCTTATCTCCTATGACCAGAAGTGATCATGTGTCACTGTTGAGCCAAAGTATTTGATGGCTGGTGTGAGGCTCTGAGATCCCGCCTTGGCAATCACGTGTTAACAGGGGGTGGTCATAGAGAGCTGCATTGTGGGGTGCCCAGCCAGCATCCGGAGGGAAGCTGCAAAAGAGAGACATGCAATGGTTGTGTTATGTCCCTGCGCTAGCTGGGGTTGTGTGTTATGGCAGGATGACCTAACCTGCAATGACTAATAGAGCACAGGTAGAATAATCCAATCTGCTCTGACTAATATGGTTCCTGTTAGGTCTCCGAATGTCGGGGCTCAGAGACCTTGACTTCCAGACAGAGCCATGTCTGCAAAAAGACAACAAAATGTCTGTTGGTCTGCACCTGCACACAGAGCCAAACCTGCGGTCACAGAAAACACCACAAAGCAGCTACTGGCTTACAGGCAGTCAGCATTTTCTGTTCAAACAATGCTACCTTGTCAGCACAGCCACTATAAAACCCTCCTCACCCCCTCCCTCAGGGCTGTAGTCTCTTTAGATGCAGCCCACACAGTAGCCATCTTTGCTCAGCCCCATAGACTTTCTCTTAATAAAACAGACCTTCTCTTAATAAACTTTCTTAACTTGTCTGACCGTGCGAGTTCCTTTATCGGCCGACTTATCAGTTCCTACTCCACAAGTTCTGTAAGTTTTTAGCAGGCCTGTGTGTGTGCCCGTGGAAGTACAAGCAGGGTCACAAACGAGGAGCTATATGTGTTCACCTCTGGGGGCACATGTGTGTCTGAGTATTGCCATGCTGCCAGGACAGCTGTGGTGCCCTCACCGCATACCCTGACACCCCGGCTGCGCCTGGGCAGACTCTGGGTAACCTGCCAGCCCACCGGTCGTGTCCCTCTAACACTGGGTTTATGCCTTGCAGAGCTGGGGTCTGGAACAAAAAGGGGGCACTGCCTCTTCTCGTGTCCCAGCAGGCCATGTAGAGTCCCCTGAGTCACTCATTTCCAAAAACTCGCTCCAACTATTCCTATCCTTCCTAAAACTCCAGCCAGGCGAGCTGGCTGCAAAGGCCAATTGGAGATGAGCTGCCCAAGAGTGAATGATAGAAGCAGAGACGCTCAAGAAACAGAGACCTGAGCCCTTTCCTCCCCTCTCCCCACCCTCCAGCCCCTGGGAGGCCCTCTGCACAAGCTGGGTGATTGACACCACAGCATTCCATTTGTGCCTTATTTTATAGTAGGGAGGCCGCTCCTTGACTCTCTGCCTGCCTCCTCACTAACACCCAGGAAGAAGGCTGGGCAGCAATGGGGACCCATTTCACAGATGAAGAAGTGAGGCCCACCCACAGGTGTTAGGTTTTAGCTCCAAGAGCTTGTGTGTGAGAAGAACCCACGCCACCTTCTCTTGCCAGCTCCTGTGCTCCTGCCCACATACCTTCTTGGACTGATATCATTTGGCCAAGAAAAATAAATAAATGCTAAATTTTCCACCTCTCTGAAAATATTGTTGGCCAACACCACCCTCTCCCTCCACACACACACAATGCCAACAAGATGAGAAGAAGAAAACAAATAATTTCATCAATAGCTCTGGCTTCCCTGGGTACAATTCTAATTAAAGTTAGACTGCCAGGGCCTTCTGGAAAAGACGAAAATTCAACTAAGGGCATTTTTGGATTGGGGGAAGTATTAAAGGGGAGGGCTGGGGAGAGGGGGCAGGGTGGAGGGCACAGCAGAATGCCAGACCCGAAGGAGACAAGGCTGATGGTGACTTTTAATGAAGGCAGCAGCTGCCCCAGCCACTGGCCCCATTCACTTCTCTTCCTCAGTCTTCCCTTTGAATAATGTGTTTTCCTGCTACTTCAATCTCAGTCCCCCTCGCCACATTAACATGTATATTGCTTGGTTAAGGGCTACCTGGCCGGTTGGTTCTAAATAACTGGAAAGTGACAGGAAGGTGATGGGGGCAGGATGGATGAGGGGCTCACAAAAGCTCTTGACTGCCTTTGTCATTTAGAAACAAATGCTCAACTGGATTCCACAATTCCTTTTTCAACTGCACTCTCCTAAATAGAGGGGGGCAGCCCACCCAGGCTGCCTCCTTGATCGCCCCCCTCCCCCAGCCCTATCACCGCCCACCACCATGGGGCCCTGTATTCACCCACTGCAGGGGGCCAGGCAATACTCAGAGCTACCCTCAGGGAGCTCACAGCCTCCAGAGACAGACACTAAACCAATAAACCACAACTTATGTTGGTACATGAAGTGCCCAGACATGACAGGGGCAGGGCAGGGTGCTCTGGGAACACAGAAGAGGGGCTCTCCACCAAGAGGGTTTGTGATCCAGGAAGGCTTCCTGGAGGAGGGGAGCCCTGATAGGCATGTAGATACACAAGCAAATATTATCCTCATGTGGGTTTAGTAATCCAAACCCACCATACCCTCACCTCAGAGACAATTACGTTATGTTGTTTTCTTCCCCACATGGCCTTTCCCAATCATACATACATACATATACAAACTAATAAATAAATTCAAAATATGTATGTATTTTGGCTATTTATTCTCTTTCTAAGCAGTGTCTCTCTCCACTATGTAATGTAACCTCCAAGCGACCAAAAACACTGTATCTTGTTAACTGCTCTAACTTCAGCCTCTTACATCATGCCTGCATATAATAAGAGCTCAATATTACTTGCTGAATTAAAGGACAAATGGATGGATGGGAGAGTGTGTTGGAGGCAGAATAAGCTGCATTTGCAAAAGCAGGGGCCGTGAGGAGGCAATGTGGGCTATTGGGACATCACTCATCGCGTTGCTGGGGCCTGGTAAGAGGCCAGGGCAGCAGACTTCAGAGCTGTGCTAAGGCCTTCAGACTTTAAAGGCAGGGCCATGGGGAGCCATTGAAGGGCCGTCAGCAGAGGATGGCCTGATGGGGTTTGCCCTTCAGGAAGATTGTACTAAGAGGAGAGGAGGAGAGAGGCTGGAGGACTGAGTGGCGACTGGGAAAATGAGAAGCTGAGTTCTACTCCAGGAGAGAGAGGGCTGAGTGCCAGAGCCATGCTCCTCCCTCCGCTGGACGGGCAGCCGCGTGGATTTGAGAAGCCAGCACTGGTCTAGGACCTGGACTCTGGGCAGCTCACACACCTGGTCTGGGAGGGAAAAAGCGGGGTACAGAAGACAACCCTTCCCAGCTGGGAGCAAACAGCGGGGACTCTGGACCAGGAGCTGTTACCTCTGATTTGGCATCAGCTTGTGTCCCCCACTGTTGCCCTCTGGGGTCAAAATCATGACAATACAAACCATCCTGCGCACCTCTTCAGTGCCAGGTATGTGTCCCAGGATCTGATACATCTCATTTCGTCCCACAACACACTCTGAAGGGACCTGCTCCAGAGTGAGCACTCAGTATACAACAGCCGTGTGACAGCCGTGTCCCCCTCGTCACGCTGACATTGCTGCTTATCATCGTCTTCCTCATAAAACACCTGTGAGGCGCGGGACGAGGTTTTCATCCCACACCTCACAGGTATGGAAACTGAGGTCAAAAGGACCTGTCACTTTCCCAAAGGCACATACTGTGTTTCCCTGAAAATAAGGCCTAGCCGGACAATCAGCTCTAATGCGTCTTTTGGAGCAAAAATTAATATAAGACATGATCTTATTTTACTATAAGACCCGGTATATAATATAATATAATATAATAATATAATATAATATAATATAATATAATATAATATAATATAATATAATATAATATAATATAATAATATAATACTGGGTCTTATATTAATTTTTGCTCCAAAAGATGCATTAGAGCTGATTGCCTGGCTAGGTCTTATTTTCGGGGAAACACAGTAGTTAAAAGGGACAGAATAAGTGTAGAGTCCAGCTGGTTCCTAAGAGCAGAATGCAGGGCTACAGAAGGAAGGACAGTTTCCCACAGACAGGCCCTGAGCTGTGCATGCCTCCATCGTTTCTCCCAGTTGCAGTTCACAAACAAGGAAAGTGGGTGTCATTATCCCCCTTCTGTTCACAGATGAGAACACAGATTCAGAGAGGCTAAGAGACTCACTCAAAGTCACACAGCGTGTACAAGGAATAGTCAGAATTTAGTCCCAAATTATTCGGGCCAAGGTCCATGTTCTTTCAATCCCGTCACCCTGCTGGGATTCTGAACGCTAATCCCCTGGACCCATCCGTTCATTCCACAATTACTTATTTCACTCCTACCCCGGGTGTGCTGAGGTCGGCACCTGTCCTTCCCTGATGTGGTACAGAAGAGAGGGTGTTTCAGGCTGGAGTTTGTGGTCCACGGTGACTCTGATTTGGGGAGCTGGGGTACCCCATATGGCTTGCAGGACAATGCCGGGGGACCTTCCTGCAGTGGGGAGAGGAGACAGCCCTCTGGTCACTGCCCTCACTGGTTTCCCATAGTCACTGCTGCTTATAAACATTTTCTCTTGCAGCCCTCAGGCTTTGGGTTACAAGCTGGTACTAACCTTCTTCCAAAAGCACGCACCCCGCCCCTCCACCCAGCATCTGAGCCTCTGCCAGAGTCTGTGACGCTGCCCGTGAGGCTACTGTGGGTTCAGACCCAGCTCTCCTTCCCTCGATGAGTCCTGCATGTCGCTGTATTTCTCTGAGCCTCGGTTACCTTCCTCATCAAACGGGGTAATGAGGCACTTCACTGGGTTGAGGCCTGTTGAAGTTGACGCCCTGAATTTCTGAGCACGTGTGGACCAGCCTCATTAATGAGGTCTCCCTTCTTTCCTTCTTAGGGGGTCGTGTAGGGCCTGCCAAGAAGGCCCAGTCTGGTACTGAGGCAGGGTGCTCAGTGTCTGCCCACCCAGAACTTGAAGACTGTCTCTTTGGTCTGTCGGTGGGTCTGTGATGCCAGCCTGCTACACAGCCAACAATATGCCACTAACCAGCTGCACAGTCCCGGGAAACCCTTAAGACTCCTGGTGTCTCCTCCCTCAGACAGGGGTCTAGGGCCGGTCTCTGCATCGTCCAGATCCCACGCCCACAGGCTGAGACTAGGGAGAAGTGGTAGCTTTTTCTTCAGTCCTCTTCTCTTAAAGAGCAAGTGCTTCTGGGGGAAGTCATGCATTCCCTCTCTGCTCAGTAAAGGGGGTTTAACATCTTCTGGGACAACTGCCTTTCAATCTTACTCCTCAGAGATGTTCAAGCCTAACAAAGAGAAAGGACCATGGATGGAGACCGATGGGCCATTGGATGAAATCACAATGAATTAGTTCATCTTTGTCACATTCCTCACGTGCTTGTCATCAACACATATCTGATGAGCATCCGCTGAGCCCAAGCTACTTTGCCAGGTGAGAAAGAGGACAAAAGAGTTTCCACAGCCCCAAAACACCTATATTCAAGGTGGAGCAATAGGACACATGTTCATGAAGAGACTTGCAATGAAACTCATTGCCTCCGGGGTGAACACTGAGAGCTGTGGAGACAGCAGTGTGGGTGGGGTTAGAGTCCCAGGCTATCCAGTCCTCCTGGGTGTTTCCCTCTCTCCACCCCACGAGCAGCCCTTTCCCTCTTGTTCTCACCTTCCCCTCTGACACTGCAAGTGTCTCCCTGCCTTCATCCTGCCCAGCCAACCCTTTTAAAGCTCCTCCCAAAAGGAAGGGCATAGATGCAGGTTCCATCCTCCCACTCCCATCCCAATATAGCTTCTCACTTAAGAATAAGGTCCAGACTCCTAGCAACTTCATTGTGCAGACATCCTATTAACACTTGGAACTGACCTAACCATGCATGTGCCTCGTTCATGCTTGTCTCAGTCTGTTTGGGCAGCTATAACCAAGTACCATGGACTGGGTGCTCAAACAACAGACATTTACTTCACACAGTTTCGGAGGCAAGAAGTCTAAGCTCGAGGTTCCAGCACATTCCGTGTCTGGTGAGGATCTGCTTCCTGGTTCACAGATAGTCATCTTCTGGTGTGTCTTCTCATGGCAGAAGGGGTGAGGGAGCTCTCGGGGGTCTCTTTTTATAAGGGCACTAATCCCATTCATGAGGGCTCCACCCTTATGACCTCATCGCCTCCCAAAGGTCCCACTTCCCAATACCATCACATTGGGGGTTAGATTTGAACATACACATTGGGAGGGGGGTGATTTACAAACATCCAGTCCCTAGCAATGCTCTTCCATCAGCCTTGGAAAGTGTCCTCACAACAGCCCTCTCTCTCCTCCCTCTCCTACTCTCCGCATTAAAATTCAGCTCACCCTCAAGGCACAATTTAAATGACTTCTAAGTCATGAAGCTTTTCCTGATCCTCCAAGTAAGAATTAATGGCACTGTTCTCCTGCCCCTCCATTGGTCTTATCTTTCTGCCACAACACTGCACTGTCTACTTTAATTGTAATAAGTTGTTTACACATCTGTTTCCATTGGACTGAAAGCTCTTCCAGGGCAAGAGTCATCTATTATCTGGGGTGCGTCCTAGGCCCTTGTTATTCTAACATGTTTATGAGTCAGCAGCAATGTCGGACCTGGAAGCTCGTTAGGAATGCAGAGTCTCAGGTCCCGCCCCAGACATACTGAATCAGATTCTCGTTTCAACAAGATCCCCGGGTGCTTTGTATGCACAAGGTACGATAAGCTCTATCGACAGAACACCTCGTGCACAGTGCCATGTACAAGGCAGTCATTCAGAGAGTGTTTGATGAATGAATAAGTGAGTGATTATGGAAAGGGCCATCAAAAGTGAGTCAGTTTCATGCACAGCTGTTTCTGAAACCTGGATATCTTCCTTAGCTGTTTAAATAGAGTCATACACACACACACACACACACACACACACGCACACGCACACTCGCCCTCTGACATTCTCCTCTAACTTTATTTCTCTACATCCTCCTCTAGAATCAGGCACCGCCCACCTCCCAAGCTCAGAAATGTAATTAGAAAACATAGTTTTGATGGCAGCTCATCTGTAACGCACCCCAAAGCCATACCTGTGCAGGGGAGGTAGTTCAGCAGGGGCTGTGAGTGATGGTCCAGCCAGTGGGCCACGGCGGGAAGGGAGCCCCACACCCATCCATCATCCCTTCCCTCCATAACCCTGCAGACTGCACAGCAAGGCAGAACGGCACCTCCAGCTCTGCAGGTGGGCGGCTGCTCTTCCCCAACCTCTGCACTGCTTCCCCACCATGTAGCACCACCCTATAGCTTCCAGGGTCAGAAGCCTTCCACAAACCTGCTCGGAAATCCCCATGAGACAGGCCTGTCACCAGGGTGTAACAAGGACGGCAACTGACCCCTTAATCACCCGTCCCCTTGTAATGGTTAATTTTGTGTGTCACCATGACTGGGCTAAGGGATGCCCAGACGACTGGCAAAACGTTATTGCCGGGTGTGTCTGTGAGGTTGTTTCCAAAAGAGATTAGCATTGAATCAGTGGACTAAGTTAAGATCCCCCTCACCAGGGTGGCCCTCCTCCCCTCCATCCAGGGCCCAGATAGAACAAAAAGGTGGAGGAAGGGCGGATTTGCTCTCTGCTTAAGCTGGGACGCCCATCTTCTCTGCCCTAGGACATCACCCCTCCTGTGGACAATATATCATTGGCTTTCCTGGTTCCCGGGCCTTCAGCAGGGGACTAAAACTACACTGCCAGCTTTCCTGGGCTTCCGATTTGCAGACTGGCAGATGGTGGGACTTCTCAGCCTCCGTAATCTGATCAGCCAATCCCTCATAATAAATCTCTTTCTGTATTTCTATCCTATTGGTTCTGTTTCTCTGGAGAACTCAGATTAATCCACCACCACATTCTCATCCCCCTCAAACACCTGAAAAACCATATAGATGAAGAGCTTGCCTGCCCATAAAGCAAACAGTAACCGTCATCTGAAAATAAGTCAGACCCACGGATTCTTAGAGTCAGAAAGGTCATTGAGACTACTCTCCCCCCACATGTCTGCTTTTAATGAATCATCCAAGGACTCCATGTTTGTTCTGAGGAATACAAAAGAAAGAGAAATCATATTATTTATATTACTTTGATTTTGTGAAATACTTTACCCCTTTCAAATGGATTTTATGTCTATTATCTCCTGAGTCAGGCAGACAGGAACTATTATCACCATTTCACAGATGGGGAACCTGAGACCCAGAAAGCTTAAGCCTCCTCTTGTTTTTTCATAATTTATACCTTCCCTGTGTCAGAAAGGATTTTTAGTAGCTTAAAATAAAACCATATTTACATAATGACTAGCACTTGAAGTTTAAACTGTAAAAACATTTCCACATTTGGTCAAAAACTACGTGCCAAAAGCATGTTATGACAATTTAAGTACTTCAATTCATGAAGAAAATCACCATTTTCAGGTTTTATTAGCTCAATAAACTTATAGTGAATGTTTAAAAAACATAACTACTCCTATACATGTAAATATAAAGTATGAAAGAAATAAGAAACCAGCTAGGCAAAGGAAGAGAGTTTATGCCAAGAAGCAGAAACGAGCTGTTGACTATAACTAGCTTTCAATTTGCCTCTGGGCTTCCTAACAGGCAAAGGAAAAAGGAGAACACGGTGTGTTAAGACCTTGTCATCAGATGACACAAAGAGAGCACACTTATTCAGAAGAAACAAATGATTCCTCGCATGAGCTGTAAACAAAATTTATCAGTGGCGTCTAAGGAAATGGAACCGCGTGAGATATTACATCATCTCTTCAGCAATGACCAACGGGGAGGGGGGAACTCCGAAACACTTTTTATACCAAGGCTTTGCATTTGAATGTTAAATTTGATTCAATGCTCTGTCCTAGCTGAAACATCTCATAGACATTTCACAGATTCTTGGATCCTCTGTAGCTGCTACTGGCTAAACTCCTTCCTTCCTTTCTCAAGCAAAAGTTTGCAAAGAATAGTCCACATTTGCAGTCCCTACTTCCACACCTTCTAGTCACTCTTTCGCTCACCAAAACCACACTTCTGCCCCGACTCTCCCCTGAAGGTGGCTCTCCATAATGACTTCCTGGTCACCACCACTGCGTGTGTTTTTACCTTCTGTCATTGGATACTGTCAGTTCCATGTGACACTTTGCTGTCCTTGGCTGGAGTAGCACCCACTGCCCTGGCTCTCCTGTTGGTCCCATGTGGCTGTTCATTCTTTGACTCCTGGGGGCTTCTCTCTGGCTGCTGCTATGCTCAGCCCCCTGGACGCCTTCTCCCCGGTAAGCCTAGGCAGTGTGGAGCCGTGAACCACTACCCGACGCAGAAGGGCTCCAGATCTCCATCTCCAGCCAGACTTCCCCTTCCTCCTCCATCAGATTCATCCACACACAGCTGCCTGCTGGACACCTCCACCGGCCAGGCCCCAGGTGAGAAGACAGAAAGGCATCACAGGAAAAAGATGGAGCTCAAGAAAAGGCAACAAAAGACTCACATGAGAACTTAGGAGGTGTTAGGACATGAGAGTGTCTGAATAGGAAGGGGCTCAGGTACATAAGGCTCTAGAAGTCAGGTGTGGGATTGGGGGCCCACGGCAGAGAGGAGCACAGATACAGCACTGGTCTTGGACTTGGCCCATCGGGGTTTGAACCCTGCTTCCGTCTGTGGATTGGATAACCTCAGGCAAGTTCCTTAACCTCTCTGAGCCTTTTCTCAATTGTTGGATCTCAGAGTAAGCTCTTGACTTTGGTATTTTTTTTGAGGTGCCTCGTGTCATGTCGTAGAGTCACCTGCTTCTTTCCTACAAAACAGCTCAGGTAGTGCACAAGGTAGACTAGCCCGGGTCTCTGGGTAGGATGAGAACAGGGGGGACAGTGTGAGAGGGAGATTCTCAGGGCTGTGCGCACTTCCTTGGCCTCCAGCAGCTGCCAGACAATTTGAATAACAGAAAGTGTTGCAGGCTTCATTAAAGAAGTAAGTCTACGGGGTAGAAGTAACAGGTCATTGCCTGGACTTTGGGCCAGCTCATAGAACCAATAACGATGATGATATGATGGTGTGTAGACAATAACATACCTATGCACTTAACATGCACCAGGCACTGTGTTAAATAATATCCATTAAAATTGTGTCATTTAATCCTCAGAAGCCCTCTGTGAGGTAGCGACTACTGTCATCTCCGTTTCGTATACAAGAAATCTAGGGCCCGAGAGGGATTAGGTAACTTGCTCCAGGCCGCACATCTAAGATGCATCAGAGATAGATTCAAAACCCAGGTAGTCAGATTTCATACCTACACCCGTAACCCCTGTGGCTTATAGGCCAGACTAGAACTAGACATGATTATGAGAATCTTTTAAAAGCGGAAGATTCTAGGGCTTCCGATCGCAGTGAACATTAGCTGTTTGGGACCACCCAAGCACCCATCGTCTTACCTTCTTACCTTCTTCTGTTAGCAGCACTGCCCTTTGTTCTTCAGAGAACTTCTTCTCCGCCAGCTGACCCATTTGACCTTGCGAAAGCAGCCAATCAGGGTTCCCCGACCCCTTGGGCTTCTACTGTGACCCAGGCTGGACCAATCAGAGCCCTTCCCTGGAATTTTCCCTAGTTGGAGGTGAAAAAATTGCTCTTTCTCTCATCCTTATTTCTAGGTATAAGGATGTCGCTGCATGGCCCTGCAGAGAGTATGAGAGAAGGAAGCCAACACACAGATGGAAACTGACTTGAGAAATGAAAAGAGAGCGAGAGAGAAGAGAACGTTTCTGTCTGTCTGTGGCTTTTTTATCTTTATACCTGTTTATTCGAAAATCAGTTACATCTTTTTTCCTGAAGCGAGTATGAACTGGGTTTCTGTCACTTGAAACTGAACAAGTTCTGACTAAAAGATTGTAGAGGAGATTCCATACCCAGCTTTTCCTGGAAGCATATTAGAACAGAACCTTGATTTTTTATGTTTTATTTCTATGGCTATTACATTAGAGTACAAATTTTCAATACCTTTTTGTAGAACAGGGGTTTAAGGTGATCTGCTGGAAGGCAATTCACGGTAGTGCCTTTGATTTTGATAATGATAATGACAGTCTTCATTACAGTTTTCTTATTACCACTGACTTGTTGAATGCTTACTATGTGTCAGCTATTGTGCTTAGAATTGTACATGCTTTATTTCATGTGGCCTATTATTATCCTTATTAACCAGATAAAGAAACTGAGGTACAGAGAGGGTTAAGGAATAGCAGGCAAGAGGCTCGGGCGAGGTTCAAACTCAGATCCATGTGATTCTATAGACGCCTGACACACTCCACCACTTCCCAGATATCAGCTGAACATAATGCTACACAAAGCGTGTGACAAACACAGCCCTTGTGAAATGGGAAAAAAGATAATAAATTCATAGCTGCAGGGGCAGGTCATCTGCCAGCATCTGATGGTCAAAGAAGAAAAAACAAGAACAACTCAAAAGGGGAGCAACTTCAGAAAACAAAGCACAGGAACCTAAACATTACAATAAGCTTTAGAAAAAGACTATGTTTTGAAGAACCTGTTATTTAAACAGTTGTCATTTGGCTGAGCCAAATGTCCAATTATGGGATATCAGCTCCATCTCAGAGCTCTGTGATAAAATGGATTAAAAGCAATGCCATCAAAAAGTGTCCCTAGGGGCAGCCGGATGGCTCAGTTGGTTAGAGCGTGAGCTCTGAACAACAGGGTTGCCGGTTCAATTCCCACGTGGGATGGTGGGTTGCACCCCCTGCAGCTAAGATTGAAAATGATGACTGGACTTGGAGCTGAGCTGCGCCCTCCACAACTAGATTGAAGGACAACGACTTGGAGTTGATGGGCCCTGGAGAAACACACTGTTCCCCGATATTCCCCAATTAAAAAATAAAAGTTTCCCTAGTCCAGCTTTCTCTGGATGCCCAACTGTAAGAGGTGTCAGTACTCAGACCGTACAGATCTTCACGGTGGAAATCAATGGTCTTCCCAAGTTCGAGTGGGGGTGAGGGTCATGGAAATGGGAAGGGAATCCCTCAGAGAAAGCCCATATGGGATGGGAAACTGTTACAGATCATTTCCTGGGGTGACAAGACAATGGTGTTCCTTTTCTTATGCTCTCCTCCCCCCTCACCACACGTACACTGGACCTCCCCCTGCTGCCACTATTGTGGGATGGTTTAACCACTCCTGTCATTGCATTGCCCCATGTCTGGGGCCTGTGTTGGCCTCTGTTACTGCTGACTTGCTGTGGGAAGGCACCATCTGTTCTCACAGCCGGCCAGCATCCATCAGAGCCCTCCGAGCTTCAGCAGCCAGGAGGCAGAATGGAAACCTAAGGAAGGACGTGTTCCTATGTTAGTCCCTGGTGCCTTTTCTGTATCCTCCATATGCCAGGCTGCTGGTCAGCCCATGTAAAAACATCTACAATGAGCCATCAAGGATACACACTTCCCCAACTCTGCTCAAAAGAAGAAAATGAAAGATCTTTAGGGTCACATTATGCGAGTCAGAAGCTTTTGCCATCCGATAATACCCACCATCCCTCTTTGTTGCATTTGTTTATAAGCCCTCCTTCCCATACCCTCCCTCTTGGTGACTTCTGCATCTACATAGTTGATCCATTTTAGACCCTAGCTTCTCAGTGCCTAACGTCGCCTCCAAAATTCTGCTCAGTAATCATCTCAGCCCCATCTCAGCCAACTACCCATACCAATAACCCAGAATTTGTCATTACCAACGGCACCATCTCTAATATCTTGATGTCAAACATCCAGGTGACCATCCACACCAAGTTTCCAGTTTACTCTTTCTGGTACCTCCACTTTAACTATTTTTGATCCTCCAGAACTTCCAGATCATAAAACCTACACTGACTCAGTTTTCATTCCATGTTCTCCTGTGAAAATCAATCCATTGAATAAACCATTAATTTTGTTGTGCCCCCTGGAAGTCATCCTGGAAACCTCTAACCTGTGGTGAAACCCAACTCTCCTCCTGCCTCGTACCTGCATCCCACTGAATGAGATGATGAAAAACATGCAAACGTCTTGACTCCTCGTACCTGAAGTCCACGCCCATGGACCCCAGGCGTGCCAGCGTGTCTACTTCATTTTCCTCCTCATTCCGTGCTCTGACTCCATGCGATAGTCCTATCACTTATCAAATCTCCAACACCCCTCTGCACCGCTTGACTCTTAGATGATGGTCTATTGCATTGAGAACATAGAAGCAATCCACAATTCCCTCTCTTCCTAAAGCCACAGTTCCCAGGCTCTATGCCAGCAGGCTCTGCCTTTTCTCCTGTCACAGAAGAAAATCTCTTCCTAGAGGTCAACGTTTCTACAGAGGATCATATTTCCTTCTACCTACAAGACTTTATCCTTGTAGGTTTTCTATCACTCTTCTGGTTCAGTTTTATCTCTCTAGATCAGTATGTTACACACATATATGCTGAAATAACATGCATGCTTTAAAAAAACCCAAAAAACCTGTCCCTTGTCCTGAGTTCCCTCTCCAGCTACTACCCTATTTCCTTGCTCCCTTTACAGTAAAATTCCTGGACTTTTCTGTAATTCTTATCTTCACTGATTCACCTTCCATTTTCTCTTAAACTCTCTTTGTGGAAGATTGATTATTGTTCCCGACTATTGGCTCCTCCTTTCTCTGTAAGGATTCTGTGGCCCTGGTGGTTACCATGTGACCTGTGCCACCTCCTGCAGGCGAGTCCACCGGCCACCTCGTTAGCAGGCCTGACCCAGTGGCTGGCTTTATTCAATAGAATCAAAATAGACATGATACGGGCCATGTTCGAGGAGAAGCTTTAAAAGGCAACCTTGCTCTTCCCCTCGGCCACAGTAACTGCAAACCCCAGATGGGAGCTCCTCCTTCAGCTTGGGTTTTGAAATGAGAAGTTAGAAGGAGCAGGATGAGCTGGCCCACAGCTGCCAATACGTAACAGAACAACAACGACAAAACATTGCTGTTTGACAAGTCTTTCAGTTGGTAGTTGATAATGACTACAGCTGTACTCAGCAAATTCTAACTTCCCAAACAGATTTTTGTCTCCATCACTCTATGGAAACTCTGAACTTGTCAAAACCACTTCCATGCTACCAAATCCAGTGGCCAATTTTTGATCCCTTCCTTATTGAACCTTTGACTATACCACCCTCCTTAAAATACTTTCGCGTCTTGGTATCAGGAAACCCACTTTCTCTGTTTTCCTCCTACTGCTTCACTGGCCCCTCTGTTCATCTTTTTTATTGGTTCCTTCTCTTCATTTTGAGATGTAAGCGTTGAAATTCTAGAACATGCCTCTTCTTTACCATTTTCTCCTTAGGTAATCTCCTCCGCCAGTGGCTGGGATTGCAGAACTAAGGTTTGTAGCCCCTATTTTTCCCCTGAACTCCAGGCTTGAGCATGTAATTTCTTACTCAGCATCACCACTAGCCTGTCCAAAACAGTGCTCGTACTTACCTCCAACCACCACTCTTCCCCATTTCAACAAATGGCACCACCACCACTTCACACCTGGTTGCTCAGGCCAAGAAAGACTTGATATCATCTTTACTCCTGTCTTTCTCTCACACCCCACATTCCATGCTTGCAAGCTCTAGCACTTACGTTGTTATCACTCTGATGTAATCTTAGATTGTCTCTTGCCGAGACTATTGCAGTAGTCTCCATTCTGTTCCCTCTTGTCTCTCCTTCTGCCACCTTGCACGCCTGACACACACTGAGCAGTCAAAATGGTTCGTTGTTTCTTAATGTAAATTAGATATCATTATTGCCCTTGCTGAAACCTCACAATGGTCTTCCATAATTCTTCAGAGAAAAGCCAAAGCCCTACTCATGGATACTAAGGCCCCACACGCTCTAGTCCCTGGCTGTCTTTCCAACTTTGTTTTCTGTCACTTTCCCCCTTGCTTATCCACTCAGGTCAAACCAACTTACTTCATATTCCTCAAACCCACTATACTTTTCCGATCTCAGGGCCTTTGCACGTGCTATGCCCTCTGCCTGGAATACAATATTTCCCTTGATGTCCTCAGACTGGCTTCCTCACTTCACTCAGGTTTTGCTCAAATGTCTTCTCTTCTTGACCATCCTATCTAACCGGCCACTTCCTCTCTATTATATTTCATTCCCTGATCTATGCTCCTTCCAGCACTTAGCACTAATAGGAGACAGTACAGATTGGTAGTTCAGAGCAGTCTCGCTGGCTTTGGCAATTAACCTCTCTCTGCATCAATTTTCCCATCTGTAGAATGGAGATCAGAGTAGCAGCACTTATCCTATAAAACTCTAACAAGGCTTAATGAGTTAATGCCTTCAAAAGGCTTAGTAAAAAACAACAACAACAACAACAAAAAACAAAACATGGTAGCATGGATGCAATTGTTCCTGGCCATTTTACCATACGTGAACTTCTCTAAGTGTGCATGGTCTATCTTCCCCATAGAGTGGGACCTTTTTATTAGTTTGGTGCAAAAGTAATTGCGGTTTAAAAGGTTAAAAATAATTGCAAAACCTGCAATTACTTTTGCACCAACCTAGTATTTCTGGCTGACTGCTATATCCCAGTACATGGAAGGTACAGAAACTGTTGCTAGAACTGCCTCTGCAAACCCATCTTAAGAACCTATACTTCTTTTTGTGCACCACTTTTTAAAATATCATATTTAAATTGGGCTTTATTTAGTGTGACTCACCCTCTTCCAATCACAGTATTACTTTATCATTATTTTGAATTGATCTTTAATTGATAACTTCGAGATGAAATCAGGAGAACTGATAAAGATTCCTGATTTGAAAACACTCATTCTCTAATTGTCTGTGGAGGAAAATTTCAGTCTTCACCTACTGGATTTACATAAAATTGATTAGATCACCACTTGGGTTAATATTGTATAACCTGCCTGGGGTCACTGAAAGTAAATGTCATACTTAAAATGATCACTCATGAGTTCCTGAATCTTTTGCTGACTTTCTGAATCCCAGCTACAACCTGGTCTATATGGGAATAGACCATGTGCCCCTAGGTGGGGATACGGTCTGAGAAATGCGTGATCAGGCAATTCTGTGCGTGTGCGAACACCATCGAGTGCACGTACACAAACCTACATGGTCTGGCCTACGACACACCGAGGCTGTGTGGCACAGCCTATTGTTTTTAGACTGTAAACCTGTACAGCACATTATTGTTCAAAACAACACGAGAGTAAATCAAGCACAAGAGAAAATGACGCAACCAAGAGAAGCAGTGAACACACGTTGTCTGAGGCTGCTGCTGCAGCATAACACAAGATAGTTTTACAGCAAACTGTTTTTTTTTTATAAGTTGAAAGAGTATACACTAAACTAATGATAAAAAGTATAGTATACTAAGGACATAAACCAGTAACAGTCATTTGTTATCATTATCAAGTGTTATGTACTGTACATAACTGCATGTGCTATACTTTTATACAACTGGGAGCCCAGTAGGTTTGTTTACACCAGTGTCCCCCATAAACATGCGAGTAAATGCACTGCACTAGGATATTATGATGGCTACAGTGTCACTAGGTGACAGGAATTTTTCAGCTCCGTTATAATCTTACGGGTCCATCATTACATACGTGGTCCATTATTGACTAAAATGTCATTATGCGGCACATGACTGTAATTAATAATAATCCCTTATATAGCATTTCGTATGTACAAAAGCAGCCTCTGCAAACCATTGATTTCATCTTTAGTACTACTCTGGAAGACAAGATGAGGCCCTTGTCATTACACACAGTGCACAGGGAGCAGAAGGTCCCTGCCCTAGGTCATTTGGAGCAGGGTACAGTGCCAGGGGGGAAAAACAGCTGTTTATCACCACTGGCCTCAAATGGAAGCTCCCCAAAGACAGGAGCCGCAGAGAAGCTCAAGGGCTATGAATCACGCTCAGTGCTGTGCAGCTGGGATCCGCTCTCCCGTTTCACGGTGCCATAGAATCAGAAGCTGTTAAATGCTGAAGGACCTCAGAAATCACTCTGGAGATAGCCTCTGTTTTTCCATACGAGGAACCTCAGTATATTGGCCAAGGTTGTGCTGGCTGTTGTAATAGATAAACCCTCACATGCCAGTGGCTTCAAAGAACGAAACGTTCTCTCTCACAGTGGTAATTTGGGGATCCCAGCTCCTCGTACGCATGCCTCCCCAATCTTTGGCGTGTGGCTTCTAGGGTTGCTGAGGAAGAGGAAGAAGCAAGGAGGTCATGGGTGAGAGGTTCTTACCAGCCAGACCTGGAGATCATACTCATCACTTCCATCCACGTCTCATTGACCAACACTCAGTGATTTGATCGCCCTAACTCAGAGAGGCCAGGAAATGCAGTCTAGCTGTGAACCCAAAAGGAAGAGAGAATGTGACAAGTGAACAGCGAGTGTCAGCCACACCAAGCAAGTCATGAAACTTTCTGGAGTCCGTTCACCCATCCACAAGTAGCAAGCAGCGGTTGTCCCCAGGACCTGTGTCTGGATGTGGAGACCTGCCACTGACGATCCTCACCTTTCTCTCCTGCTCTCCTCTGTGTCCTGGCCTTCATTATACAAGTTCTCTCTTGGTTCTAAGTGCATATTTTCCTTGACTCTTACTCCCTGGGCTATGAAAAAATAAAATAAGAAAAAGGAATCATTAGCTGCCAGTTATTCAGGTGAAAGAGCACCAGAGAGGAGAGATTGCTAGTAACAGAAAGAGGAAGTTGTCCTGTTGGAGGTGTCTGGCATCCTAAGCCCACCTGTAATCAACTCCGGTGTTTCTCCCACTGGCCCCAGGTAATAGAATGTTAGAATTGAAAGGAACTCAGAAACAACTGAAACCGAGGGAAGAAGCTGCTGCTCTTATTAATCCATCGTGGAACCTTAGGCAACACCCCTGGGCCTCTCAACGAAACAAGTGAGAATAATGCCTCACACCAGGTGGTCATAAAGATTAAATGTGACATTGTAGACAAAATTAGCTGGCCCAATGCCTGGGACACAGTAGGTTCTCAATCAATGCTAGTGGGTTTTGAACCTGCATCAAGCTCAAGGCTGTCATGGTATAGAATGTTCTGGAAACCCCTGACCAGGTGAGATTAATTTGGTGCCTAGGCTAGGGCCTGCACCTGTTAAATGACACGAGTGGGGTATGTAGGAAGCCATTGTCACCTGGAGAGATTCAGGAGCTGCCTGCCAGACATGAGAGGAAAGGCTGGCCCAAAAGCTGCTATCACACACTTGCTTGTGAGGCTAGAGCTAGCAGCATGCCTACCCACCCCCAGCCACCATTCCTCCCTCTTTTTATCCTTCCTTCTGTTCAACGGACTCAATGCCGGGAGCCCCAGCCTCATCCCCAACCCGACAAGCATCACAAATCCCATCGTGAAACCCACCCCATCACAGATAAATTCTCATTTGCACTTCCATTTCCTTGCTATGGGACTTTGGACACTTAATAAATGGTAGCTATTATTTTTATTATTGAGTTCATTATTATTTGCAGAGCACACTGATGTTACCGCCCTTTGAGGGTCTCGACTGCCTCTAAAAAACACATACTGTCCACGACCAAGACACAAAGATATATTGTCTCATAAGGGAAAGGTGAGTCGATTAACATCTGGAGCTCCTGAGCGTCAGCTCCAGCCAGACTTACGAGGCTCCCTCTCCAGCCGGCCCTTGAGGCATGGAAAGATGCTTTCAAACAATTACGAAGTAGCTCTTCTAATAAAGGTCTCCAGTGCCCTGATGATGTGTGCAGTGAGATCCTGGACCAGGAGGGAGGGAGCCTGAAAGACGGTGATACGGTTCTTGGCTTTCGCACTGGGATTTAGGAAGTTCTAAGGGATGAGGAGGAAGAGAAGACGGCATGGAACTCCGGCCCACGAGCCCAGTGCTGCTGAGCTCACAGCGTGGAGACGTGCAGGGCCATTGCTGCCGGCCCCTGCACAGCAGGCTCCAGGAAGCGCCTCGATGGCAGCACCGCCGAAAGCTCCGTGCTCTTCATGCCTGATCACGTCTTACCCTGTCCTTGACCCCAATCAATGGCACGTGCTCTGTCATGTGTTTCCAAGGTCCTTACCACTCATTCTCACCACCCCCGAGATGTCATTGATTTTTCTTTCAGATTCCCATAGCATTTGTACACAACCCTTTACCCTAAACAACACGTGAGATTGCAACTGTCTGTTTCCTTGTCTCGGTTTCCATCCGAGTCAGGAATCAGGGCTTACTCCTCACCTGTGGTGTGCAGCTGTTCTTAAATGCTTGTTGACTGACAATTGGCCTCTTCTGCCAGACACCTAAGTTCCTGACCTCTGACTGTCACTGGGCACTAGATCCCATCTCTCCCCTGACCTGACTTCCAGGCACACCCACGGCCAGTCTTCTCCCGCGCCAGCCTCAGCGCTGAGGAAGCATGGTTTCCCATTCTGATATCAGCAACTTGCTCCGCTCCTAAACTCTGGGAGTGCCTTCCCTAATCCTGCGCGGCCTCCCACGTCCACATCTGAGTGTTGCCATGGTAGGCTCAACCCTCCCATGTCCTGGGCCCAGGCAGCAGGGACGAGTGGGACAAGCACAGGGGTTGGCTTGAAGACGCCAGGGGTCCACCCCAAGTTTCCCAGCTCAGGAATAATGCCACCTACCATAAATCACCTACCACTGCCACTCCTCAGCATGTTCAATTACCCATGGATGAAACGATACCAAACTCAGAGCAGAAATCAGGAATGAAAGTGCAGGTGAAGGCACCTTGAAACCCAGTGTTTGTTCAGTCAGCTCTTCCTTTGACCACAGCAGAAAACCAAAGAGCATTCGCCCACACCCATGTTTGGATAAGGCGGCCTCCACATGTTCCCTCCACCCCGGAGGACACCTCTGTCCAGGTAAGGGGATGGTTGGCTGGCCGTGCATCTCTGACACTGACATTGCAGGCTACAGAAATTCCCACACGTGGGCTTTGCGGGGAGCAAAGGAAGGTGGAGGTGTTTCTTTGGCATTGTCAAATAAGTGGATCAGCAAAATAGGAAGTGGCAGAGAGCAGAGACTGCCTGTGTTATTTCAAGCTTGTGATCACATCTCACATGCTCTGCTGAGCCAGTGAACAAAGCAGCCCTCAGAAAACTGGTGTTCAGTGTGGGCGGCGTGCAGCCAGCCTGCCGGCAGCCCCAGCTTTGCTCAGCTCCCTCCCCGGGGAATCTGACCTCCCCGCAGGGAGTCCATCACCAGCCTCGGTACTCTTGGCGGTTCGTTCAAGTCAATATTTACTGCACATTTACCAGGGCCAGGTATTACCCTGATCCCTGGGAGCGCTGCAGAAAAGAAGACCCACCCTCCCTGAAGTGCATGACCTCCCAGTCAGGAATCATAGTTCAGAGTCCCCTCACCTCACACTGCCAGCAGGTCACTGCCCTCCTGAAGCACTTGCAATATCTCCCTATTCTTCAGCATCAAGAACAAAGTCCTCACCTGACTTTCAAGCCCTCACCCCCAACCTAGGCCCACCTTATTTTGCTAACTGTAGCCTAAACCCTCCACCCCTGCAGGTACAATGTTCTCATTGTGCCTGGCCCTTTCTCTAGTCATGCTGTCATTTCTTCTTACCTAAATCTTTGAAGGCCTAACTCAGATTCCGTAAGCCCTATGTGATCTCGGTCATTTCTAAATTCCAGATCACTGAGAGTGAACAACGCTCCTGCACTAAATTCTTCTGTAATTGCTTCACACAGTCTCTCTCTTTCTCTCACTAGATTATAAGGTCCTGAGGGCAGAGGCTATTCAATTAAGCTCAATTCCATAAATATTTATTGAACACCTACCATTATCCCCTGCCTGTATTTCTTGATATGTTGACTGACAGGCTGGTTTAGGCTCCGGGCTCCTCCAAGCAGATGGGCAGCTTTCATGACAGAGTTTAAGCTACAACCTTATGCAAACCTCAGCACTGTGCCCTTCCCTTAATGACCTCAGGGCATCCCTGAAATAACATGACACTACAGCCCATCCTCAGAGCCACCCTGAGAAACAGGAAACTATTTCTTCTTTCCTGTAAGGCCAAGCACGCTGAGGGGCCCACCTGAACATAGCAGCAACAGGTGTGGTGATGCTTCCTCACCTGGCTGGGACCTCATTCCCGCCCAGGAACTGAAGCCCCAGGGTCTGGGTCTCTCGCTGAGCCAGAGGATGAACTCCCAGATGGGGGAGGAAGGCAGCCTTCACACAGACTGCCTCAGCCTCTTCTGCTGCCTTGAAGCTGCTGCGGACCCGCCCCATTTTCCAGGACAGATACCAAAGGTACTACCTCTGTGTTGGTTTCCTGCCTCTCCTCTCAACTCCCTACCCCCAACCCTTCCTCCCGCAGGGAGAAAAGTGCGGGGAGAGAGAGGGAGGCATCTGGACTCCGGTGGCTTACTTTTTCGCATGTTTGACTATTGCCATCTAGTGGCCCATATGGCATAAATCAAACTCCCCTCCCACCTCCTTGACTGCTCTTTTCTCCCTTCTCTGAAAGGAGGGAGAGAAAAGAGCGCTCCTTTTCAAGCCCAAAAGGTCCTAAAAACTACACAGGCTGCCAGGAGCTCCAGTATTCTCAGAAAATTACTCGAACGCCTGCCAATCTATAGAGTTCAGATCAGGGCCCTCCCTGAGGCGATAGCAGAATGGACATAGGCTTTCTGCAAACTAACTGAGGAGTCTGAAGACAGGAAGAGGCAAGTGGGGAGAGAAGGGGGAAGAGGAGGCAGAGGAAGGAGAGGGATGGGGAGAGATTAGGGAGTGGTTACAGTCCCTGGGCCTGAGGCACGAAGAGCCGGCTGAGATGTACAAATGCCAGGCTCGTGAGGGGAAGGTGAGCCAGATACACCCGGCCCCACAGCAGTTGTATTACCTGTAGAATCCAGAATGAGGAACTTGAACCTTCCCCGGGCTCTGACCTGGAAGACAGCAAGGACGCCAGGGGGCTGCTCCTCCACCTTCACCTGGTACAGGGGTGAGCTCTGTGTGCACATTCCTGCCTTCACAGGGACACTGCTCACCTGGGGAGCGGACCTGCTACCGGGGGTGGCACACCTTCTTTGTCACTGACATATATCCATTCATGACTCCGACCTCCGTCTTTCTGTCACCAAAGCGGCTTTCCCTGAACACACTATCCACCTGGGCTACGAGCAAGGTGACAGGACTTCTGGCAGCCCCCAGGCAGTAGTGGCTTCAACTCCTAGCCAGCCCATCCCTTCCTTCCTGTCAGCTGCTCTAAACTCTCCCCTCCCCACTCCTGCCGTCAAGCCTCCAGCTCCGTTTGGGAGAAAAATCTTCTTGCTGGAGGAAATAAAAATACAACCCTTGTCTCATCTCCTGGGAAAGGCTGCCAGTCCCCACAGCCTGACTGGGAGGCCACTGCCTTCCGTGAGACCCGCCGAGGTGATGAGGAGGGCTATTAAGCAAATTCATTATTGACTATTTCACATTAGATTCCATTTTTTTTTCCCTTTGATGCCAACACAACTAATAAAAATGCACTTTATCTTCTTGGATTTATGGGCTCGTAAAGCTGCTTTCATGTACCTCAGGGAATTGGGATTAAAGGAGAATTAAACATCTCAGTGAAAGCCGCTCAGGTAAGGGGGTGGGGAGGAGCCAGGCGGGGGCTGGGGGAGAAGAAGAGGAGTGATTCAAGGACAAGAAATAAACTGAAGTAAAAACCTGGCAAAAATATGGCTTTAATATATTGTAAAAGAATAAAAACCTAATAAAAAGTTATCACCAGACATGAGGAGTTCGTAATGCCGCCCATTGTGGATTCTGGGAGGAACTTTCTGGGAGATGAGAGTCATTAAGTAAAAGTGAGCCCAGAGCCGGCGGCAGGGAGAGGCAGGAAGGAGGCACCGTGGAGCTGCACGCAAAGGCTGCCTGAGAAGCTGCCAGCCCAGGAGCTGTGGAGACCGGCCACCATAGAGCCTGTGACAGGGGAAAGTCCTGTGTACAGAACATGGGGCTTCCCACAGGGGTCAACGGGAGAGAAGGCTGGACCCCAGAGTCTGGGGAGGACGGAGCTAGTCCCTGCTTTTGCCGACCAGCCATGAGACTCCAGGCGCATTGCTTAATCTCTCTGTTTCTTATTTTCTTCTCTGTTAACCTGGGACAAAAGCCCCTGGCTACCTTCTTCCCAAAGTCATTGCAAGAACCAAACAGAGCAGGGCAAGGCATGGAACTTGCTCTGATTCAAACCAGAAATGTGGAAGCCATTCTTATTATTTCTTTTCCTTCATCGCCAAATTTAGGCCATCACCAATCTTGTCATTCTATCTCAAAAATCTCTCTCCTCCTTTTCTTTCCCCATCTCCAGCTCCCAGGTGCAAGCCCCTTTTGCTTCTCACCTAGAAGGCTGCAGTGTCTTCCTGGTCAGCCCCTTCCAAATTCATTCTCCACACAGCGACTGGAATGATCTTGTAAAAATATAAATCAGATTATGGCCTTGCCTGCCTAAACCTCTTCAAGGGCTTCCCACTGAATTCAGGATAAAATGCAGAATCCTCACCCGGCTCTAGAAGGCTCAATCTACCCGGGCCTGTTTCCAAACTCATTTGTCGTAGCTGGGCCTTCTTTCTGTTCCTCTGCCACAAGGAGCTTTTCCTGCCTCTGGGTCTCGTCTTTGTGTAGAGAGTTCTCCCCCACTCTTTCCATGGTGACTTGCTTCTATGGATCAATTTCAACTCAGGTGTCACTTAGACTTCCACCAAATGTAAGCCACCTGTGTTTTGACACTCTATGCTTTTCCTACATCCCAACTGAGGTACAGCTGACATCACAATTTGATCGATATATTTACTTGTGTATTTAAATTTCATATCTGACTCTCCCACCAAATTGTAACTCTTTGAGGGCGAAGAGTATGCCTACTTGTAATTTCTCAAATCCCCAGAATTTAGCACACAGCCTCACTCCTGGTCAGCCCTCAGTCAACGTTCATTGAGCAAAAGGCAAAAGAACCTTACATTTCTACTAAACAGAAGTTCAGGGCTCCCCATGGTTGGCGTAGAAGGGAAGAGAGAGTTTGGGAGGAGGCATGGAAGCACCTTCTGGGTAAGAGTGAGATGGCAGGTACAGAGAGGGGGTTAGGAACAACACAGAGACAGAGCTGGTCAAGCGAGGCACAATCGCCTTTTCCTCAGGCCTTTTCGTCTCTGCATTGCTGTATTTAATTCAATTCATCACTAAGTGTAGAATGCCTGTCACGTGCAAGATGTTGTATCCAATGAGGCTGGGAAATCCCAGCAGAGTGAGACATTGCCCTGCCTTCCAAGCAAGGTAAGAGCAAAAGTATGAACCGGAAGGGAGCCAGGGACGCAGGGATGAGGACTGGACATCATTGAGCATAGAACATGGGTTCTTGAGTCCTGGCACCTTGTCCTGACTGCAAGGAGAGGCAGACCGGCCATCACAGGGGGCCTCACAGCAGCCACCTTTGGTGCAGTCCTGACAGCTCTGGATCCAGTCCTCAGCTTTGCAGACAAAAGCATTTATTTCCTGCCAGTGGCAGGGCTGACTTATCCTAACCAAACTTACGAAAGACCCATACGTAAAGCAGAATGCCAGTCTGTTTCTTTTCACTGGGGAAATACTTCCACCCAGAGGACCCCCTCCGGGTATCAGGACTTGCATGAAGGCTTTTCTGTGTCTACCGTGACACTCTGCCAGCCAAATTGGTAGAATTGCTTTCAGAACCTGTAACACGCCAAGCTCCTGTTTCCCTCTGACCTTGGGTTCTTCACAGTACCTGACTGCCCTGCCCTGGCCCTCCTCCCTGCCTCTCTATGGATAACACCAGGTCCCAGTTTCCATGCCTCTGGCTCTCAAATCGCTTCTGACTTGCAGACTAGGTTAGGTCTGCCTGCGGAATGTTCTTATCGTCCCTTATACTTCTGTTCATCACTTACCCAACAAATACTTACTCATACCTCTTTGAGCTACCATGTACCAAGCATTGCTCTGGCTGTTGACAAAAATCCCTGAGCTTTGGGGGCCTAGATTTTACAGGCACACAAACAAATACAAATGGACCGTAAGCTCCTTGGGAACATTAGATATGCATTACATTTCTTGGCATTCATTAATTTATTCCTTCATCCATTCCTAAAATAGATATTTCTTGTATGCCTGCTCTAGGGTCAGGCATTGTGCTACCGTGTTTCCCCCAAAATGAGACCTAGCCAGACAATCAGCTCTAATGTGTTTTTTGGAGCAAAAATTAATATAAAACCCAGTCTTATAGTAAAATAAGATTGGGTATAATATAATATAATATAATATAATATAATATAATATAATATACCAGGTCTTATATTAATTTTTAAGGTGTTACTGGCATAACAAATACACAAGATCACTGCCCTTATTTACCACATGACATAAGGGGAGCAATTACCACTAAAATAAAAACACAAATAAACAGCAGGTGCTATGAAGGAAAGAAATGGAGTGCTTTAAGAGAGAACAATAGGGGACGGGTAGTTGAGATTGTGTGGTCAGGGAAGGCTTCTCAGAGGAAGTTACGTTTATGAGGAGCTTAGAACATTAGGAGGATGAGGAGGAACCAGCTGTGGGAACACGAGAGGAAGAACACTGTGGGCAGAGGGAGCAGTGTGTATGCAAAGGTCCTACGGGAAGACAAAGCTGGCACATCTGTGGGACTGGAAAAGGGCCAGCTTGGCTGAAGACAGTGAGGAAGAGGGAATATGGTAAGAAAAGAGGCCAGCTCCTGCAGGGCCTTCTGGGTCAGGATAAAGGTTTTTTATGTTGTCCTATGTGCAAAGGGAAGCTGTTGAGATATAAGCTGTGAGGTGTTTTAGGGCAAACGTAGAAATGAGGAAAACATTTAGAAAGAAGGCTGTTGCTGCCAGTGAGAAGTGACAGCATCTTGGACTAGAATGATGGCACTGGAGATGGGGTAAGACTTTGGAGAGTGAATCCACATGCTTTGGGACCACCTTGGACGTGGTCATTTAACTGTCGTCCACAGTGAATGTGTAGTACAGAAGATTCATCAACTTTTATTTCCCTGATACACATCAATGCTTGTCGACACCCACAACAATTCTTCCTCCTGTTCCTCTTGTAGGGTTTTATGTTTCTTTGCTTGGTTTCTTGTGCCGAAGAATTATCAGTGATCCAAAGTGCCTTGATAACTAGTGGGTACATTTCCCCTTTGTGTGGACTCCAGCTTTGTTCTAAGTCGTTTTGGAATTCCCCAACAAACTTCCTTGCCTTTGAATCCTTACTGTTTTGATCACAAGCCTTACAAGTGTTGTGTTTAAGTGGATGGAAGCAATGCTGCTCTGGGAGGCCTCGGGAGCCAGAGGCCTGGGACGGTGCTGCTTTGAAAAATGAACTCAGAAGGAATTTGATTCAGGGGACATTGATTCAGAGAAGAGGCTGGGCCTGGTTCCTGAGAGCCCGTGTGAGCTGGGACAAGACACACACACACCTCTCAGAGCCAGGCAGATCCCCGTTCATCCAGCCCCATTATCGAGGACTCCTCTGTGTCAGATGCTTTCCAGGTGCTAACAAGATAACGATAAGTGACAAAGAAAGCACCTTTGTGGATGAAGTGCTTCAAAAGGCTAAAAACTGTGTATGTTCTCGTACATGAGGTGCTACTACGGCAACTTCTGGCACCCAAGAAGCAGGGACCCCTTCAGCGTTTCAGACCAGGGACTCAGGTCTTCAGAGAGTACTCAGCTGTGAGCTACTGACGGTTCACTTAACCTGTCCTCGTCCCCCTCACGGAGAGATCATGGTTTGAGGAAAATTTCCTGGCAATCAGCTCATGCATGATTTATAAGTTTATGGTTCGAGGAGGCATCTGAACATGGGGCATAGATCTCAGTAATTAATCCTAGGAGGTCGCTAATGACAGAGGAGACCGTGCTGTGCAGAAGTTGCTTTAGTACTAAACAGTGTGTGTTATCTAACAAATGAGAACATGTCACACCCAGTAAATGTCACTTTGATAAGTGCTACTAGCGGTCGTAAATCTGAGAAATAACACACACGTAAGACCTCACCCACACTTGCCTTTCCCCAGCCCACTTTCTGCAGGTCCTCTCACTCCCTGTACTTTGGGGAGCCCACCTCTGTCCCCACGGTGAACCCCAAGGCTCTGTGTGGGGAGACACACGGTCAGCCTCCCCATTGAACCAACGCCACATCCTGGTGGAAGCTTTGCAGTGCAAAATGGATCATTCAAACAGATAAATAAACAAAACAAACCAAGAAACACATGCCCCTGCTTTCTTCTCTGTACTCTTATTTAGGACACATCAGAGACTGTTGGGAATTGGCTAAAATGATAACAATCACCCCCAGCTCATCATCAAAAAGCATTTAAGTGACTAAATGTACTTTACTGAATCAAGGAAATGGCAAAGATCCAATGTTTCCTCCCAGGGTTAACAGTGGAGCTATGCTATTTATTACATGGAGAAGACGTTTGTCTTGTATATATCACTGCTTCTCGATTCCACGAATGAGCCGGGATGACCACGGAGGGACAGAAGGCTGGGGGTTCCATCACTCTAGGATGAAGGCAGCAGTCAAATTAAACTGAAGCAGAACATAATTGCTAAAAGAGAAAGGTCCTATATGATTCTAACTCTATGACAATCTGGAAAAGGCAAAACTATGGAGAGAGTAAAAGGGTCAACGGCTGCCAGGGTGACCAGGTGAAGCACAGGGGTGGTTTGTAGGGCAGTGAAACTCTTTCTGTATGATGCTGTAATGGTGGACACATGAAACATTTGCCAAAACCCATAGAATGTACAACACAAAGAGTGAATCCTAGTGTAAACTATGGATTGCAGTTAATAATAATTATATTGATTATTATTTCATATATATTAATTATAGATTAATATTTATATATATTATACCAACATTGACTCATTAGTTGTAGCAAATGCACCACACTAATGCAAGACATTCATAATAAAGGAAATCTCAGAGTGGGGGGAAGAGGATATATGGGAACATTCTATACTTTCTGCTCAATTTTTCAGTAAACCTAACACTGCTGTAAAAATTACATTATATTAATTTAGAAAGCGAGAGGACTTAGGGCTTCTTGGGCTCAGGACCACAAGACTTCTTGAAAGTACCCACATCTCACTGTCCTCAATAAGCACAGGATGTCCTGGTCACACCAAGCTCACATTGACGGCAGACGAGGGAGAGCCAGATGGCTCCCAGGTCATCTCCCAACCCACTGACCACTTTCTTAATTTCCTCCCCTCACTTGCATCTCTTCATACCTTAAGTGTCATGGCCCATGGAGTGTGAGCACTATGACAGCAAAGTAGACCTGGTTTATTTTGTTAATTGCTGTGTCCCTCATGTCTGGAACTGTCCCTAGGATATACGAGGTCTGACAATGAAATTTGCGAAGTCATCCAAGAAAAAGTGCTACATACCTCATTGCTGAATATCACTATGGTCACCTTTGAAATACTCCCCTTGGGAAGCTTTGCACCAACACCAGCGCGTAGTCCACCCTTCAAAGCAATTTTGGAACTCTTTTTCTGGAATGACCATCGGAGCTGTTGTCGTATTACCCTTGATGTCCTGAATGTCATCAAAGTGTCTTCCTGTCAATGTTTCCTTTACCTTTGGTAAAGAAAGAAGTCATTGGGGGCCAGATCAGGTGAATAGGGAGGGTGTTCCAATACAGTTATTTGTTTACTGGCTAAAAACTCCCTCACAGACAGTGCCGTGTGAGCTGGTACATTGTCATGATGCCAGAGCCATGAATTGTTGGCGAAAAGTTCAGGTCATCTAACGTTTTCACGCATGCTTTTCAGCACTTCCAAATAGTAAACTTGGTTAACTGTTTGTCCAGTTGGTCCAAATTCACAACGAATAATCCCTCTGATATCAAAAAAAGATAGGAACATGGTTGCAGCAAGTTCGCGAACTTAATTGTCAGACCTTATAGAAGCTACTCTGTGAATAACTGTAGAATTAATAAAGTGATTATAGTCACACATCCACCTATTCACCCAATAGCTCTCAAGTTCCTCTGACACACCATCCCAGGACATGTGAAGAAAGTAAATACTTGTAATACATGGTCTCTACCTTTAAGGGGCTTAGAGTCTGCTGGAAAGAAGTCACCTGCATTGCATATTACAGTTCTAGACAGTACGTGAGTACTGCCAAGACATGACTCATTCCAGGAGTCACAGTCTAGTTCTGTCTGCCCAACATCATGATGTACCATGATCCAGTAAAGTGTCCTATACAGCGCCTGGGAGACTCCACAAATATTTCACAACTGCCCTTTCGAAAAAATGCATAGCGGCAAATTGATTATCAAACCTTACCCCCTCCATTTTCATGGCAGAATCCTAATGCTACCTATGGGCCTCTTGGCCTGATCTTTGATAAACAACAAGGACAGTCATCTTTTTAAATTGCAATCTTACAGTTTGTAAGTATAAGGTACTGTCATATGTATATACATAATATATGTAAATACTCATTCATATGTGTGTGTATATATATGTATATGTACACATATATTTGGTACCCCCAGTCCTGGATATCAAGACTGATAGGAGACTACCTAACTGGCATCTAGAACAATTTCAAGAGGGGAAGGAGAATTAAGAATTTGCAGGGTGACTAGGGGTGCCAGGCCCTGCACTGAGTGTTTCACGTGGCTATCTCATTTCCCCCTCCCAATGGGACACTAGAAGGAAGGTGTTATCAAGCTGCTAGAGAGGAAACTAAAGATCTGAGGGATTATGACACTGAGCTAAAAAGCATCAGAGTGGGGATTAAAATCCAGGTCACTCTGATTCCAAAGACCAGACTCTTTCCAGCGACCAATTTATTGGGAGACCCTAATGGCTCTAAAACCTAAAGGTTCCACAACTCTTCAGTGGATGGAGGATTAGAATTTGAATTGCACCCCAAAGGCCAATTTGATAGAATAGTCCTGCTTCTCCTTCCTTTCTAATAGGATGTCCCTAACATCCTCTACGACTACCCCTAATGTTTACTGTGTGCTAAGCCCTTCAAATGTATGCTCTCATTTAATTCTCATAACATTTCTATGATCTTGAGGGTACTGGTATCTTTATTTTATAGATGAATTAGTTGAGACTTACCAAAGGTAAGTAACTTGCCTAACTTCATACAGTTTCGAAAGAGTCTGAGCTGACATTGAACTTCATCACTCAAATGCTAGAGCCTCTGCAGGGAATGGTTTTCCTTCCAAGGTCTCAGGTGTATCCTAGTCAGTATTAGTCAGCTCAGGCTGCTATAACAAAATAGCATAGACTGGCTGGTTTAAACTATCAGAATTTGTTTTCTCATAGTTCTGGAGGCTGGAGGTCCAAGATCAGGGTTCCAGTCTGGTTGAGTTCCATCATAAGGGCCTGCTGAGGACCACATGTTTGTCTTCTCTCAAAACTCACATGTTGAAACCCTAATCCCCAATGTGATGATATTTGGAGCTGGGGCCTTTGCGAGGTCATGAGATCAAGGGGATGGAGTCTTCACCATAGGATCAGTGTCCTTATAAGAAGAGACACGAGAGAACTTGCTTCCTTTCTCTCTGCTTTCTACCATGAAAGGATGCAAGAAGACAGCCATCTATGAAGCAGGAAGTGGGTCCTCACCAGACCCTGAGTCTGTCAGTACCCTGATCTCAGATTTCCAGTCCCCAGAACTATGAGCAACAAATTTATGTTGTGTAAGCCACTTTGCCTGTGTTACTTTTGTTATCGCAGCACAAGGACTAAAAGAGGCCTCCACCCGTGACCTTGTCTAAACCTAATCCCCTCCCAAAAGCCCCATCTCCAAACACCATCACATTTGATGTTAGGGCTTCAACGCATGAATTTTGAGGGGACACAATTCCATCTACAGCATCTTCCCTTGGCTTAATCGGAATATCCCTTGCTGCAAAACCAGGTCATTTTCTTTTCAGCCTTTGTGTGTGTGCGTAGCCAAGAATAGCCACGTAAGTCAGGCTTGGTATTGTTCCTCTGAGCCAGGCTTAGATACTGACTCATTAGGCATTTTCAGTCTTAGAAGAAGAATCAACTCAGGTTATTAACAGGAGGAGACGATTGTCTGTTCTTTCTTTCCTCCTTGTTTATTCTAAAAGGGAAGAGTAACAAGTTAGCTTCTGTTGTCAGAATAACAACGAGGGCATTTTCTGGCAGTCGGTTCGTAAGGAAATTTGTCTTGTAATTGGAGCTTCAGCAGCTCACCCGGCATCGATGGCATCCATAGTATAAATTAGCCTCTTCTCTACATTTATAGCTTTTATTGTAATTATTGCAGCTAGTATGAATACAGCCTGTTCAACTTCCTCATTTAAAACTCAGCCATAGCAGGGGCTCCCCAACCCTGGGACAGAGCAGGCCCCAGGTCTCTCATCCTCATAGGAAAGCGCTATGGGGGAGCCCACCCAGCATGGTGTTAACACTGCAGTGAGAGGTTTCTCTAGGAAGCTGCAGAGGCCTGCCTCCCTCTGCCTCCTGCCAGTGGCTTCTGGATCGACTTTGGCTCCTTCTGGCTTCCTCAGTGCAGGAACAGAGAGAGAGAACAAGCCGGCCCATCCTCTGCCTTCCCTCCACAAAAGACCCGGAACATAGCATCATGCTATCTCTCCAATACCAGATCTTTGCTCCCTCAGCCAGCCCGAGCTGCCAGTCCCTTCCTTTCTTTCCAGTCCTACTGACCCCAAGCGGAGCTGAGGTCCTGAGTTACCGAGAGTGGATCTGTCTTGCCAAATAATCTGCCGGCCCTGGGCCTCAGCAGTGGTCTGGCCAAAAAAACTGAGTGTTGGCAACATATGACAAGAAATTCTTCCACAGGAAAGATATGTGACCAGAAACCTTGCCGTAATTCCAGAAGCAGAGTCCTCTGGTCCTCACGCAGGCAGACAGGCGAGGAATGCTCGTCCTAGAATGGGTGTACTAGAAAAAAATCGCAGGATCGACTTGTCTAACCTTTGCCTTCCACAGAGAAGGAATCTCAGGACCAGGAAGCGACACCTCACACTCTCCGGAACCCTCGGCCAGGGGGCGGTTCACAGAACCACAGAGACCAAGTAGGCAAGGACAGCTGTGCCCCCCCACAGACATGAGCACCCTCAGCCAGGTGAGAACCCCGCCCCCTGTCTCCAGCTCCAGGCGCATTCCCAACCTCTCTCTGCAGAGTTTCATCCTTCCTGCCTGACCCCCAGCTTTCAAATGAAAAGCTGGAGTCTGGGTTGGGAAATTGGCTTTCCTGCACTTTCCTCAGGAAATGAAATTGCTTTCAGACTTGGCTGTCTTGAGCAGAACCGACCCTTTCATTAACTTGCTTTTACCACGAAGCTTGGGAGGGGTAAGAGAACAGGCAGGAAAGTAGGTTTTTCCAGACCCCATTTCCTTTCTTTCTCTCTCTCTGTTTTCAAATGGGCCTGATTTGGGCTTCCTATTACTTTCTAATCCATTTCAAACAGCTTAAGTCCCACACAGGCTTACCAACAAGTTCTTACAACAAGTGCACCTCTGGCTCCGTTGTTCACCCTTCCTGTTCTATATTCCAGCCTATTGTGCTGTCTGTGTCTTATTACATAATATCCCCGCTTTGTTAATAGTTTCAGTGGCCTCTGCATTTACAGCCTAGGTGATGGGATAAAAATGGCCGAGGATAGGCTCTGGGCTGATGCAAATTGAAACTGAAAAGATATTAGACTAAAAGAGTCAGGAAGAATATAAGAAAAATCTGCTTCTTAAGTTGAGGCAGTGCTGCCCTGGAATGCTACGGTTTACCAAAGTGAAACCACATATGGAATTTTAGTGCTGGCTCATGGTATCAACCCCCGAGTCTCTTTTCTCCAAAGTGTCATATAATAACTATTGCTAACATTACTGAGCACTTACCAGGTGGCAGGAATTGCTGAGCGCTCTGCTTGCAATATTTTGTTCCGTTCTCATAGTAGCAACTCTATCCTGAAGGTGCTACTCTTATGTCCATTTCACAGATGGGCTCACTGAGGCTTGGAGATTTTTAAGAAAGTTGGCCTGGCTCACAGAGCTAACAAGTGGTAGATCCAGGATTGGAGAACCCAGGTTATCCTGACAAGATGGGCCCTGACTCACTGCTCTTTAACTGTTTGCTTTCTCTAAATAAATCTCCAGCTTGAGGGCCTGGAGAAAAGCCGAGGAAGATGCTGTGGGCCGAGTAGAGGTAGCTCAAGCCAACATGAAGCAGCAAATCAAAAAAGATTCCTAGTTCTGTCATTCAGCTCCAAGCTGTGGGCTCTAGTTCTGTCTTATCCTCTCTGGTACTTGCTAAGAATGTCAATGAAAGGGGCTGGTCAGAGGGTCTCCCTTCTGTCTTTCGGGGGTCCCATTTCTGGGAACAGGGGGTTAATATAAGAATGCTACTTGAGCAGAGACTGGAATGGCCATCTCCTCATTACTGCCCAGCCCCTTTCCTTCAGTTACATGTAATGAATAAGAATTCTACACTAAAATGAACAAAGCAGAATAGAGAGTTTTTCCTACTGCACTATTGAAAAATAGTAAAGCGTAGAAAGCTTTTGGCTAATAGGATTTCTTTTCTTTCACACTCATCATTGATGAATTTCATGTGTTCCCAGCAGCAGTCATAAAATCTGCAGAGGAAGGAAAGAGCAGGGAAAGGCTGAATGAGGAGCTCGTGTCTCGCGGGTCTGATGATTCAGCGTTGTCCTGAGGTTTCCCTGATGTCCGAGAAGCCCCGGTGGGTGCGAATAGGCCGGTAGAACAAAATTACCTGCCCTGGACCTCTTAACCTTCTGGTTACATATCCTCACTAGTCTCACAGGATTGACGTCTAGCTGGTTGCAGGGCATAGGGACAGCTAGACAAAACCACTATCATACTGGTAACTACACGGAGACTTCGTAATATGACGAACTGGACAATGGAGATCCCCGGTGGACAGGTCACAAAGGACCGCCGTGGTTCGGTACTTCCAGAAAACGAAACATTTGATGACCTGATTCCCCAGCTCATAAGCTGAATGACAGACATTGGGCTTGGGAGGGTAATGGGGCTCCGTGGCCTCTGGATGGAAGATCTATATTTCAGGCCAGTGTTTCCCACCTGAGATGATTGGAACTAGGTTACAGAATCACTGGTTTGTTGACTTTGCCAGCAGGGTACATAAGCTTCCGGTGTCAAGTTTAATGAAGACACCATGATCTCCCATCCTTGGAGGAAGAGAGCCTCATAAAGTGACAAAGCACAAATACAATGTCTGTGAAACCCTGCGAGTAAATGAGACCAGCCCGGGAGCGAAGGACTAAACCCCAGACTACGCCTTATGGATGGGCCTGAGGGATGATTCCTTAGGGACCAGCAGGGACAGCCACTGGTTCAGGATTGAGAGTTCTCAGAGTCAAGACATGTTCTTATGAGAGCAAAGTATGGTCCCACTGGGTGAGACGTTGGAGTTGAACAGAATGAAGACTGAGGCAAGTAAAGAGTCCCGACCTTGACCTCAGAGAGACACGATCCTGACTTCAAATCCTGATCCTACTAATTGTGCCCTTCATAGCGTCACGTCCCAGGCTTCTTATGGAAAAACAGGGATTATCATGCTTTCTTCCTGCAGATGCCATTGGAATGGAATGAGAAAGTGGCAATACACCTGAAGATGCAGGGCCTGCACTTTTGCAAATTTATCCATCAATTCATTCATTGAATATTTGCTGCATACACACTAAGGGGCAGGAACCAAGGAGGCCATGATCCAAGCAGATATGGGCCACCCTCAGGGCACTCACAGTCTACGGAAATTCAATAAGAGTTGTTTTCTTCCTTAGAGTTTAAAGATACTGAATTGTTTCTGGCTAGGTTGGATGGTCCCAGACAAATGTGTGGTGTAGGAAACCACTTGCTCTCATTTTCCGGATGTTCTAGGGATGGTTTTTATGCAGCCCCCAGACTTCAGCAGTCTCCCCCACCCACCCACCAGGCCTCCAGCTGTGCAGCAAGGCTTGCATTTTTCTGATTATCTACTGTGCTGGATGCCAACATCTCTAACTTCCTGGCCTGACACCACCCCTTTATTCAAAGCCTTGCTAGCTAATGGATGAATCTACTTCTCACAATGCAGCCTTCACAAGGCCAGGGATTTTGTCTAATGCATTTGCTGTTGCTTCCCAAGTACCTAGTTTTTGGCATAAGGTAGGCATCCAATGAATGCTCAAATCACTGAATGTCCTGTCCATATCAAGGCATTAGATAGCTGAGAACTCAGACACTTTGTCAATAAGGGAGCGAGTAAGCCAAGCTGTCAGTGATGGGATCGGGCTATCAATCAGAGGAAGTGCTTTGAAAGGGGATCTTCCAACCTCTGCTGAACACGGCTGCTATTCCACCTGTGCAAAACGCGTGCTAGTACACCGCTACTGAACCAGCTGTGAGGAGGGAGAAGCACACCCATTGAGAGAGTTTGGAGGTTTGAGAGTATCGTGACTGCCCAGTTTCCTCTCCCTACTCCTCCGCCTTGCTTCACTTAACAACAACAACAAAAAATGACTATGGCATGGATAAGAGTCTGTGAGCCCCCAGGAAGTACTCTCTGCCTTCCGCTTACTTCTCAGGAGCCATCACCATCAATCTCCTGGACAATTAGGACTTCCAGTGGGAGGAACCAGGACTGGAAAGCAGGAGCAAGGATGACCCCCTGACACCCAGGGTAGAAGCTCAGCTCTGCCTCTGACCCAACGCAACACACAGCCACCTGGGCCTCGGTTTCCTCAAATGTAAGAAGGCAAAATGTCACTTTGAGAATTAACTGAGGTTGCATGTTTGACAGTGAAGATGAAGTCTGATGGCTGGAATGACATAGGATTCCATCAGTGTATACCTCCCCTCTACATACCAGGACAATCGGAGGTGTCCTGTCTACATTAATCTGTAACTGTGATTTCTTACAAAATTACTTCACTGGTGTTTGAGTGTTTCTATACTGTAAGGTTAATAGAATACAGAATCCAAGATGGCTGTATTTTTTTTCTGGCATTAAATAGGTCAATAAACATGTTAAAGGATTAAATAAATGGATAAATGGCCTCATGGTACCTTTCTAATGTTCTCTCTCATTGTTCCCTCACCCAGATTCTTATACCCAGAAATACTGTCTTCTTACTGCCCCATGTTCATGTCTGACTCAAGGGTACCTCCATGATTTTATTTCCTCTGAACCAAACAATAAAAATCTAATGTGTACCTATGTTGTGTCCAGCACTGTTTGAGGGCCCATAGGGAATAAAACAATAAAAACAATAAGAGGTGGTTGTATCCCCCCAAGGAACTTACAATTTGGTTGAGGTGGGGAATGCCAAGTGAACAAGGCAAAGAGTGAATGGTGGAAAAGGAGAGTTGGGGTTCATGGAGGTTTCTTCAAGGTTGTGGTATTTGAGTTGGGTCTGAAAGGACATATGACCTGAGGCTCAACAAGCAAATGCCACCTTTAAAGGAGACCTTCTTTCTTTGATGAGATCTTCATCGAATTATCCCTAAAACAGTTGAAGTCTGTCAACTTTAAACATAAAGCTGTGTGTGCCACTTAGTGATAATACACAAGTTTGAATTTAGGAATTATGGCAGACTCCGCTAATTGACTACCCCAAATCTATTCTTGCTTTCTTCCTTGCTGTCAGAAACCAAATCCTGTTTGGGGTGGCAATGTGCCCAGGTAAAAGGTGTTCCGTTTTCCACACTTCCTCCCATTTGAGGGTATCCATGTGACCTAGTTCTGGACAATGAGATAAACCAGAAGTTAGTGGATGAGGCTTTTAAGCAGAGGTAATATTCAAAGTAAACAACAACCAGTTATAAAGGATATCTGATAAAAACTATTGGCAAATCTAGTCCTGTTCCCAGGAAAGTTCTTTTAAAGGAACAGGCTCAATGTTAGTGCTTTGCTGCTTAACCCTTTCTCTTCTTCCTGCCTAGAATGTAATCCAATACCTGAGGACACATAGCCGTCTTGCAATGACAAAGAGGAAGAAAGCCCAAGATGCCAAAGATGATAGAGGTAAAGATGGTAATGATGACAGGGCAGGAAGAGAGAGAAGCCTGGACCTTCCATGACTTTCTTGACCAGCTAAACCTGAGGACTATTTCCAGAGCACGTGTGACGTTTGATACATGAACCCCTTATTTATTTAAGCCACTTTTAGTCACATTTTCTACTGCTGGCACCTGAATGGAGTCCTAACTGATATAGGTAACAGGCTGTGTATAAATATAAGCATGTCATTGGCTTTTAATCTACTATTATAAAAGGATCTGAGATTTACTTGTGCCTGGCTGCTCAGCCACCCAATGCTTGTTTTGTCTCATTAAGAGTAACCCCAGGTGGCCGGGTGGTTCAGTCGGTTAGAATGCGAACTCTGGACAACAGGGCTGTGGGTTCAATTCCCACATGGGCCAGAAAGCTGCGCCCTCTGCAACTAGAATGAAGTCAATGAGCTGTAGTTGAGCTCCCGGGTGGCAAGATGGCTCAGTTGGTTGGCGCACGGGCTTTCAACCAGAAGGTTGCCAGTTGGACTCCCGCAGGGGATGGTGGGCTGCACCCTTGCAACTAAGATTGAACACGGCACCTTGAGCTGAGCTGCCGCTGAGCTCCTGGATGGCTCAGTTGGTTGGAGCGCAGACTCTCAACCACAAGGTTGCCGGTTGGACTCCCACAAGGGATGGTGGGCTGCGCCCTCTGCAACTAAAAATGGCGACTGGACCTGGAGCTGAACTGCACCTTCCACAACTAAGATTGAAAGGACAACAATTTGACTTGGATGGAGCTGATGAGTCCTGGGAAAAACACACTACTATTCCCCAATAAAAAGTCCTGGAAATACGCACTGTTCTCCAATAAAATCCTGCTCCCCTTAAAAAAAAAGAGTAACCCCAACACCCAGGTGACCACAAAATAGATGCCTCGATAGGGTCCAGCAAATACCTAGTCTGTGTTATTACTGCTGCATCTTCTAAGTCCCATTGACAAAGGTGCAATCCTGTCCCAACAAGACGAGGAAAGGTGTCATTTCATTGGTGAGCTGCAGGCTCACCAAAATCCTCTCTTACCTACTTTCAGGATGAGCCAAACCCTGCCTAGAACAGGGAGAAATTATAATTCTTAACTTCCTTCTTTGGCTAGAAACATCACATTTTCTCCTCCACTGGCTCTTAGGAAGCCAGGAGGTGGCTTGCTTTGACTTGCTTGTGTTCTGCCCTTTCTCTGTGAGTCTGTCTCTGTGTAAAGAACCACTCAGTTGGAGATAACCAACCCAGTTAGAGAGTCAGCTTTGGAACTGAAAATTGGCTGTCAGTCCAATTCATACTTAGGGGAAAAGTTCAGGAGTCTGAGAAAAGGGGGAAAAAGGCATTTGAGGGACAATAGTCAAAGGCATAGAAGTAGGGAAAGATTTAGGTTTTTGCATGGGACTGGAATAGAGCAGTCTCAGCAGGGTGGAAAGGGCACTTATGGGAGAGTTGAGAAAAAAATCTGGGAAGATAAGCCAGGAACAGACTGTTTAGTGCTGGGCAAAAATAAAACTGGGCTTTATCACATAATAATGATAAACAAAATAAAATTGTGGAATTATTTTCAGGTTTCAAAATGCTTTCACCTATTTAAGTCCATCTGATCCTCACACAACATCTGAGATCAGTGTAATACAGATTTCTCATATCTTTGAGAAAAAGGGCTCAGAGAAGTGAAATGAGTTGTCCAATGATCTCCACTAGAAATAGTAGATTGAGACTCAAAACCAGGTCTTTAGCTTCTTAATCCAGTGTTCTTTTCACTCTACCCTGCTGAGAATGGGAATGGCATGACTTTTGTGTTCATGCATTTATGCAGACCGTAGGAGGTATGTGTGGAGGCAGTGGGACCAGCAATCATGCTTTTGTAATAGTTCAGTTTTAGACAAAAGGGTTTTAATTAAACTTGTATCAAGAACACACTGGAAGAAGGAAAAGAAGACAAGAGTTCTGATAAGGTGGAATCAGTAATACAGGAGAAGCTTTCTTACTCAGTTTCCACTCAACCAACTCTCCAGATAGACCCATATTCTTCATCTCTTCCGTAAAACAAAACGTTTCACTCCCAGGGGAAAATGAATGCTTGTCATCAGCAGGCACCTGTCCAGTTCACCGAGCCTTCTGCTCCCACCAGTTGAATTTGTTCCTAATCTTAATTATTTCAGTTATTCTTGTTGTTGCACTGACATGATTTAATTAAATATTACAAATTTTGTTTTTATGTAAACCAATAAGTCAGATGCTTTTGGAATAGTCAATAACGATAAGTCACTAAAATGAACTCTACAGATGCTTTGGCAAAATCTTTAGTACTTGCTCTGCTTTCAACAAACCTGAAAAGGAGATACAGGATGGAGGACTAGATAAATACTGTGCCTAATTTTTTCCATGAACACATTACAACTAAATTATAGAACAATCAACCTGGAGAACCATCTGAAGTCTAGCCGAACAGAAGTTTTATAACTAAGGATATAAAGAAGAAGCCATGTTGAGGCTGGTAGGAGGAATGGAGATGTGAAATGGGCTAGCCCCAAACTTCCATGTGGTGGTGGAGGACCGGGAGGGATATCTCTGCCAAAGAGGTTCCCTCAGAGAAGTGAAGGACCCCCAGCTGCAAACCAGTCTCCCCAGCCCAGAAACACTAGTGCTGGGAAAAGGAGCCCTTACAACATCTGGCTGCCAAAAACAGTGGGGATTCCGACCATCCCATCCGGGTGGGATGGAAAGCTGAGGGAAACCCAGACATTCTCTTAAATGGCCCACACACAGATTCTCTCACTGGCAGGTACTCACCTTGGGCTCTGGCAGAGGGATAGTAACTCAGGGGGTGTCAGAGACATACAAGGGGCAGACTGAGGTGTGTGGCTTTGTAGCAAGGGCTGGAATACAGTCGCCATTCTCCCTGTGTGTGGTACTTCTCCCATGAAGCTGGCAGGTGGGCACCATTTTTCCTGTGTTGAGCCCACCCCCACAGGCCAAATCTGAATCTGATTGGCTTGGTGACCTCTGCTCACTCCACCCTGCTGACTCACTGGGATCCCGCCCCACCCAATGCACCCAACACCAGAGGCACTTTCTCTGGAAACAGCCACCCCTGCCTGAATTGCAGTATTTCTTGGAAAACTATCAGAGTCCATAGGCCCCAGGCAGGTGGCAACTGGCCTAGGTGTGCTCTGAGACTTTTGCTGAGTAGCTCCAGGCTCAGCACTGGCACCAAACCAGAGTCTACATTAACTTAATGAACACAACTCTTCCCACTCTAGTGACTCCCTGAGACTCTGCCTCACCCAACTTGTGTACCGCATGAGTCTTTATCAGTGGCTGAACCTTAAGGGAGCTGACAGGTGACAACAGGCCTCGGGGTGTCCTGGCATTTTGCAGAGCTACCCCAGGCCCAGTACCAGTGGCAGACGTCCTCAATTTGCAGTGTGGTCTTTCCCCATGCCCCCAGGTTTAGCACAGGCAGCAAACAACTGAGGATTGCTTTGTAGCTCCTACCCGGTAGTCCCCAGCTGGGCACAGGCAATGAGCAACCTGGGACTGCACCGGAGCCCCTTGCCAGAGGTCCCCGAACCAATATACTTGGAGGTAGGCTCAGACCACAACAGAGCACCACTCAATTAGTCCCACAAGTGGTACACCTAAAATGTGGTCTCAACAGGCACCAAAACCCACTGGGGCAAATCCCACTCAGTGGAGTAAGCCCCTCAAACAGCAGACTGTAAACTGTGGATGTAACAAAACCCCACAGGCAATCAGCATTAGGGTCAATCCCACCAACTGATGTACAATAGCAATCAAGGCTCAACTATAACAGGAAGGTACACACAAGCCAAACAAGGGACAATCCTGGAACACATGGAACAGGTGACCAGGGAGACTGTGCCAGTGCCCCACAGGGCATCTACTATATAAGGCCATTCAGCCAAGACTGGGAGCTATAGAAGATCTACCTAATACATAGAAACAAACAGAGAGGAAGCCAAAATGAGAAAACAAAGAAATATGTCCCAAATGAAAGAACAGGAGAAAACTCCCAAAAAAGAACTAAACGAAATGGAGGCAAGCAACCTACCAGAGACAGAGTTCAAAACAATGGTTATAAGAATACTCAAAGAACGAACTTAGTGAGAACTTCAACAAAGAGATAGCAAGCATTAAATAAAAACACACAGATACCATAAAAAAGAATCAGTCAAAAGTGAAGAATCAATAACTGAAATGAAAAATGCGCTAGAAGGAATCACCAGCAGATTAGATGAAGCAGAAATCGAACCAGCAATTTGGAAGACAAGGTAGCAGAAAACATCCATTTGGAACAGCAAAAAGAAAGAAGAATCCAAAAGAATGTGGATAGTTTAAAAGACCTCTAGGAAAACATCAAGTGTAACAACATTAGCATACCAGAAGGAGAAGAGAGAAAGCAAGCGTTTGAGAACCTATTTGAAGAAATAATGACTGCAACTTTCCTAACCTGGCAAAGGAAATAGACATATAAGTCCAGAAACTCAGGGAGTCAAAAACAAGATGAACCAGAGATGAATCCTAAAAGTAGTAAGAGAAAGGCAACTAGTAACTTAAAAGGGAGCTCCCATAAGACTGTCAGCTGATTTCTCAACAGAAACTTTGTAGGACAGAAGGGATTGACACAAAATATTCAACATGATGAAAAGCAAGGACCTACAACCAAGATTACTCTACCCAGCAAAGCTATCATTTAGAATTGAAGGTCAGATAAAAAGCTTCCCAGATAAGAAAAAGCAAAACAGTTCATCACCACCAAACCAGTATTACAAGGAATGTTACAGGGACTTATTTAAGATGGAAAACACAAAAAGGTCAAAATTATGAATAATAAAATGGCAATAGCTACATATCTATCAAATATTACTTTCAATGTAAATGGATTAAATACTCCACTCAAAAGACACAGGCGGGCTGGATGGATAAGAAAACAAAACTCTTATGTATGCTGCCTACAAGAGACTCACTTCAGATTGAAAGAGACACAGAGACTGAAAGTAAAGGGATGGACAATGTATTTCATGAAAATGGAAACAAAGAAAACAAGAATAGCTGAAGTAGCAATACTTATACCAGACAAAAATAGACTTTAAAACAAAGGTTATAGGGCCCGGCCCGGTGGCTCAGGCAGCTAGAGCTCCATGCTCCTAACTCCGAAGGCTGACCGTTTGATTCCCACATGGGCCAGTGGGCTCTCAACCACAAGGTTGCTAATTCAACTCCTCAAGTCCCGCAAGGGATGGTGGGCAGTGCCCCCTGCAACTAAAGATTGAACATGGCATCTTGAGCTGAGCTGCCACTGAACTCCTGGATGGCTCAGTTGGTTGGAGCGTGGGCTCTCAACACAAGGTTGCCAGTTCGATTCCTCGAGTCCCACAAGGGATGGTGGGCAGTGCCCCCTGCAACTAAAGATTGAACATGGCACTTTGAGCTGAGCTGCCTCCCGAATGGCTCAGTTGGTTGGAGCACGGGCTCTCAACTACAAGGTTGCCAGTTTGATTCCTCGAGTCCCGCAACAGATGGTGGGCTCCACCCCCTGCAAGTAAGATTGAACATGGCACCTTGAGCTGAGATGCCGCTGATTTCCCGGATAGCTCAGTTGGTTGGAGCACGTCTTCTCAACCACAAGGTTTCTGGTTCAACTCCCTCAAGGGATGGTGGTCTGTGCCTCCTGTAGCTAGCAACAGCAACTGGACCTGGAGCTGTGCCCTCCACAACTAAGACTGAAAGGACAACAACTTGAAGCTGAACGGCACCCTCCACAACTAAGATTGAAATGACAACAACTTGACTTGGGAAAAAGTCCTGGAAGTACACACTGTTCCCAAATAAAGTCCTGTTCCCCTTCCCAAATAAAAAAAAGAAAAACAAAAAGAAAAGGTTATAACAAAAGACAAAGAAGGACCCAGTAATCCCACTTCAGGGTATTTATCTGAAGAAACTCAAACGGTACTTCAAGGGGACCAGCGCATCCATGTGTTCATTGCAGTATTGTTTACAATGGCCAAGATGTGGAGGCAACCTGGTTGTCTGTCAGTGGAAGAATGGATAAAGAGGAGGTGGTACATATATACAATGGAATATTGCTTGGCCATGGAAAGGAATGGGTTCTTGCTATCTGCAGCAGTATAGATGGACCTGGAGGGTACTCTGCCATGATAGGAGTGTAAGACAGAGAAAGACAGATGCAATGTGATTTCGCTTCTATGTGGACTCTAAAGAACAAAATAAACAAAATAGGAACAAAGTCATAGACACAGAGAACATATTGATGGTTGACAAATGGGAGGGAGGTGGGGGATGGGTGAAAAATGGGAAGGGATTAAGAAGTGCAAATTGGTTGTTACACAGTAATGATGGGGATGTAGGGTATTTCATAAGGAATATAGTCAATAATATTGTAATAACTATGTATGATGTCATATTGGTACTTGGTTTGTTGTGGTGATAGATGGGAAGGGTTTGGGAGGCAGGGTGTAAAAGGTGAAGGGATTAAGAAGTACAAACTGGTGGTTACAAACTGGTGATGTAAAGTAAAGCACAGATAATATAGTCAATGATATGGTAATAACTGTATAGTGCCAGGTGAGTACCAGACTAGTCAGGGAGATCACTTCTTAAATTATATAAGTGTCTAACTACTATGTTATGTACCTGGAATTAATATAAAATAATATTAAATGTCAGCTGTAATTGAAAAATTAAAAAAGGGAGGGAAAGGTGAAGGGGAATAAGAGGTCCAAATTTCCAGGTATAAAACGAATAAGTCATGGGGATGTAATGTACAGTGTAGGGAATAGAGTCAATCATATTATGACAGCGTGGTACGGTGTCAGATGGTTGCTGGACTTATCATGGTGATCACTTCTTTATGTACATAAATGTTGAATAACTATGGTGTACACCTGAAACTAACATAATATTGTACATTAGCTATATTTTAATAAAAATGTTTTTTAAAGTAAGTATATATAAAGAAAAAACTAATAGAAAGGTAGCAGGGGAATTTGTATGATAAACCTTCTGATTGTACATTGAAACTTTAATATCCAAAAAATAAAATAAAACCATTCAGATCCTTAAAAAAAAGAAAGAAAGAAAGAAACCTGAAGATCTTAGATCAAGCATTAACAATATAGTTTATGTGAAAAAGATTGTCATAGAAACACTACCAGCAGACCCATACTCAAGGAAACGCCTTGACCCTACATCGAAAGATTGGCTTTCTTTCATTAAAATAAAAAGTTTAGAGTATCTAAGTAGCATTTCTCAATTTTCATTGTTCTTTTTTCAATTAATTGAGTATCAATTCTAATCCTGTGAGGCGAGGTCTCCTTCTGCAGTTAGAATCATAGGACAATCAAGCTGCACAGGACTTTGGAGATCTGCTAACCCAGGGGTCCTGTAACCTTCCTGTGTATCTGACCCACGTGAAGATTTGGTAAAACACAAATTTCTGGGCCTTAACCAACTTTTCTGATTCATGGGTTCTGGGTGGGGCCTGAGAATTTGCTTTCTGTTTTTTTTAAGGAGGGCGCAGCTCACAGTGGCCCATGCGAAGATTGAACCAGCAACCTTGGTGTTAAAAGCAATGCGCTCTAACCAACTGAGCTAACCGGCCACCCAAGAATTTGTTTTTATAACATATATTCAGGTGGAGCTGATGGTCAGGGACCACACTTTGAGGACCACTGAACCCACCCATCACTGAGGAAGCCCTAAGCCTTGGAGATGTGAGGGGGTTCCCCTAAGCTCACACGTGGGGTTGGATAACAGGAAAGCTAAGACCAGCACTCAGGTCTCCTGGAGATTTTCCCATTGTGCCCTGCTATCAAAATGGGAAGTATAATATTTGTGATAGACTACAGATGGCCACAATTTCTTTGACACTCTTTCCATCCAGAGGAAGCATCAATATTCCATCATGATTTGAGCTGATTCTATCATCGTATGACAGCACCAAATGATACAAGTGATACTACATCTGTGTCTAGACCCAGTCTTACGACAGTAGTGACTTCCACTTAACTCTCTCTTGGAACTTTCACTCTGGGAGCTCTGAGCTCCCATTTAGGAAGTCTGACCACCTGGAGGCCAGCATGCTAGAGAGGTCCTGTGTAGGAATTCTGGTCAATCGTTGTAAGTCAGCTCAGCCTTCCAGCCATTTCCAGCAAGGAGACAGAAGAGTGTACTATCTTGCACTCTCCAGACCTGCCAACACTCTGGTGAATACCAGTGAGTGACCTCGCTTGATGCCATGTGAAACAGAATAATTGCTCGGCCCAGACTCCTGACCCACACAATCATGAGGTATATTAAAATGGTTGTGGTTTCAAGCCACTAAGTTTTGGGAGTAGTTTGTTACACAGCCATAGATAAGTGGAACAATATTGAAAAGACAGAAGCTGTGAGGACCTGGGGTTCTATTCACAGGCTGAACTTGGAGACAAAAGCAATCTGTGTGAAATGTAATAATGGGTGACTGATGAGGTATAGGTAGCTAGTGAAAGCAAAAAGGCAAATTTAACTATGTGTTTTTGCTCTGGAGACTGTGAGTACAATTGGTGATATGTAACAAAGTAGGGTCGGGAAGCAGGGTTAATTTTTAGATATCTGGGGAGTAGAGAGGTTGATGTAGGGGTGAAGCGGTTAGGTACAATTTTAGACACTTTACGCCTCCCAGCCGGAATGCCCAGCCTCCACCTCCATTCCCAGATGTCTTTCAGGGCCCTCTTCACTTTCCCCATCTGGCCTTCCCTGCCGCTCAGTTTCCACCTACACCCTCCTCAGGTCTCTTGCCTTGTCTGCCTGGCTCATCTCCGCCCTGCTTCATGTACTGTTTTGCATTATCATTTGATTTCTTTTCACATGCTTCTCCCGAACGTAGTTGTAAATTGACAACGAACACAATTTACCTTTTACCTTCTCAACACCGAACACAGCGCTGTGCACTTAATGTCCCCGACATTCCCAAGTGGGAATCGTGTAGATTGGCTCACAAACGATAGTAGGAAACAGAAAGGGGTTGGTTGACGCGGGAGCACCAAGGGCTGGGTCTTCTCAATGCCAACATCGGGCTTAGCGGCCGCCTCCATGAAGCACATCTCTGAAGATGCCTATTTTGAAGAGCTACACGCATTTCCATCTGCTGCATTTTGGGCTGTTTGTAAAAATATTACTTTTGGGTACAGATATGAATATACGTATATACCTTTAAACCTGTACCGTGTTATCTGCTTGGCAACTCAATTAAATTTCTCTTGCTGTTCTAATTCTTGGACTTGGTAACCAAGTTCAAAGTTCAAACCAAGTCTTCTCTCTGCCCCTTTGACATGGACAATCCCATAAGAGCCCTTCACCCCTATTAAATGAGCCAATTAGCAAGTGCTTTTTGATCTCCTTCCTCTGTCAAGCACTGTTGTCTGGAATAAACGAGACATATAAAGTTCTCTGAGGGATAAAAGGAAGAAAGTTCACATCCAACCGGGGCTCAAATCAGGGCCTGCTTCATAGAAGAGGTGGTGTTTGAAATTAACCTATAAAAAGGAACAAAATTTAGTAGACAGAAGTGATGGGGAGAGATCTGCAGGTCCAAGGAGCATGTGTTCTAAGATAGAAAGAACGTAAGGTAATCTGGGTCAGCCAAAGTATGTGCAGAAAGGTGGGTTGGGGCCATGTACACGGGGCCTTGCATATCAGGACTACAGTGTTTGGCTTGAATTTGGCCCATAGTGAGAAGCTATTGAGCTATAAGAATTAGAGGGGCAGGATTCTATTCCCACTTGATACTCCCTACAGCCCCTAGCATTATGCTTTACACATGGTAGGCGATTATTAAATATTTGTTGATTGATCAATGAACTGCCAAAGCCGTTTGACTGCACTGCTGGTGCCTGAATCTTCTGGGGACTTAATTCTCTCCCCTCTTTCTTCTCCACTGTTCAGGCAACATTTATTCTAGGAAATAGCTCTGGCTTTAAAGACAAAGGAGAAGAAAAACTCCCAGTAAAACCGAGACCGTCAAAGCAGAACCATTTTTAAGTGGAATGATTTCTCTCTACCCAAACTTTACCGCAAGGCCCCATTAAAGAGCTGCAGAGCCCCAGCACAAAAGAACTATAAATTATGAGACTCCAGACATCAGGGACAGAGAGCCACGATTCCCACGGGAATTGGCTGTACATTTCTCCTTGCAAAGCATCCAAGGCAGATTGAAATCCTGGCTGAGAAACTCATCGAAAGAGAGAGCTGAGGCAAAGGGCAAAGGCATTAAATAATATATAGATTTTCACAAAAGATCATTTCTGCTTAAATAGCTGGCTGCTCACGTTGGTGGCCAGTTTCGGAAAGGATGGAGCCTGGCCCTGTGACAGTGGAGGGCGCAGAGCTGATGCAGTCAATAGTTACACAGCGACCGTGTTTAATAGGCTTTTAAATGCCCCCAAACTGGAAGTCCAAATTTCTCGGAAGGCGGCGAGATGAAGACAATTTGTCCTTGTTTTATTAATCCACATGAAAACGCTTTTCTCTGCTTTAGGATACAATCACCAATCTCATAGTACAAGTCAAAATTCCAGACATGCTCACCCCAACCAGGACACTTTCCTGCCTCCAAGATTTCAGAAACATGCTCTCCCATGAGAACCCCGACCACACTAGGGCCCCCATCCTCATCCTTCTTCAAGAACACCATCCCCACTAAGCCTCCAGGGCTAGTGCACTTGCACCGAATGGAACCCTGGCCAGCATAGGGAGAGCGGGACGGCAGGCGGCACTCATATCAGCTGCCTGATTTGATTCAGCCTTGCAAATAACTACCTGCCCGTTCACCCAAGGCAAACGTTGATTTATGCTGAATGCTAAGTGAGTGGAAAAGAATGATGACTCACTTTCATCGTATGACCTTTCTACTTTCACAAGGAGACAGCAGACAGTTTAAAAAGGAAAGCCGTTTATCCTCTGCTGATTTTCTCTTGTATGAAGTCTAAATTCCCCTGCCTAATTGTCAAGCGCCGACCTTCCTTCCAATACATGGCCCACCACTCGCTAACGGAGTCTGCACTCCTTGCTGTCCTCTTCCACCTCCAATACCACATGCCTACTTGTGTTTCTCCACTCATGACGTTCTCCTCTCCTCTCTGCTTTCCAAATCCATGTCACTCGAGGCCCTGGTCAGGCCCCACCTTTTCTATGAAACCTCCAACTGTCACTCTTCCCAGGAGCATGCATAGACTTACCAACGAAAGGCAGAACACTGTCGGGCATTTGTTTTCCTCTCATTGTTTGAGGAGCTTATAAATTTTATTTCTCTCTAAACTATCATTTGTAAGGGGGAGAAGCCTGTCTTTTTATCTATGCCTCATGGAGAACACTGTGGTTTGCAAAGTGGAGGGCGCAGTGAACACTTATTAATAGCAAGGCCAATCCATGTGGCTAACGTATTAGTCCACAGAGGCCAGCTCCTTTGAAAAGTTAAGAGCCTTTAAGCCATCCAGGCACTGACCACCCCACCACTCCACGTTTTCATTTACTTCATTGGTTGTTGCTGTAGTGGCTGTGGCTATTCCTTTATTCGATGGTGATGATACGATGATGATGAATATTTAATATTTACTGAGCGTTTACTAAATATCAAGCACTGTTTGTAGCACTTAACCCATATTGTCTCACTTACTCCTCACTGCAATTACTGAAGAAGCTATCGGCATTTTAATGCTGAGGAAACTGAGGCAGCGGCCCTTAGTAACCTGCCTGAGAGCATCCAGGAGAAAGGACAGAGTTGGGGTTTGAATCCAAGCCGTCCACCTCCAGCCCCTGAGCTTGAGCTCTGAGAGGTACGTCAGTCCTCACACTTTCTCTCACCTAGTTTGTACAGTACCTAGAATGACTGGGCAGTCATAACCCTTTCCCTGAAGGCATTAGGAATCATTTAGCACTTTATTTTTTTTCTAAGTACTTTCTCCTGCATTAACTCATATGGTCTTGACACGAGACCTCTGTGGAAAGCAGGTTGAGCGTTTCTATATTTAAGAATAGATAGGGAGATGGATGCCTTGCCCAAGACTACAAAGTGGGTCAGTAGGGCCAAGAAGTCATGGAAACAGAATCACAGATCCTAGAGGAGGGGAAGAGCCAAGATTATACAACACACCCACCGTTTTATAGCAAAGCGATGGAGGCACCCGGAGGCAACGTGCTCAGGACTACGCTGCTAACACATCCAGAGCTAAATTGTGCAACTTCTCATCCGTGCTCTTCCATGGCGCACCCCAAAAATGAACAGTGAAAAGAGAGTCCTGCTCAAGTACGTTGGGACCGACTACAGGAGAGTCATAACTCACAGCCTTCGAAAAATCATGCAAAACGCTTCATAAAATCACTTGACCAAAGAAAATTTTAAATAACTGCCTTTAATATCCCTTTGCAGAGCTAGTGGTATTCTATGGAGGTCAATTTGGGAAACAATGCATAACAGTTATATTGGGATATGTGTATATAAATAAGTGTAATTCTTTTTTTCCGCTCTTGGGATTAAATGCAAAAAGGAAAGAAATATAGTTCCTCTTTTTTCTTACTTCTCACCTCCGAAAATCCCCCTTGCATCACCATTACCAAATCTAAGCATCACATTTCTCTACCCTATAATGAAACATACATGGGAAAAATGTCACCCTCTCCGATGAAACATAATTGAAAATTAACATTCTCCAAAGAAACACCTGTACTCTTGTCTGTATATACACCACATACACACACGTGCCTTGAATTCTAGTGTTATTTTTAATTTCTTAGGGCTGTCACATTACTGTTTTTGCATAAGCGAGGGTCAATCATATTGCTACTGTTCTTTTGAGATTAGTTTGTAAAACATTACATTAGTCTGATCAGGCTGCCATAACAAAATACCACAGACAGCGTGTCTTAAACAACAAATATGTATCTCTCACCTTTCTGGAGGCTGCAAGTCCAAGATCAAGGTGTGGCAAGGTAGGTTTTATTCTGAGGCCTCTTCTCTTGGCCTGCAGGCAGCTGCCATCTCACTGGGTGCTCACGTGACCTCTTCTTGGTGCAGAGTATATGCTGGGCGGTATAGATGAGAGAGAGAGAGACTGAAAGCTCCTGGGGGAGTGAGGCTCTGGTGTCTCTTCTTATAAGGACACTAACCCTATTAGATCGGGGCCCCACCCTGATACCCTCATTTAGCCTTAATTACTTCCTTAGGGGCCCCATCTCCAAATATAGCCACTAACTAGGGGTTAGGACTTCAGCGTATGGATTTTGAGGAGGTCACAGTTCAGTCCATAACACAGATGGAGGACATAATGATGACAGCCATCAAAGTCATGTTTATGGTGACCGGAGAGGTCTCAGTGGTAGATTAAATTTGATTTTAAAAACTGAAGAAAGGAACTTGAAGAAACTATCGATGCTCTGCTGCCTCATGGCCTTTTCACAAGTTGGTGGGGGGGGGAAATAAAGAATTTCAATGGATCACAACAGCCATGTCTGAAAATATTAATCTCTTATGAGCTGAAGTAAGGTGGCACATTTATATTAAGATATAAATAATTGGCATTCTTTCCTCTGAGCACATCTCTGTGGCAGAGGGAGACGGGAAGCAGGCTGCACTCACCCAGGACAGACTTGCCCTCCATGCACCCAGGGAGCTCACTGAGGGGCCAGAACCCCAGAGCCACACATTCGCCATCTGACCTCTATCGCCGAACCCAGAGAGAGCAGGCAGCCCTGGGGGCAACCACAGCCTCTCCCCTGGGCTCCACCCCCACCCCTCTGCCAAGTGCAGCCCGCCAGGCAGGACCCCAGGGAGAGAGGAAAAGACATGTAGGAGGGAAAGGGCACCAATCTCTGGGGGGCTGAGGGCGGCCTTCTAATGTTCTAAGAAGGACCTCACTGATCACTTCCTTCCTCATTATTTCAGGATTATTGTAATTTCATGCAAACACTCCTTCTTCCCCACGCAGCTTCTGACGGCCAGGGTTCTTGTTTGGTGCCGGCCCCCAGCAATGCTAATAAACGGCTTCCGGATCATTTTTATTCATTTTGCGCATTTCACTCACAGTACTTCATGTGACTTATGTAGCCCCTGCAGCTCATATTTCTATTTGAATTGCAGGGCAAGTAGTGAGTTTTAACATTCCAACCGCACACACATTCTTCTTTCCCTCGAAATGAAAGATCATTTGAACTTTGAATTGCATTAGCATGACATTTTTCTACTAAATTACCCTGGCTGCACTCAACAGCCTGAAAAGAAACAAACCTCTTTTAACTCTATAGGCTGTGTGAGTGAATAAATACCGGAGGAGACGCCAACAGAAAGGAGGAGGGGGCAACCCGGCAAGGCTGGGCACTCCCCCTGCCACGGGGAGCCCATCTGTGATGCTGGCCCGGATACTGGGAGCCATACCATCCCACCCATGCCAGGCCGCAGCCGGGTCATTTGGATGGATGGGGGAGAAAGTTAATGGTTCTGAGCAGCTGTTGCTTTGCAAAAAAAAAGAAAAAAAAAAATGAGATGCAGCGTCTCCTATCATTTTTAGAAATCTAGTAATAATGTTTGCTTCTTCTTGTATTATAATTGTAGGAAATGTTCACTGTGGGAAATCTGGGAAACACAAAAAGAGTGAAGAATAAAATGAAAACCACCCATACTCTCACCACTTAGACGGAGAAACTATATCTTTCAGGGTTGTATTTTCCAAATCCTTTCTAGGAAGGGGGTAGAGCCCCATTGAATTGTATGTGTACATAGCTTCATTTTGTTTATTTTCCATAAATTAGGAATATATATATATATGTGTGTGTGTGTATATGTGTATGTGTGTGTGTATAAATTTGGATCACGTATATGTTTTGAATCTTTTTATACTTGACATTTCTTTTGTGAAGCATTTTCCCATTTTTTAAAAATCAGGGTATGCAATGTCTGCATTATATCATAGGATTATATCATAATCTAATCATTTCTTTATTGGTTATACATTGATGCCACTTTCAAGGTTTGTATTTATAACTTTGTGAAACAAAGTTACGATGAACATCATTTTGCACATGACAGGTCTGAAAACTCACACTCGCTACCACTTCTTAAGCACCTACTATGTACCGACCAGGATAACAGACACTTCCCAGAGAATACTTTACATATAATATTAATATAATATGTCACAGTATAATAATCATAACATATGTTAGCACTTGTAATCTCCCTAAGAAGACTTAACTTAGTCTAGGCTAGGCTAGAGAGTCAAAGAAGTCCTCCCTGAAGATGGGAAACTTAAAGAATTTCCAGTCAAGATGGCGGAGTAGGGAAATGCAGTGCTTACCTCCTCTCACGACCACATCAAAATTACAACTAAACCACAGGACAAGCATCACTGAGAATCGCCTGAGATCTAGCTGAACTGATGCCCTACAACCAAGGACATACAGAAGATGCCACTTCAAGACTGGTAAGAGGGGCAGAGACATGGCACAGGCTAATCCCACACCCACATGTGACCATTAAGTATCAGGAGGGTTATCTCAGCTGCCGAGGTCCCCACCAGAGGGAGGGGTCCCAGCCCCACACCAGGTTCCCCAGCCCATGGCTCCACTGCCAGGAAAAGAAGTTCCCATAATTTCTGGTGTGAAAACCAGCAGAGATTGTGGCTCAGTAGGATGGAGGGCGGCTGCACTCCCAAGTGCTCCTCTTGGAGAGCCCGCACACAGACTTACCTGCTGACGAACTCACTCACTTTGAGCTCCAGCACTGGGGCAACAGCTCAAACGGCAAAAGGGACATACAGGGAGGAACTGAGCTATCTAGCTTCAACGTGAGGGCTGGAGGGGCAGCTTTCTTCCGGATGCAGGAGCTGGCAGAAGCCATAGTTTCTTTGTTGAGCCCTCCCCCTTCCCACATGCAGATGCAGGCAGATGCCATATCTGAATCTTCATCAAGCTGGCTAATACCGTTCATTTGCCATGCCCTGGTGATTCGAGAGCCCGCCCCACCCCACATTCAGGCACACCCAAGCCGCTTCCAGTGCCTTTTCCTACAAACCGCCTGCTTTGGCTCATGCTGCAGGCTTTCCTAAAGTCTCTCAAAGGTTCACAAAACCCAGACAAGCAGCATCTGGCTTCTACGTGTCCCACACCTCTGGCTGAGAAACCATAGGCTTGCACTAGCAGCAGACAGCTTTGGTTTGAGGCATGGCCTGTCGAAGCACCTCCAAGCACAGTGCGGGAGGCAGCGGCCATCTGCAGCTTGCTTTGTGGTTCATTCCAGGAGGCCCCAGGGAGGGCACAGGCTGCAGTTGAACTTGGCCTACAGTGGATCCCCTCCCTGATGGCTCTGGTGCTGGCATGCCCATTGGCCAGCTTCAAACCAAGCTGGAGCATCACCCAGCTGCCTCCAAGAATGACACACCCCAAGGGCAGACTAGACAGGCACCAGAGTCGTGCTAAAGAGAACTTGCTCTATAGGGTCATCGGCACCACAGTTCCTCCACTGTAATCATGGCCAATCCTCACAGCCAACGAGCCCGAGGGTCAATCCCTCCATCTGATGTACAACGTGCAACCAAGGCCCAACTATAACAGGAGGACACACATAACCTATACAAGTGACACACCTGGAGCACCCAGCTCTGATGAACAAGGAGGACTGCACCACTGGGCCCCACAGGACATCTACTAAATAAGGCTATTCTACTAAGACCGGGAGACTTAACAGCCCTACCTAATATATAAGGGGGCGAAAAAGCACAGGGAGAATAAGTGGTGGCCATTATTCTCCACAATTTATGAGCAAAGGAATTGCGGTGCGGAAGTGAACAAACTGGTTCGAGGCCACAAGCAGTAAGGAAGAAGCCTAGTATTGGACCCCAGCATTTGTCAACTCCAGTGTCTATGCTCTTTCACCTGTGTTCTGGGTGTTACCACAATGCACTCCCAACTCCCACATCCCTTCTCTGAAAATTGTAGGAAAAGGTGTTCAAGGTCACCTACATCCAAACCCAGCTCTACCTCAGAAGTCTCTCTATGTAGTCACTGGGTCAGAATTCCAGCGCAGCAGGAGTTTGAGCATTGCCTCCCTCGCGGAATAGGCACTGAGTTTCTGGAGGTAGGTTGGGGAGTGGAGCTTCTGCTCTGGACACCTGCAGACACACGGTTGCTCAGCTGTTCGACAGGGCTGGATTGGATGAAGGATTTCACAGCCCCTAGCAGCCACCTGGACAGACTTCAGACACACGTGCTGCTGGGTGCAGGGTGAGGGTGGCCACCCAGAGGGAAAAAAAAAGAAATTGAACTGGCGTCTGCTCAATGCTTCTTAGCATGACAACCCAGTAATATGCTTGACATTTTGTTTCAGGAGATCGTATGGAACCCCTTGCAGGTTGACCTGTAAGCGTGTTATTCCTGAGTGAGTTACTGGCCGTAAGCTAGTATCTGGGTGGATACATCACAGTTACCTTGGTAAACATACACAGAACCATTAAATACATGAAGCTCCCCGTAAAACAGTCGTCTCAGCAAGATCTCCTCCTCCCCAAGATCAATGCAAGGCAGACTTGGCCTTCCAGTGAACCGGAAATGGCACCCATGCCCCCCCTCATATTTACCACCCCCCAAAAGTGAGGCCTCAGTTTGAACTCCATCGCTGCACATGCCAGGCAATATACCCATGCAGGCGCCAGACATAGGCCTGTGTTGTGCTCTCACAACTCACAGACTCTGTTCAGGGCCTTGGGAGAGCTGACTAGACCTCAGCCCCTGCGTTCGGGCTATTTCAGGGTGTCTCTTTATTCCTCTCCCAAATTTTGTGAGATAGGGAGCCACGTTTGGTGCAGAAATCCAAGTTTAACCTGAGCCCATCTAGAACTTCTGGAAAAGATACCCCAGGGTGTGCAGCAGAAAGACACAGTGAGAAACAAGCTTGCGCTAGAGCTGGGACCTGCAGTGGCGTCCTGACACTGCCAGTTATCAGTCAAGTGACCTTGGCAAATGTCTCTAAACCCCAGTTTATTCAGCTACAGAATCCACTCGTTTATTGCATTCATTTAATTTCATTCATTTATTGACTACCTGCCATGTTAATAACAGGTAATATCTATTGAGTGATCACTGAGTGCTGGCACCATGATAACTGCCGTCTAAACTTGGGCAATGAAACAGGCGCGGTGTCTGCCTTCATGGGATTTGCTGTCCAGTTGGAGGTCATCAAAAAAAACAATGTGAACAAGTAACCATATAAACATAGATTGGGGTGAATGCTATTAAGTAAATAAACAGAATGCAATAAGACTAAGAAATATCAGGATGCTGCTTTATCTTGTAGGAGATATTTAAAAACCCAGCAAAAATACCTGCATTAGTACATAAACAATAATTCGTAGTTATTATTACTTTTATTAAGTGGGTATCAATTTTTATTAAGTGGATATCCCTGTCTCTTGAAATCTCTTCAGGGAAAACCTCAACCTCCAATTCCATTCTTTGTGGATATCTAAAACCTACTCCAAAATGTTTGTAAAATTCCTAAGGGAAATTCCTCCGATCCTCCCAGCTCTGAGCTCTAGTTCAGTTAATTTATGGATCATTCAACTGTCTCATACATACTCTTTCTGTTATGTTCCACACTGACCCAGACGGGAAATCCAACCTCCACGTGGGTTTCCACCCTAAATAAATAAATGAGTGACTAGCACTCAGGCACAGCCATTCATGTGTTTAGCAGAATTCACTGAAGGTGTAGAAGAGCAGTGGAGGGGGTTGTACATGGCAGTCGAGCAAAGAACTCAAAACTGAATATTAGGTCTTTCCTCTCTAAAATGTCCCTGGACTTTGCATGAGCCACTTTACTCCATGTACATCACAGTTTACCATCAAACTTGTCTCAAGAGGAAAACTCATTTTCCTCTTTGATTGTCCTTGCCACTGTGAATATCCGTATTCTCCGAGCTTTACCTTCTATCCTAGACCTCTTATCAAGATGTTTTCTCAAAGGCAGCATTCTCCTGGAGAGAAAGTCTGCTGCACACTAATGACTATGTCCTTTTTGACTCCTGCTTCATTGTTATAGCCACGATTTGTCGTTAGTAACATTAGGATTAAGTCTGACACCTGAGGAAAGGGTTTCACAGATGCAGTCTCCGTAAGTTTTACCTATGAAGGGTAAGTTTTTACATAGGAATGTGCCTATGAGACCATCACCTCAATCAAGATAATGAACCTATGAATCAGCCCCCAAATCTTCCTTCTTCCCCTTCGTAATCCCTTCTTAAAACAACTGCCACTCCTTACATCCCCACATAGCCACTGATATGCTTTCTCTCACTATGGATTACTTTGCATTTCTAAAATTTTATATAAATGAAATCATATAGCACACACTCTTTTGTGTTTGGCTTCTTTTACTCAGCCTATTATTTGTGATTTATCTAAGTTGTGGCTTATATCAGTATTATAGTCCTTTTTATTGCTAAATAATATTCCATTGAATGGACATACTATCGTTTGTTATAGTCACCTGACAATGGACAGTTTGGCTGTTTTCAGTTTGTGGCTATGGCAAAATAAATCTGCTATGGATATTTATGTACAAATCTTTATATGAAGGCATGTTTTCATTTCCCTTGGATAAAATGCCTAGGAGTGGAATAGTTGGACCGTATAGTAGGTGTATGATTAACTCTTTAAGAAACAGCCAAAATGTTTTCCAAAGGGGTTGTGTTATTTCACATTCCCACCAGCAGCTGAATGTTCCAGTTCGTCCCCATCTTCAGCAACATTTAGTATGGTCAGTCTTTTTAATTCAGGAAGTTCTAATAGGTCCGTAGTGGTATATCATTGTGCTTTTAATTTGCATTTTTCTAATACTAATGATGTTAAACACATTTCTATGTGCTTCTCTGCCAACGGTATATTCTTTGGTGAAGTGTCGTTTCAATCTGTCCATTTTCTTAAACTGTTTCTTAATTGAGTTTTAAGAATTCTTCCTAAATTCTGAATACAAGTCCTTTATTTACAAGTCAAGTGTTTATTGACTTATAAATAAATACTTCCAGTCTACAGCTTACTTGTTTATTCTCTTAACAGTATATTTTGAAGAGCAGAAGTTCTTAAGTCAAATTTATTAAGTTTTTCTTTTATGGATCATACTTTTTGTATTATATCTAAGACATCTTTCCCTAATCCAAGAGCACAAAGATTTTCTTCTGTTTTCTTTGAGAAGTTGTGCAGTTTGGGGGTTCACATTTGGGGATATGATCCATGTTAAGTTAATTTTTGTGTATGGTGCAAGGAATAAATAGAATTTTATTGTTATTGTTTGGGGTTTTTTGCCTATAGATAGCCATTTATTCCAGCACAATTTGTTGAAAAGACTGTCTTTTCTCCACCAACCAAGTTGCCTTTGCACCTTTGTTGAAAATAAATTGACCATATATGTATGGTTCATTTCCGGATTCTCTATTCTGTTCCATTGATGTATTTGTCTGTCTTTACACATATACCATATTGTCTTAATTACTTGAGCTTTATAAGTTTCAAAGTCAGGTAATAACAAGTCCTCAAACTTTGTTTTCATTTTTCAAATTTGCTTTAGCCATTGTAATCCCTTTGTATTTTTTTCTATAAATTTAAGAATCAGATATATTAAGGGAGCTAACTGCCCAGTTCAAAAGGGGAGTTTTGGCAAAATGCAACTTAGCAACTATTGAAGAAAAATAAGTATTTTATGATTATGCCTCAACAAGTTAAGATGTCTCCATTAAACTGGTTATACATTTTTTTTCAAGTTCTTTAAAAAATAATATGACAATCAATACATCAAGAGTTATAACAAGTTTGTACACTTTGGTCAGTGTTGTACTGGCAACCCAGCTCTCCAAAAACAAAAATAAAAACAAAAAAGCCCTGATTTTGCAGCATTTGAAAAATCTGTGTGCTGTAAATAGCCCTGCCTATCACAGTTGATTTCTAGACAGCTCCCTGAGTGCCAAGTTGGGAAGAGATTTGCAAAATAGGTCCTCACAAACCGGTGTAACCCAGCTTTAGCACACACCTGCCTTTGATCCTTCTCCTAGAAATTAACCCCAAACAACATAATTTAAAGAAGAAAAAAAAAACTATCTATATAGGTTGGTGCAAAAGTAATTGCGGTTCAAAAGGTTAAAAAAAAATCGCAAAAACCACAATTACTTTTCACCAACCTAATACAAAACTGTCATTATATGGTTGCTTACGATAGCAAAGAAATATGTGGATAATCTAAATAGTTTATCTATTTGCATGATGAAACATCATACAGCTATTAAAATAAAAAAAGAATGGAACGTTATAGAGAAACATTTAATGTAATATAAAGTAGATAAAGAAGAAAGTAAATTTTATGTTCACTATGAGTACAGTGACGTAAAATACGTGTGATTATAGCCTAAGCTTCCAGGATACACAAAAATAAACCTATTTTGTCACAGACTTGTGATTGGTTATTCTTCTTTTAAAAGGGCCTTTAAAGTTGTTAAAATAATATATATTTTTTAAATACAACAAAACAAAATCAGCAGTAGTTGACTTCATCCCATTTCTAAAGATAAATGCAGTTATACACTAGAGTAGGCAAAGGTCATCCAGGCAGGTGCAGGGAATGCAGCTTCAACAGGTGCTAAAACATCATTAGAAATCTGGTGAAGAGAGTATTTACCAGAACATCTAAGAAGGGAACCTCTAGATTGAGACCCCCTCCTCCCAAAGGGCAGGCTGAAGTAACAAGTGATTGTCCAAGTGTCTCTGAGGAGGATGGGTCTGTTTAGCTGTCTTTTGTTGCTCTGAAGAGGTCTGGAAATGGGGGTTGTTCCTTAGCAGCCCTTTGCTCACTCAGCCTTCAACCTCTTTTCTAAATGATTGTTGAGAAAATATTGAACAATGTTGCCAAGTTGTTAGCTTGTCTGGGGCATACAGCTGTCTCTCTCTGGCCCTAAACATATTCCACTAATTTCCTTCAATTCCATTCAAATCAACACAAGTTAAGTGAGTCCTGATTCACCGCCAGGCCCTGGCCAAATTCTGGGGACACAGCGAGGGATAAAGATGCAATTCTTGCCTTTGAGAAGCCTGGGATTGTAAGCTAGTCGTGGAACAAAACAGCGGTGCATTGCAGTAGGTGCCGCTGCGTATGGGAATCTGATGGGTCCCTTCCTCGAGCCTCGCCCTAAGAACCTAGGAAAACATGTTGACAGGATCCCCTGGTGCCCTTCAGTGAAGCCTGCTCCAAGTCGATTAACCTCGCAAGCTTTCTTCTCCATCTGGGTTCCCTTTGCCCTCTGCCAAGATCTGGCCATTCCCTGCACTGACTTGTTCCAAGGCAATTCCAGCCTAAAAGGCTGCAGCTTGCTCAGCCCAGCATCAGGATGCCAGGCCTGCCTGCCAACTGGCAGGGGCTTTCTCACCCTCCCTGCCCTTATCTGTCTCCTCCAAGCAAAGCAGGTGGCAAGAACCTGGCAACCAAGAGAGGCCACATCATGTGCAGGCCCCAGATCTTGCCAGAGAGGCCCAGGTGCCTCTGACCACCAGTGCAATGAATAGAATTGGGGCAGCTTCATGGCTCCCGGAAGCCACTGGGGCTCTCTGAATGAAAATAGCTGAAGAGAAGAATGGAGTACTGATCCCAATGCAGAGGCTGGAGGAAGAAATGACGCAAAGATGCTCTGTCTGAGGGTGCTTGGTTTCTGAGTTGTGAGCGTGAGCTTCCATGGTCCTCTTCTTCCCTGCTCTGCACAGGCCAGCCTAAGGCATGGGGCATCTTTCCAGCCCCCCTGAGAGCCTAGACAATGGAAGGTGAGAAGAGGACTCTCTTCCTGAGGATAGGAAATGATGAAGATGACGGTTTTTCAACCCTAGGAAACAGCAGAGATTGAACTAAGAGAGTTCCTCTACGTCCTTCTCTGGGGAGAGACCAGAGAAAGCAAGAGCTCTACAGGTCCATGGGGAACATACAATGGGAGGGGATAAAAAGGCGAGGGATTGAACAGGGCCATTCAAATATGAGGGCCATTCAAATATGGTGGAATTAAATGGCCAAATCAAAGTTCCTAAAATGTATGCATGGCCCTCAGATACACACAAAGAAATGGGGTTGATATCACCATCTTGTAGCTCATCTCTCTCAGCTACTTCTTCCCCCAGAAAGTTCACCAAACTATGATTCCTCAGAAAGAACACAGAACGTTACATACTACAAAGTGCATAGAGTGCTCTGTGGAAACTGATCCTTTCAAGTCTGAACTGCAAGTGAACCAAAGAAAGAAAGAATCAGTCCCAACAAACTCGAGTGTGTCCTTACTTGACGGAAGTTTACTGATGATGCAAATGGTACGCTGCCTGTGCGGGTCCTGAGGTTGGTAAACTAAATGAAGAACTCATCGGAAGGTACTTACAAAACATTCAGACGTGGGTAGATGGATTCTAATTAGATGGAAGTGAAAGCAAAACTCGTTCCCATGGAAACCAGCTTTTATCTGTCTAGGTTATCTCAAGTCGGAGACATCAATCCTGATGGCTTTGAATGGCCCTAAACGGTACGGTAAATGTGGATATAGTTAATCTCCTAAATATAAATGGACTTATTTTTACATTTGGGCCATAACGCAATATTTTATAGCTGCTGTTCAACAAGAAGCAAGATATTAGCTGGAGGTATTTCATGTAAATCAAAAGAAAAGCGCCCCTGCTTCTTCCTATCTCGCTCCCCACCAACTGTGATCCTTGTACCAGTGTAAGATGTGTTATCTCTTCACATGATCATTTAGGTTGTTTTTGTATATTGTAAGTAAAAAGCATTCAACTTCTAAGCCAGGAATTAGACATAACAATAGCACAACACTTACTGAATTCTTGCTATGTGCTATGTGCTTTGCATGCATTTTCTTAATTCATCTTTTTCAATGCCCTGTGAAATAAATGCTGTTATTATCCCCCATTTTACATATAGAAAAACGGAGGTTCAATAGCCTGCCCAAGATTTCACAGCTGATAAGTGTGGGATTGCAACTTGAACTTAGAACTTTGTGGTCCTGTTCCCTAGAGCCCATGGATGTTTGCCATCTGCCCATAGAGTTTCCCATATTTATTTTTACTAGTCCCCCTCAGTTCTTACTCCGCTGCTCAGAAGGGTTGAATTTAATCCTATTTTGCTTATTATATTGTGCATTTACTCAACAATAATATATTAAGGGCTTTCTATGTGCCAGGAGCTGACTAAATACAGAGAGACGCCACGGGTCATGTGCTTGGTATACTCACAGTCTAATAAGAGGACAAATAGTACATAAAAAGTTTAATCCACTTTTCTTCCTTTGAAAAGAATATTGGACTATTGGGTCAATGTATAGATATCCATCATTTTCCGATGGGTAGATGCATACTGTAGCAAGTAATACTTGTCAGTAGTCAGGTGACAGGCACATGGCCATAAGGACCACCCCCTTGCCATGGTTCCCCAGAGTGATGACTAACAATATCCCCCATCAGAGATATTAGCTGCCTGGACTTCTAATCCTGTCTTCCCACACTTTAAGCCAGGCTTCCTTTGGAAGTAGGCTGGATACAGGACTCCTTTTATGGGACAAGAACTGACCTGCAGTGGTTCCCATTTTAACTTTGTCCACCACCAACCCACCATAGCCTACTGTCCCTAATTCCTACCTCATGTATTTTGAGGCTGTCCCATTATTGTAACCATTTTTCTATCTATTCACTCATGAAACAATCACTTATTATGATTCCATTATATGATAAAATTAATGACCCAGTCCCGACTCTCAAGGAGTGAAATAAATGAATGCAAAAATAAAGATACCTAAATGTTATGACAGAAAGGATTCAGGTAATTGTAAGGTGAGCACAAAAACACATTCATCAGTGTTTTATAGTTTTCCGTGTATAGGTCTTTTGCCTCCTAGGTTAAATTTATTCCTAGGTTTTGTGATGTTGTCTTTTTTCAGGTCTTATGTTTCTATCACTAATAAAAAAAAAATAATAATAATAAATAAGAAGAGCAGGAAGAAATTTTGGAGGTGACCAATATGTTTGTGGCATAGATTGTGGTGATAGTTTCATGGATGGATACTTATTCCATACTTATCAAGTTCTGTACATTAAATATGTACAGCTTTCTGTATGTCAATCAAACTCTAATAAAGTGTTTTTAAACCACACATTCTCATTTAGGTTCAAGTGACTATAAAGCACTACTTCTAGGAGTATTTGCTTTTGAAAAGAAGGCTGCAGAAAGAAAGCCACCTTTAACCCAAGGAGAAGAGTGATCCGTGGTTCAGTGACCGAGGTATCATTGAACTTGGGCATGATTTGGAAGACACTGGGAGATAGCAACCTCCCCAGTGACAGCCAGGTTTTACAAGGGAAAAGACTGCCTCTCTAGCGCTAAGCCTAGCCCTAACAACCACAAATATTTCATTCTCTTGCGCCCTGTCTATCAGCCTAAGAAGTATTCAACATCCAATTGGGGAACAGAGCGGCACTTTGTCCCTGAGTCAAATGAAAAGGTCTTTTTGCCCCACTGCTTCTATGCACCAGCCTTACTGCGGGTTCAATCCCACCCTGGCCCACTCTCCAATTCACTTCCACCTGGTACCATGGCCTCTTTTCCTGACTCTACTTCCAGGCCCAGGTGCTTGCTCTCTGGCCATCACAAATGATTTAAACCCAAGAGAGCAACTTCAGTAATTGGCCTGAGCAGCACACCACCTGTGGCCTGAATATTTTTCTGTTCTCCATCCCACATAACCCTTACATTTCAGGCCTCTTGTTTGGAAGTGATTTCTGAACCACCCCTTAGAGTGCTGCAAGGCCCAGGGGTTCGAGGGGGCGGGGGAACGCAGGCAGCGGTCATCCCTTTTTCTCTCTCCCTGCCATATGCCACTGCTCCTGCCCCCTCTCCCTTCATCACCTCTGCCACTCCAGCTGGGCTCTTAGTTCATACGTACCTCCCTTGCCAGCCCCATTTCCCTCCCCACTCCATACTTCTTCCTCATTTATAAGAATTTCCATCTGAAAGGAATTATTTTTTTCTGGGAAAAAAAAATCTCCTGAGTTGGGAACACTGCCGATTGTAACTATAGTGATGCATCAATCAAGGCTCAATAATTGCACAGCACAGGGTTTCCTGTTAGGGCTGAGCTACCTGCCAGAAAATGGCAGCAATCAGGCTATTGGCAGCAGACAATCAGGCATCATTTGTAATTCTTTATAGCTGCATGTTTCCCGGTCCGGGAATTGGATGCTAATCAATCAGTTGTCATGGCAACCCAGCATCCCACAGCTATCAATACAGGAAAAAGATGGGAGAAATTATGAGGGCAGTGTGCGCCATAATTCCTAGAAGGGAGTGCCAGGTGACCGCAGGAGGTGCCAACCCATGGAAACCAGGACCAAGAAAGAGCCGAAGACGTCAAAGGGAAAGCATCATAGTCAGCCCAGGGGAGAACTGTTGTCTTAACCAATGAGTAGCAGCAGGTGGGTAATTTTTGGGTCACTTCATTATCCTTGGATACCAGTTGAGCTTCCAGGGGCAGTGATAAACAGACATTTTGAGAAAAAAAAAAAAAAAAAAGACAAGCCCTAGTGGGGAGATCAATTATCCAACCGGCCAGCAAATGTTTATGGAGTACCCAGTACGTCTGAGGCCCTTCATGTGGCAAATACTGGGCTGCCCAACATAGACAACACAAGCCAACCAGGACCCACAGCAGCCTTTCATGTGCCAGAAGAGTGGTACCATCTTCAAGTGGCACTGTAGAGGAGATCAGAAATGGGAAAAACCAATGTGACCCAGCATGGGGAAGGTGATGGATCAAAACCGTATGCCGGGACTAAGCTAAACATGCTTGCCTACCTTGTATTAAATTCCAACAACACGGGGAGGTAGGTTTTATTCTTTCTCTCCTACAGCTGACGAAACTTCAGCATAGAATGGTTGAGTAAGCTATCCAACATCACACAGCTAGCTAGGTAGGGCCAGGACAAGACTGCCCTAAAGCTCAAGCCTAGTCTTCACCCAACACCATAAGGACAGTGGCCGTGCTGCAGCTGGGAACCTGGGAGGGTCGGGTTCATTCAGATTCTCAGGAGCCCTGAAGACCACACAGATAGTCCAAAGACAAGATTTAGTACAAGACAGATTTATGAGTGGCTTTGCTGCTAATTCAGAAGCATCCCCCAGAGATATCAGTTCAGCTCAGTGTGACCCTGGGAAAGTCATTTTATCTCTCATGTCCTCAATGTCCTTTTCTGTAAAATGAGAAAACAAACTCCTTTGAAGAGTGCTGATGTTTAGATGAGACAGTGTGCATGAATGCTTTTAGGATAGTTCCTGTTGCACAGTTGCTTCTCCATTCCTTCTTTCCTTACTCAACTATACAGAGGCACCGTAGATCTATCGGTACACCAATAAGCAGTCTCCTTGAGTGAGGTTAAGAGTCTGTTCTAAAAAGCTTTCTAAGCTTTCCAAAATGCCACAAGAAGTCACTGACACTGTGCTGGCTTCTGCGTCTTTAGTCTCAGGCCCTGAATTAGTTAGGGTTCTCCAGGTAAACAGAACAAGTAGGAGACAGATATAAAGAGATTTATTATACATAATTGGCTCACACAACTGTGGAGGCTGAGAAGTCTCACGATCTGCCGTCTCCAAGCTGGAGACCCAGGAGAGCCAGTGGAGTTATTCAGTGCAAGGCCAAAGACCCAACGACCAGAGCACTTAGGGCAGCATAAGAGCAACGTTGCAGCTCAAGCAATCAGGCAGGAAGGGCTGAATTCCTCCTTTCTCTACCTTGGGTGCCAAACGCAGGCCCTCAACCCACTGAGTGATGCCCACCCACAACGGGGAGAGCCATCAACTTCACTGAGTCCACCAATTCAAATGCTCCTTTCATCTGGAGACAACATCACTGACACACCCAGAAACAATGTTTAGCTGAGTATCTCTGTAGCCTGTAATCCAGGCACATGAAATTCACCATCACAGGCCTCCTGCATCTCCTCCATCTCAACTCTGTGGGAGGCTTTGAGAGAGAAAGGCAAATGGTTCCCACACAACATAAGCCCCCCACCCCAGTGCCAAGCACACCTCTTTTCCATCAAGGCAATAACGTTACGATGAGATTTCAGCTCATCGGGCAATTCCTGGCACGGCACTGTGGCATTACAACCATGACACATAAAGCACTGTGAGTGGGAGTCTAGTTACCAACCAATTAATTTACCAAACTGTTTTTATCAAAATAATTACATAGGTTAAACTCATTGTGTTTAACCCAGGTGATATTCAGGCTTATTTTATGATGCACCGCTTTCTTGCCAAACTCTGTCAATTTGGGGGCAAATGTTTCCCAGCCTGAGAAGGGGTTTCCATTAGCAGCGTGATAGAAAAAAGTATAAGCCTTCGGTTCTATTCCTGTTTCTGCCAGTAGTTGTTAGCTCTGTAACCTTGTACAAGGGACTTGCTCTCTGAGCCTGTGGCCCTCATCTGTGGAGCGAAGGAGCAGCATTTCCAAATGTCTTCCTCAGGGAATCTACATATTCATATAGAACATTAGCATAGATGCACTACATTCTGACCTAAGTAGGTGATTGGGGGAGAATGCTTTCAGCAGTGAAATAGTCAAAACAAGTTTGGGAAACGTTGAGTAAAGCCATGTTTTTCAGGTTTCCTTCCTGAATGAATTCCTGGAGCCTTTATGAGGCTGTGAGAAGGGCAGCATCTAAAATGCCGTGCTTTCCACGTTTGTTTAACCTCTAGGCCTTGTTATTTTTCTGTTTACTTGTTTTGTGTGTGTGTGTGTGTGTGTGTGTTGTCGCTGAGCATCTCTAAAGGCTTGTATGCCAAGGATCAGACCTGAGAAAATGCTGAATTGAAAGCTCTCTGAGCATTGTCTGCAGTGACAACCAGCTGGAATAACCAGGGTGTCCACTGCTTGTTGCAGCTAGCCTCCTCTCCCTCAGGAAATGCTGAGCAGACTCATAGAGAACAGGGCAGACCCGTGTGTGTTGGCATGGAAATTTTCCAACATGTTTCATTCAATGCAAAAAGCAAGGTACAAACTTTATAAAATGCCCCCTTTGTGTGTGTATGTGTTTAAATCCAGGTGGAGGGGTGCGTTGATGCAAGACTCTGTATGAATGAGTGACTGTGCATAGCGACTTTCTCAGCACGTGGATAAGAAACTCTTTACAGAAGATTCCTTGTGGAGAGGCACTGAGGGTGGACATAAAGAGTGTTTTTCCTTTTCATTTTATACCATTAAGTGCTGTTGGAATTTATTTTTACCAGGTCATGTATCAGTTTTATAATTTTTTCAAAAGTCGACAATTTTGAAAGCTCTCTAAAAACCCTTGTAGCTCAAGTTCCGTAAGTTTTTGTTTTCTTGAGCCCCACATTGAGGCTAATTTAAGCCTGTTTTCTTGATGAGAAATGGTCAAAGCTTTACACCCTTGGGTCTTCTGGGGTGCCGACTCTTCTGTGTTTTCCAGCCCGAGACCATCGGTAGAGCTGGGGGGGATGGGCACCCAGGCTCCTCTCCTGGGGATCCACACTTAGGGGGCTGCATCTGGGTCTCCAGAAGGCCAAAGAACCCAGCCACAGGGGTAATAATGGAATTTTGCATCCCTTAATTGTAGGCAAACATTAAGAGGCAAACCATGACCAAGCACAGAATCCCAGAATCCAAAAATATCTCAGTTGGAAAAATCTTCTACAGAGGAGAAATCTGAGACCCCTAAGGAATGACACAGAAGACCAGACCCCTGACCTCAAATCCGGCATTCCTGATCCTGAATCTGGGAGAATTTCCACCATGGAACATTTGTTTCCAAAACAGAGAGGACACTCCCTGCCACCAGCCCGAGCTGCCCACATGGAGACAGGAGGACGTTCCTGGCTTTGAGAATGACCAAGGCTGAACACAGTGAAATGAAGTCCAACCAGAAAAGGCAAAGCCAAGATGAGAAGAAGATGAATCTGTTTAGCTAACTGAGCTCAAATGGAAAATCTTGAGGAAAGGGTACCAAGGTAGAATAGAGAAACAGAAACAGACACAGATCAAAGATCAACACCAATCTACACCCACTGATAAAGGAAACGGGTGAGAACTACTTAGCCAGTTGCCTTTGGTATCTACCTGGCATACCTGTGAGGGATTCACTTCTCAACTTGTTATACATGTTGTAACGGTAACTGTGAGCCACCAGAATGGGGTGGGTGGAGATAAGCTCTGCCACCTGAGTGAGTTGCCCAAAAGATGGCGGTCTTCTTTCAATGCCGGAACTGCTATGTATTTTACAGTGTTTATGGAGGTCTCTATAGAAAGCATGGTGTGCCTCTTGGCCTTATTAAACAGAATATGCTACACATCATTTAACCTTTGCCTCGAGTTTTTGATTCATTTTTTTGCTTTTGCGTTCAGAAAATAAGTCTTTTTCTGATTTTTTTACACAGAGAGGCCCTTGGAACTGCTGAGGTATAATAGGCTCTGCCCTCATTTCCCATCCCTACCTTAATACTCTGTGTAGGTTTTACAGAGCACTGTTAGGTCTAAAGGGATGTATTCTGTTCTAGGAACAATAGTTGCTTCTGGAAGGGAGGAATAGGATCTGGGGGAAGGGGCTGCATGAAGAGGTAAAGAGTGTTTCTCTTTTAACTCTGCATACATCTAAATCATTCCTTTTTTATTTTTTAAAAGTAAGTTGTTTTTATAACAAACAAGTTTGTTATTTTTGTACCAAGCAAATGAACAGAAGAGCGGGTGAGTAAAAAAATGAGAAAATAACACCCTGACCCTTGTTCCCTCATTTGATAGGAGTCCAGGAGCATTTGGGGTTGTAATTATTGCCATTTTACAGATGAGGAAACTGAGTCCCAGAGAGACTTAACAGGCTACCCAGAGAGCTAGCAGTAGAACATGAGTAACTTTGGGTGTTCTGGTTCCCAGGCCCCATACCCTCAACTTGGTAACGTGGGCCCTTGGCCAAATCCTGCCTACCCTGAGTGCCAAGCTCAACACATTCTTCACGGAGAGTCCAGTCGACCTGTCTGTCTGTCTGTCTGTCTCTATTTCTTTTTCCCACTATCATCATACCTACTCCTAGCAACCTCTGCTCCCTTCTAATTTGCTGTTTCTCCTGTATCATGGGCTGGAAAGCCAAATACCAACTCTCTAGGCTATGGAAGAAGAGGAAATAAGTGTCCCTCTGTGTACAGGATTGAGGCACTGCCTCTGATAAGGGCATGAGCCTTACTCCTCGCTCACTGGGACAATCCTGCCTGCTCTGAAACCCCTTCCCTTCCGTCCTCATTTCTACCAATGTTCCAAATAACTGACATAAACTCTATGATATACATAGAGTCTGTCCACCCATAGCCAGATTACTCAAAAAACAAGCCTAGCTAAGGATGTCTTGCTTTTGTGATGATGTTGGTTGGTATAAGAGAGTGAAGAAAGGAAGGAAGAAAGAAGGGAGGTGAGATATGGGCAAACTTTGTTTCCAAGATTAAGCCATAACAGTAGAGGTGACATTCATGAAACATAGGCAGGTGGCATGGGAGGTGGCTTGGGTTGGGGGGTACTCTAGTGTTCTATCCCTATAATCCTCGTCAGACCCCTAGGCTACCCCCACCCAACATACAGTCCAAGTACAAACATTGTACCTGCTATAAAACATAGTTTCTAGAAAAGGCTTCTAGCTCCCCTTCAACATATTGCCACTTTAAGCTCCTCCTGCATAAAAATTCTGGAAGAGAGGCATCATCAAAATGGCGGCGTGAGGTGAGCCTCTGTAAAGCTCCCCTGGAATTTACAACTAATTGAACAACAATAACTCCACAAAGGACTCCCCGCACAGCAGACAGGCAAGATGAAGAGGCCCACTACTGAATGCACCTAAAAGTGGGCGAATCACGCAAGCGGGGGAGGAGGAAACGGAGAAGTGCAGAGATGGAGCCGTGGGGGCGCAGGATGCAGACCTAGCTCAGTGCTCTGAGCTCGCTGCTTCCCGGAACTACTGCAGCTGCAGGAGAGGGAAGAACTCGGACTGCTAGGGCTCCGCTTATGGCCCACAAGGCTGAGGGGACAGCATATAACATGGCTGAACCCAACGTTCACGGCAGAGACCTCAGAGAAAAGACTGAGGGAAGAAGGCTGAAAATGGTGGTTTAAGCCCTCACTGCCGAGCAGAGAATGGAAGCCTTAGGCACTGAGACTAGCCGCCCCATCTCTACACTTCCAGAGCTCACCCCGCCCCCACCTGCCCAGTGCTAGAAGCGGAACAGTAGCAGTGTCAGATCAAAAGAACAGAATATTTGCTGTTCTGAGAACTGTGGACTGCAGACACAGATTTGCAGCCCAACTAGTTCCGGCAAAGGGGAGGGAGCTGTGGAAGCAGGACCGGCTGTGGTGGTGGTCGCAGCCATTGCTCTGGGCCACCTCTCACAGCTCACCCCGCCCCTGGCCCCACCTATCTGGGTGGATCCCTGCAGGAGTAAACAGAACTGCTGAAACATACGGGCTCTGAATCTGGTGCAGGAAGAGCTTTGGAACTTCAAAAGCTCTCTGCATACCCACACGGGCATTGCGCCCTGTGACCCAGGAGAACTATTAACAGAGCAGAAGCCCGTCTCCCAGGGAATCCCCCCATTGTGTGAGAAGCTGGAATAGTGCAGAGAAAACATAGTGTGACCATGTGAGAGAGAAACAAAATGGCTGCAGTCAGAGAGAAAATAAAACATTCTACCAACAAGTACTGGAAAACAAAAGAAAGACCTCTTCCAATCAACCTGTTGCAGAAGCCACTCCTGTAGATGTCTAGGAAGAGAAATAATAAATCAGCAATTGCCATGAATAACCAAGGCAACAAGACAGCTCTGAAAGAAAGTGAAAAGTCTCCAGAAAAGGAACTTAAAGATATGGAAATATGTGACTTAAATGACAGAGAATTCAAGATTGCAGTTCTGAAAAAACTCAACAAGATGCAAGAAAACACAGAAAGGCAGTTTAACGAACTCAGAAACACAATCAAAGAACAACATGAGCATTTTACGAAAGAGATTGAAATTTTAAAAAAGAACCAAATAGAATTTCTGGAGATTAAGAACTCAATAGAAGAAATTAAGAATGAAATAACCAGCTTAGATAGTAGAGTTGACCAGATGGAGGAAAGAATCAGTGACATCGAAGATAGAAACCTGGAAATTACACAGATGGAAGAAGAAAGAGACTTGAGACTTAAAAGAAATGAAAGAACTCTACAAGAACTTTCTGACTCCATCAGAAAGAGCAATATAAGAATAATGGGCATACCAGAAGGAGAAGAAAGAGAGAAGGGAACAGACAATATATTCAAACAGATTGTTGATGAGAACTTCCCAAAATAGTGGACAGAACTGGATCCTCGAATCCAAGAAGCAAATAGAACATCTAATTACCTCAATCCCAACAGGCCTTCTCCAAGGCACATTGTATTGAAGCTGTCTAAAATCAACGACAAAGAAAGAATCCTCACGGCAGCCAGGGAAAAGAAGACGGTAACTTACAAAGGAAAGCCCATTAGATTATCATCAGATTTTTCAGCAGAAACTCTACAAGCCAGGAGGGAGTGGACCCAAATATTCAAACTATTGAAAGAGAGAAATTATGAGCCAAGAATAATATACCAGCAAAGATATCCTTTAGATATGAAGGAGGAATAAAGAATTTCCAGACATACAGAAGCTGAGGGAATTTTCTAATACACGACCTGCACTACAAGAAATACCAAAGGAGGGGCCGGCCCGGTGGCTCAGGCGGTTAGGGCTCCATGCTCCTAACTCCGAAGGCTGCCGGTTCGATTCCCACATGGGTCAGTGGGCTCTCAACCACAAGGTTGCTGGTTCAACTCTTGGTGTCCCACAAGGGATGGTGGGCTCCGCCCCCTGCAATTAAGATTGAACACGGCACCTTGAGCTGAGCTGCCTCCCGGATGGCGCAGTTGGTGGGAGCATGGGCTCTCAACCACAAGGTTGCCAGTTCAATTCCTTAAGTCCCGCAAGGGATGGATGGTGGACAGCGCCCCCTGCAACTAAGATTGAACACAGCACCTTAAGCTGAGCTGCTGCTGAGCTCCTGGATGGCTCAATTCATTGGAGCGCATCCTCTCAACCACAAGGTTGCCAGTTCGATTCCTCAACTCCCGTAAGGGATGGTGGGCAGCACCCCCTGCAACTAAAATTGAACACGGCACCTTGAACTGAGCTGCCACTGAACTCCCAGATGGCTCAGTTGGTTGGAATGCGTCCTCTCAACCACAAGGTTGCCGGTTCGACTCCCGCAAGTGATGGTGGGCTGTGACCCTGCAACTAGAAAACGGCAACTGGACCTGGAGCTGAGCTGTGCCCTCCACAACTAAGACTGAAAGGACAACTTGAAGCTGAACGGCAACCTCCACAACTAAGATTGAAAGGACAACAACTTGACTTGGAAAAAAATAAAGGCCTGGAAGTACACACTGTTCCCAAATAAAGTCCTGTTCCCTTTCCCCAATTTAAAAAAAAAAGAGAGAGAGAGAGAGAGAGAAAGAAAAGAAAAGAAATACTAAAGGAGGCTATTTGACCACCATCAACAGGGACAATTTGTGGCAACCAAAACATAAAAAGGGGGAGCCTAAAGGCCTAAACCAGAATATGGGAATGGAGAAAGTAAGTGTGCTGAAGAAAATGGAATACTCTAAATATCAAACTTTCTTTTACATAAACTTAAGGGTAACCACTCAAAAAAAATCCAGTACTGAAATATATACTGTAATAAAAGAAGAAACAGAGGGAAACATCATAGAATACCACTACACAGAAATAATAGACAACAACAAAAAGGCAAAGAAACAATGGAGACACAGCCTTACCAGAAAACTAAAGATAGAATGACAGGAAATCCTCACATATCAATAATCACCCTAAATGTAAATGGACTGAACTCACCAATAAAAAGGCACAGAGTAGCAGATTAGATCAAAAAACTAAACCCAACCATATGATGTCTCCAAGAGACACATCTCAGCTACAAGGACAAGCATAGACTCAAAGTGAAAGGGTTGAAATTGACACTCCAAGCTAATGGTACCCAGAGAAAATCAGGTGTAGCCATAATGATATCAGATGAAACAGACTTCAGGGTGAAAAAGATAACAAGAGACAAAGATGGACACTTCATAATGGTAAAGGGGACTATACAACAAGAAGACATAACAGTCATCAATATTTATGCCCCCAATCAGGGAGCACCGAAATATACCAAGCAACTACTAACAGAACTAAAGGGAGAAATTGACCAAAACACAATTATACTAGGGGACTTAAATACATCATTGACAGCTATGGATAGATCATCCAAACAGAAAATAAATAACGAAATAGCAGCCCTAAATGACACATTAGATGAAATGGACATAATTGACATATATAGAGCACTTCATCCTAAAACATCAGACTATACATTCTTTTCTAGTGTACATGGAACATTTTCAAGGATAGACCATATATTGGGACATAAAATCAGCCTCAGCAAATTTAAGAAGATTGAAATCATACCAAGCATATTCTCTGATCACAAGGCTTTGAAATTGGATATCAACTGCAAAAAGAAAGCAGAAAAATACACAAATACATGGAGATTAAACAACATACTTTTAAAGAACGACTGGGTCAAAGAAGAAATTAGAGGAGAGATCAAAAGATACATAGAAACAAATGACAATGAAAATACATCCTACCAAAATTTCTGGGATGCAGTGAAAGCAGTTTTAAGAGGGAAATTTATATCATTACAGGCCTATCTCAAGAAACAAGAAAAATCCCAAATAAATAACCTCATGTTACACCTTAAAGAAGTAGAAAAAGAAGAACAAGTGAAACCCAAGGTCAGCAGAAGAAAGGAAATAACAAAAATTAGAGCAGAACTAAATGAAATCGAGAACAAAAAGACAATAGAAAAAATTAATGTGACAAAGAGCTGGTTCTTTGAAAAGATTAACAAAATTGACAAACACTTGGCTAGACTTACTAAGATAAAAAGAGAGAAGACACTGATTAACAAAATCAGAAGTGAAAAAGGGGACGTTATCACGGACACCACAGAAATACAAAGGATCATCCAAGAATACTATGAAGGACTATATGCCACCAAATTCAATAACCTAGAAGAAATGGACAAGTTCTTAGAAACATATAGCCTTCCAAGGCTGAACCATGAGAACTGGAAAATCTAAACAGACCGATCACCAGTAACGAAATTGAATCAGTCATCCAAAACCTTCCCAAAAGCAAAAGTCTGGGACCAGATGGCTTCACTAGTGAATTCTACCAAACCTTCAAAGAGGATCTAATACCAATCCCGCTCAAACTCTTCCAAAAAATTGAAGAAGAAACAGTACTCCCTAACTCATTTTATGAGGCCAACATTACCCTGATACCAAAACCTGGTAAGGACAACACAAAAAAAGAAAACTACAGACCAATATCTCTGATGAATACAGATGCAAAAATCCTAAACAAAATTCTAGCAAATCGAATACAACAATGCATTAAAAAGATTATTCATCACGACCAAGTGGGGTTCATCCCCGGGGCACAAGGATGGTTCAACATCTGCAAATCCATCAATGTGATACATCACATAAACAAAATAAAGGACAAAAATCATATGATTATATCAATTGATGCAGAAAAAGCATTTGACAAGATACAACATCCATTTACAATTAAAACACTTAATAAAATAGGTATAGAAGGAAAATATCTTAACATAATAAAGGCCATATATGACAAGCCCTCAGCTAATCTCATACTTAATGGTGAAAAACTGAAGCCCTTTGCTCTACATTCAGGAACACAACAGGGCTGTCCCCTATCACCTCTGCTTTTCAACATAGTGTTGGAAGTCCTTGCCAGAGCAATCAGGCAAGAGAAAGAAATAAAAGGCATCCAAATTGGGAATGAAAAAGTTAAATTATCACTCTTTGCAGATGACATGATGCTATATATAGAAAACCCTAAAGACTCCACCAAAAAGCTATTAGAAACAATCAACGAATACAGTAAAGTTGCCCAGCTACAAAATCAACGTACAAAAGGCCATTGCATTCCTATATACTAACAATGAAATCTCAGAAAAAGAAATACAAAAAACAATTCCTTTTGCAATTGCAGCAAAAAGAATAAAATACCTAGGAATAAACTTAACCAAGGATGTGAACGACCTATGTGCTGAAAACTATAAGACATTTTTGAAAGAAATTGAAGAAGACACAAAGAAATGGAAAGACATTCTGTGCTCATGGATTGGAAGAATCAACATAGTTAAAATGGCCATATTACCCAAAGCAATATACAGATTTAATGCAATCCCCATCAAAATCCCAATGGCATTTTTTAAAGAAATAGAACAAAAAATCATCAGATTTGTTTGGAACCACAAAAGACCCCGAATAGCCAAAACAATCTTAAGAAAAAAGAACAATACTGGAGGTATCACACTCCCTGACTTTAGCTTGTACTACAGGGCTACAATAATCAAAACAGCATGGTATTGGCAGAAAAACAGACACGTAGACCAATGGAATAGAATTGAGAACCCAGAAATAAAACCACATAAATATGTACAGATAATTTTTGACAAAGAAGCTAAAAACATACAATGGAGGAAAGACAGCCTCTTCAATAAATGGTGCTGGGAGAACTGGATAGCCACGTGCAAAAGAATGAAACTGGACTGCTATCTGTCACCATGTACCACAATTAATTAAAAATGGATCAAAGACTTAAGCGTAAGACCTGACACAATAAACTGCATAAAGAAAACATAGGTACTAAACTTAGGGACCTTGGGTTCAAAGAGCATTTTATGAATTTGACTCCAAAGGCAATGGAAGTAAAAGCTAAAATAAACGAATGGGACTATATGAAACTTAAAAGCTTCTGCACAGCAAAAGAAACCATTGACAAAATGAAGAGGCAACCAACTGAATGGGAGAAGATTTTTGCAAACAGTGCCTCCGATAAGGGGCTGATATCCAAAATATACAAGGAACTCATGAAACTCAACAACAAAAAAACAAACAACCCAATTGAAAAATGGGCAGAGGACCTGAAGAGACATTTCTCCAAAGAGGACATACAAATGGCAAATAGACATATGAAAAAATGCTCAACATTACTTATCATCAGAGAAACGCAAATAAAAACTACAATGAGATATCACCTCACCCCAGTCAGAATAGCTATCATCAACAAGACAAATAGTAACAAGTGTTGGAGAGGCTGTGGAGAAAAAGCCTCATACACTGTTGGTGGGAATGCAGACTGGTGCAGCCGTTATGGAAGGCAGTGTGGAGGTTCCTCAAAAAATTACAAATAGAATTACCATATGACCCAGCAATCCCTGTCCTGGGTATCTACACAAAAAATCTGAAAACATTTATACATAAAGACACGTATGCTACAATGTTCATTGCAGCTTTGTGTAAGGTGGCCAAGACATGGAAACAACCAAAATGTCCTTCGATAGATGAATGGATAAAGAAGTTGTATATATACACAATGGAATACTATTCGGCGGTAAGAAATGATGATATAGGAACATTTGTGACAACATGGATGGATCTTGAGAGTATAATGCTAAGCGAAATAAGTCAGAGAGAAAAAGCAGAGAACCATATGATTTCACTGATATGTGGTATACAAACCAAAAACAACAAAAGAACAAGACAAACAAATGAGAAACAAACTCATAGACACAGACAATAGTTTAGTGGTTACCAGAGGGTAAGGGGGGAGGGGGTGGTAGATGAGGGTAAGGGGGATCAAATATATGGTGATGGAAGGAGAACTGACTCTGGGTGGTGAACACACAATGGGATTTATAGATGATGTAATACAGAATTGTACACCTGAAATCTATGTAATTTTACTAACAATTGTCACCCCAATAAATTAAAAAAAAAAAAATAATTCTGGAAGCACCAGCATTCAGGAAATCTGCTGGTCAGCCCTGGCTTCCCAGCGCACTTGGATAAAGTCTTCCCCAGTGACAAGTCAAGATACATGACCAGTAAAGATCCCCATTGGTTTCCCAATGCTGGAGGGAACTCACTTCCTGTCTTGCCCCCCACCCCCCCCACCCCCGCACCAGCCTGCTGAGCCCAGGCCCCCTGTGAGTAAGCACCAGAACCTATGGAAGTCCATCGATTCCTCTTTGTGGCCCGAGTTACAGACATTTATCTGACATCAGCACACATGCAAACTCCCACGTGTCCTTCAACCCTGGCCCACTGCTTGTAGGTAAGAGGAGACTGCCAAGTCCTGGGGTCAATGTCCCCAGGCTGCCAGATGATATTCACAAGGGTGGGACGGATAGGCGAATCCCTGTGTGCTGCTCAGTTAGAAAAATAAAACGACCCATAAGGCTGGTAATAACCATCCCTGTGAAGAGATATGAGTGACACTAAAGCCGTCATGCTAGGAAAAAGGAATGATTGCTCATGTCTTTCCCACTCTCCCCACCAGTCACAGGAACCTCAGACACACATGGTGATTTATCCTGGGTTCAGCTGGGGCTGGTCAGAAAAAGAACAGAGCTGGCTGAGATGGATTTCTTTCAGTTCAGGCGGGCATACCAGCCCTTACAATGCACCCAGCCCTGTGTTAGGCAGTGTGGCACAGTGGTCCCCGAGCTGGTGAACTCAGAGCTACCCAGGTAATGAAGACACATCCAATGCTCCACAGACCTACAGAATCAGAATCAGACATCTGTGATGTGTTTTAAGCTCCCCAGGTGATGCTGGTATTTAGAAACCTGTGCAGGTGGGGAATATAAGGTACAGTTTGTCTTTACGGAACTTATTACATAAGCAAAGAGATAAGACTCATTCATAGGAGGCAGATTTAATTATTCTCTCATCTGTGTGCAAATATTGCTTGTATACATGTCTCTATTATGGCTTTGCTTCCTCATGCTGGAAATGTTCCCTAGCCTCTGTCCTTTATAAGCATTCTGTGAACTACCTGAAAGCAGGAACTACATTTATTCACCTTGGATACATCTATTCACACCATCACTTAACCACTTATTCAGTCCTTCACTTCAACAAATATTGAGTCTCCCCCGTACCAGGCCCTGTTCAAGTAGGTGCTGACAGTACAGCAGAAAACAAGGCTGATGAGTCCCAGCTTTCCCAGGACTTAATTCAGAAGTGGGTGAGGGTGGGGAGCAATGAAATAAGCCACGAAGAATAAGACTAGTGCTGCCAAGAAAATCAAACAAAATCATGGGGAAAAGATGAACCATGAGGCCAGGAGGCAGTACTTAAAATAAGGTGACAAGAGGCTTCTCTGGGTCAGTGACAGTTGAGCAAAGCCCTGCATGAAGATGACCCAGAGTGAGTGGCAGAAACATCTGGAAAGAGCACCCCAGGCAGAAACAGCAAGTGCCAAGGCTCAGAGGCTGGAAGGCACTGGCACGCTGCAGAAGTGGAAGGAAGGCCAGGAGGCTGATCCTGGGACCAAGGGGAGAGAAGCAGAGAGATGGCCAGGGAGGAGGGCAGAGGCCAAACAACAAGCAGCCTTATGAGCATGGTGGTGGTGGTGGTGGTGGTGGTGGCGGTGGCGGTGGCGGCGGCGGCGGCGGCGGCGGCGGCGGCGGTGGTGGTGATGGTGGAGGTTCTATTTTATTTTCTATTTCTATCTAATTCTAAGTGCAGTAGAACACCACTGGAGGGTTTAACCAAGGTGATTAATCAGTACTCTGATTTCCTCCTTTAACACTCACTCTGTTTCATGGAAAACAGATGGTATGGGGGCAGGAATGGAAGTGGGAGAACCAGTAAGAAGACTGTTTTGGAAGTTCAGGCAGGAAATGGAGGTTTGCAGGTGTATGTGGAGTAGTGGCCTGGGCACGGCACACATCCTGGAAGCATCACTCTGCCCACATGATGGACTGGTCGTAGGGGCGAGAGAAAGAAATCAGGGTGACTCTAGATTAATGAATAAGCCCAACACCTCGGACAGAGCAATAAGCATTGGATGGTGGTTATGGAACAATTTGAAAAATGAGGATAAGACAACTCCACACAGCATGTGGGACATAACTGCACGCCGACCAGTCTGATGCAGACAGAAGGGCTCTGGGCCATCAAGAAAAATGTCAGTGTGGACCCCAGTTGTCTAGGAGGTAGTAGTTGAAATTCGACTCAAAAGATGGATAGTGTTGGGACAGAGAAGCGAACACAAGGGGAAATTCTAGACCAGAACATAAAAATAAGCCTGATAGGTTTGGGGGTTTGGGGGTTTGTTTGTTTGGCTCTGGGATATTTTGAAGGGGTACGAGTTTCAGGGAAAGTGTAGAGACAACTGTATTGGCAAAGCAAAAGCTGGAGAGACAGTTGATTGAATATGAAGACAGGAGCAGAATATGAACCTTCTTGAAAACCAGGCAGTAGTTTGGATTCGAAAAACAGCAGAGATCCATCACAGGTTCTTGTCTAGGGAGACGGCACACCAGCAGCGGGAGATGTATGTCTTGAATTTGGATGGTCTAGGGCTGGAGGTGGGTGACACAATACGGTGAGACAGCAATCGGACAGAATTATACTACGCTAAGTGCTGGGTTCACCAAACGCCCCCCTCTCTGGAAAACAAACACACACCAACAAAAACAAAATGCCCCAATGCAGGAGGAATAGAGCCGTGCCTGAGGCTCCTGGGGCTGCCCAGAGGGGACAGGAGGGCAAGGGGTGGACAGGTGGTCCGTAGGAGAAAGCAAGTCAGTTCCCAACCAATAAAGAGCCCTTGAAGAAGACACAGGAGTTTTCAGCTGCAGGTGGCTAGGTGTCCTGGGCCAATCTGTGTATTTTGCATCTCCCCCAGATTCCACCTCTAAGTCGAATTCTTGGTCCTTCCCTGGGCATTTGCAGCTGCCATGAGTGGGCCATGTCATGGGGAACATTCTCCTTGATGATGAGAGATTAAAGAGCAGCCATGACCTCACCACAGCCTCGCAGCCTCCCAGCCTGTGCTGAGAGTGCAGAGACACGCTTAGTGGAGAGTGGAGGAGGGAGAGGTGAGTTCTTTTCCTGTCACGTTCAATATGCTGCTGGAACATGGCCCTTTCCCACCGTATATATAGGAGGAGACAGAAAGGGCGTAGACGATGGAGCCAGGTTTCCTGAGTGGAAAGCAAAGGACAGCATGAGAGAGAGAATGGCAGCAGCAGCCTCTGGTGGGAACTTGCCGTCTTACAGCCTAGAAGTTGGCTGGCTTCTCCTACCCAGGAAATAGGGGAAGCAGGCCCAGCACCCAGTAGGCGGCAATAAAAGCCCGATTCCACTAAAGAGGCTGCAATGCTTCTAAATGATAACCATCTGCTCCGGAGCCCAGTGGAGCCTGGCTGGTCGGAAATGATTCATGATCGGGCCACACCCGGGCTGCCTGGCTGGGTCGTGGAGCAGGCGGTCTTCCCTGTGGTTAGACACAGATGGCAGCTTCCATGCTCCTATTTGTTTTTTGAATCATGGCAACTAGTATCAAGGAGGCAGTCTATTGACAAAAAGCCAGGAACCTGGTGTGTTCCTTTCTGCCCCAGGCTCCTGGCCTGTCTGGGTGTGCACACCAGGAACGCCACACGTGTGCACACCCAGACACACCATCAATCCTTCAACAATTTACTGAGCATCTAATAAGTGTTAGGCATGATGCTAGAACCTAGGGACACAAAGATGAATATGACAGGGTCCCTGACCTCCGGGGGAAGAGAGCTAGGAACACAGATCCAACTCTGCATGAGATGGTAGCATTGTTACAGAGAGAAGTTGGGACAGTCAGGGAAGTTATACTAAAGATGGTCTCTCTGTGCTGTATCTTGAGGGAAAGGAAGGGCATTCCCAATCAAAAAAAAAAAAAAAAAAAGAGTGATAAAGAAATTTCCAGAAGATGAAACAGCGCATATGAGATACAACATTTTCCAAAGAGTCTAGGGAAAGGTCCAGGGTCGACCACAGGTTGCGTGTGACCAGCAGCAATGGCAGAGAAAATGAAAGGGGCCCAGTCAGTGGGGACAGATTATGAAAGGCCTTTGCTAAGGGGTCTGGGTTCCTGAGCAAGGTAAAGATACAATCGACAGGGCATTAGAAACAAATAGATGGTGGCATCTGGTGACCAAGGGCCTAGTAACACCTAGCCATACCCAGCAGGTCACATGGCCTCCCTGTGACATTTTCAAAGGAGCGTGCACATAGGTGACATGATCATTGGTTGTCACGCCCCAGTTACCACAATTCAAGACTCACCAGGCGAAGTCTGAGGGGAACATGTGCCTTAAGCTCACAGACCTATATGGGACCTTCTCCTCTCTGGACCAAACACATGGGCATGTCTGCAGAGAAGGAAGTCCATTGTGTGACCAGGCCCTGCCTTAACCCTCTCATCATGCGGCTCTTGACAAATGAGCTGTGGCCAGATCGCCCGCTGGAGGCTGGTGGCAGAAGAGCAGCCACCCTGGGTGCCCAGGACCACAGCAAAGGGACAGAGAGAATAAACATTATCTTATGTCCCACATCAAGGGGACTGCTCCCCAGTTTTTCCCTGTGATCTATCAATGTGGTCTCTGAAAAAATCCTGGATATTAGCAAGACTCTTTCTTCAGCACAGGAACCCGGGGTACCTTCCCCTGGATTGAATGTGGTTCCTTCCACACCCCAAACGTGAATGAATCCAACCCTGAGTCTTCCAGGTGTTCCACTGTTCCAAGTTGCTAACGGATGTGTAAGATGCACAGCAACGTCACTGCACTCAGCACCCAACACAGCTTCAAAATACAGAAGATAGAACTGAAGCATTAGTGCTTCCCAAACAAAAGCTAATCCTTACTTTGTTGCCAGTCTGAAATATAACAGAGAAACATCTAAGGAAAGAGAAAAAAGAGAATCCTAAACTAATGCAGGAGGAAGTTGCTATTGAGCTGACTTGTGCCACCATGTGCAAATCTGATAGAAACTCAAAGTGTTAATGGGGCTGAAGCAGTCGCAGGAGGGACCATCAGCATAGTGACCTTTAGCTCAGTGACCTGGCCCACCAGCACCGGAGGGTGGGGGTGGGGGTGCAGGCTGGGGAGAAGCTGTGAGTGGAGGTAGGTTTGTTAGACTAGCAGTTCTCAAGAGTCTCTCCAAAGGCCAAATGAGAACACTTTCCTCAAGCTGTCTAGTCCTAGGACCTTGACCGAGCTTCTCTTCCCCAACTACAACACAAGCACCCTCTTCTGCTCTTCTGTCACTTGCTCCTACTGCAGCAAGGCTTGACTTCCCCAAATAATAATAACACCAATCAAATAGCTCTCCTCATGAAATATTCCTGAGCCCTCCAGCTGTGAATAGCCTCTTCCTCCCACTTAGAGCTCCTCCAACTCTTACTGGTGCCTTTCTTGTAATTATACGTGTATATGACTTCTCTCTCTTCTTGGAAGATGAGAAACTCCTTTAGGACAGAACTAAGAACAAGAAAATTTGGTGTTTTTTTTTTTCTTTTATATAAGAGACAGAGAAACTCCACAGAGCTCTCCCTTGGAGTCCAGGGTCACATTCATAGCCCCCATTTCTCTGGTGTGACCCCCAACCAACCTTGGAGATGAGACAGAGATTGCAGAGCCAGGCCTACATGTAGGCAGAGCAGGAAGTGGCCTGGGTGGCAACTTTGGGGGATGGCAGAAAGTTCCCAATTGTTCTCCCAAACCCCTCACCTCCAATACCTGAAATCCTATGATTAGTGATACATTCCTTTCAGACTTTGAGGTTTTTCTCCCTCTTGAATAAACTCTCAATACCCCCCTAGAAGGAGAACATCATAAGCTCTCATCCAGTGAGGGATTCACTGGCCATCCGACGTAAGCAAAGTTTTACAGGCGTGTGTGACTGTGCGTGTGTGGAGGGCATTCACGCAGGGCCTGTGGTTTGTTTTGTTTACCTCTGTAACCCCAGCATCCATCATGGTGCCTGGAACACAGAAGTTGCTCACTAAATGCTTGTTGAAGACAATGAACGAATGAGAAGTCCAGAAGGCAGGTATTCTCCAGGGAAAGGTCAGGGGCCAGAAACAAACCCCTGGAGGCAGGGCTGAGACCTTATTCTTCTTGTATGATCTCCACAGTGTCTTGGCCAGTGTAAGAAGTGCCCAGGAAATTCACTGCAACGGATGTATCTACAGTTTTGCTAGATGGACAGGAAGAGCCTGTCCTGGCTGTCAAAAATGAGTCTTGCCACCAGGGGGCAATGCAGACCGAATACCAGGGTTTTCTGGTCCAAATCCCAGGTTGCTGACTGACAGCAGGGGGACCCCAAGTGCCATTTTGGACCATCAAATACAGCACTCCCTCCCTGCATACTCATTAATATCAAAATCTCACCTAAGCAGCTTTACTTCTCAGACCTATAACAGTCGTAATCGTTTAAAAAGCCAAACTGAAACCCACTCAATCAATAAAAATAGTGGCCTGTCCTGGGGGAAAGGAAGACGAAGAAAACTGTTGTCGGCACTGGGATCATTTTTAGGAACATTCCCTACTATATTTTTCTAAGCAACTAAGATATGATCCCTGAGGAGCCTGGAGCATCCCATTGATGATTCATATTGAACTGATACTTAACATGCAAGGAGAACTGCCTAACACCTATGAGAAGCACACAGAGCCTTTCTCAGGAACGAGGTCAAGCCCTGGCATATTATCCACTATTTGAGATCACACTGGGTCAGGATCTCAGATAGTAGGCTGACCCCTTGCGTGTTACATTGTAAAAAGGGGGTGACAGCAGGAAAGAGACATGCTCAAGGTAAAGAAGGGAGCAAAAGGGGGATAGTTACGGATCCAGGTCCTGCCTCCCATCAGGCATTAGAGTACGGGATTTAATTTCACCTCTTCCAGGCTATCAGTAACCTCCATTTTCTCACATAAGAAAGTATGTGAGGGATGACAGCACTCTTTGTTTTATGTCACTCGTTCTTTCATTCAGCATTTATTGGGCTCTTATTTGGGGCCAGGAACGGTGCTAAGCAATAGGGATACCGAGAATAGAACATAAGCCTAGATGATGGGACAGATGGACACAGAGATCGCTACAATTGAGCGTCGTGGGGATTATAGCTCAGCTCTCCGTTAAGCTAAGGCCTCTACTGTGGTACACTTTGCTGCTTCTACTATACAGCCAACCCCCTTCCCCAAGGCAGGGCCTGTCATGTCCTCTCTGCATCTCCAGTATTTAGACTAGTACCTTGTTGCACTCCACAGATGGCTGAGTGACCAAATGGATGGATGATGGATGGATGGATGATGGGTGGATGGATGATGGATGGATGGATGGATGGATGGATGGATGGATGGATGGATGGACAGATGATGGATGGATGGATGGATGGATGGATGGATGGATGGATGGATGGATGGGTGGATGGATGGATGGACAGATGATGGATGGATGGATAGATGGATGGATGGATGGATGGACAGATGGATGGATGGATGGATGGATGGATGGATGGATGGATGGATGGATGGATAAATGGATGGATGGATGGGTGAGTGAATAAACCAATGAATGGATCCTGGAGACCACTGGTCAAAAGGGGGAAAGAAGTGAAGGAGTATTCAGTGAGACAGTGGTAGGCCTTATTCATAACTATGTTCTTACTATCTGCACAGATATTTGACCTTGTTAGCATGTGATACACCCATGCTAACAAAGCAAGGAACTCTCCCTGTGTGTTTTCTGTTATCCACAGAGCCTCACACAGTGTCAAGTACCCTCCAGGTGCTCAGTAAAAGCATGTGGAATGAAATGGTGTTTTCCATGTTTGACTTCATACTCTCTCGTGATCCTTTGACAACTTTGGAGGGTGAGGTAGGGTTCTTCTACCTTTCATGCAAAGAGGAAAACCAAGCAAAGTGCCTGGGATTCTGAACTCCAGGTCTTGGAGACGCCGGTGCCTGGGGCAAATCAGTGAGAGAGCATATGGCCTTTGGAAGAGGCCCCAGAGTTCCCAGCCCTGAGGAGTGAGGAGAATCTCCCAGCTGTGTCTGGAGGAACGCCTCAGGCCCAAGCATCCTGTGAGCTATAGGCATTCACAAGCATCTTTGAGTGGGTTAGGTGGGGCCCCCACTGCCAGAAAGGGGACTCTTGGGAGCTGGGGTGGGCTACTCTGGAAGAGAGAGGGGAAGAGGAGGTGGAGTAAGTGCCCATTGGCCAAGGAGGGGCCTTGGCAGAGCAGCAAGTGTCTCCCCACATCCAGCCCAGGCAGCTCAGAGCACGTCCTCCTCACGTCCTCCTCACACCTCCCCAGCGTGAGGCTAAGTGAGGGGCCACCCTGAGGACAGGGCCTGTAGGGAGGCAAGAGTCAGACCCTGGGTGTCTGAGGTGCTGAGTTTTGTCCCTGTTTTGTAACTACTAGGCTGGAAGTCCGTTGAGAACCCATCTCCTTCTCTGTGCCTCGGTTTCCTAACCCCTGACATGGTATCCTTGAGAAGATTATGTGAGTTATTGCATGAAAGCTCCTGATGGTCCTGGCACATAATACATGCTCAGGAAATACACTCCCACCCCCATCTCGTGGTGTTCCTCCTCAGTTTCCTCATAAGTGAAATGGGAACAATAGTGCCCATGCCAGCCTCACCTCAGGGGTCTTATGAAGACCCAGTGAATAGATGTAAAAGCACTGTAATGTCTACAGGTAAAAATGCAAAAGCAAGGCTAAACTAACATCGAATGGAATAGGCCAGCTACCGCAAACCCTCTGAGGTAAAAATATGTGAGAGAAATTTCCTTCTGTCCCATTCAACCTGCCCTGTCCCCTGCTTGTGGTGCCTCCCTCCCCAGCCTTCCCCACCGCCCCACCTGGTCAAACTCTCTCACCTAGTTCGTCCAGGTGCTAGAAAGGCAGCTCCCGCCTCTTCAGCTGATGGGCCTGGAGATAGGCAGCCATCGCAAGTGCTCAAATTCCAAGCCTCAGCACAGGCAGGCTGCTGCCTGCCCTGTGACATCTGGGAAGAGGACGGAAAAGGTGAACCCACCGGCCCCTCCGTGTCCTAGAGGAGGACCTGCTCAAATATGCCTCTTTTGTGGAGTCCCCCGAGAAAGCCACTTGGCAGAGCTAATTGCTCCTGTCAGTGATGGGCCCAGTGCAAAGAGGCTGGACTTGGAGTGGGGGTGGGGAGCCGAAGGCCAGGTCTGCCTCTGAGGTAGCCCCTGTGGGACCCTGAATACATTCCTCAACTCTGCAGACCTCGACTTCTGCATGTTCAAGGTGATGATTGTTTTGAGGCTGAAATAAGGAAATATAAATGTAGACTATAAAGCAATATCTGGCCGGGAGTTGGCCCCAATAAATGTGAGCTAAATAAAAGAATGGACGAATGACCTTCAATCTCGGGACCAGTAAAGAGCTCAGCTTTGAGGTGGCTTCAGCAAACCACAGTTTTCAACTGACTAAGCCAGGCATACCTTGTCAACCCTCCGTGGAAGAGATGGGGAAGAATCTTTCCCTGAGGCATGGGGCTTGTGGGGGGGCGGGAGGGGGCTGTGAGTGTGGGGAGGGAAAAGAGGAAAATGCAAATTCCAAAGCTCATTGCCAAAACAATTTAAAAGTCATAATTTTAAAAAATGCCTCTGCTCAATATCCTTCAATGTCTCCCACTTATCCAGATCTGAATTTTTCAGCCAGCATCCAAGGCTGCTCCTTGGCTTGACCCACTCTAACGTCCCACCCTGATTTCTCTCTCTTCTCACGCTCTCTCTCTCCTCCTGGGACTGGTCTGCTCATCGGTATCTGGATAGGCCACACACACCTTGCCTCCCCCATTTCGTCTTGTATTCGAAAATGAACCCTTAAGTCTCTGCAGTTCCTTCTCACCCTCACTCGGCTCCACAGGGGGCTCTCCTTTCCCCAAGCTCAGCACTGGCTGCTCCAGTCACTTTTGCCTCTTTTTAGTTTCACTTTTTAAATATCAGGTTGAGTCTATACAGCTAGACTGTAAGCTCCACAGGGATGAGGGAGAGAGAGAGAGAGAGAGAGAGAGAGAGAGAGAGAGAGAGAGAGAGAGAGAGTTTATATTGGCATTTACATGTAAATATTGACACAGTCAAGAATATTGAACTATCTACCCATATCTACGTCTGTATTCATATCTATATCCAGATGTAGGCAGATGTTAAAGACAGAGACAGACAGAGAGACAGAGACAGAGACAGAAGGAGAACGGTCACAGAGACACCCTCTCTCGTCCTCTGTGCATGCCCCTTTAAATGGGACTTTGATCTCCCCCTCAAGAAATGGAGTGTCTGCCTCCTTTCCTTGAATCTTGGTTGGCCCTGTGACTTGCTTTGACAACTAGACAGGATAATTCAAATATGGCAGATGTGACACGGTGTGGCTTCCTAGCCAGCCGACCTCTCAAAAGCATTTACAACTTCCACTCTTGCTCTCTTAGATTAGAACTCTGCCACCACCTTCTTGAGGATGAGAGACTATGTCGAGCGGGGCCTGGATGACAGCTGGTACAGCCACCAGATGTGTGAGTGAGGCCATCGGAGACCACCCAGACCCGACTGAGCCATCACGTGACTGCAACCATTTTAGTGGCCTCTGGAGAAAGTACGAAGCCTGGCACTGTCTAGTAATCTTCCATTTCCTGTCTGGATCTTCTTCCAGAGCTGAGCCCGGCACGAATTGATGGTCCACAGACTTGTAAGGAAATAGAATGGTTGTTTTCTTAAGCCACCGAGTTTTGGGGTGGTCTTGGTATAAAGCAAAAATATATAATACTACGCATGTAAGTGTTTTTTTGTGTCTGTGTGAATAACTGAATGTTATGTACATATTAGCATCAGAGTTAAAGTGAATAAATGAATGAGTGGTTGGCGCACCCTACTTCTAGAGTTTGCCTTCCGAATCCATTAGAACAGAATTTGTTTGGTGGAGCTAACTTTACTCTTCTCTCTTTTCTTTCAGCAAGAGAAAAAAAGTAACCAGGATCTGAAAGAAATTTACCTAGTGCTTAGGAAGGTCAAGGAGGTAGCGGAAGGGCCCAACCCATTGCTTTTTCTTTGATACACAAAAGCCTCCACAGTTTGCTGTCAGGGAAGTGAACTAGAGGCCAGGCGTTGGCTGCTTGAGGCCTAGTTCTACCACTCGTTGGCTGTGTCCTTGAACAGCATCAGTTTCCTCTCTCTGGCCCTCAGTTTCCCTGTTTGTAAGTGGGAGCTTCCATTAGTTAGCCCTACGGCCTCTCTCAGCTCCAGCGTTCCCTGCGTTGTTGGGGAGAATGTTTTAACCTTTTTCATTCACCTCGTGACTTGTTCCTTTGAGGACTAGTTTACAGTGAGCAGTATGACATGGATAGGGAGGGCCTCTGTCTCTGTGGGGTCACAAAATAGGACTTA